>NC_071286.1:57959857-58238934 GCF_943735745.2 Anopheles bellator
TCCGGTGTGGGCTGTGTGTCACTGTGTGTAAATCAAGCCAGGGGAAAAATAATCCTTGCCCGTAACGGAACTACTGAAAAGTTCGTTACGGTTTTATGTTTCCTTGGAGCAATATGAAAGTGACCGCAACACACGGCGGCGTTCAGCCTTATCTACGCATACGCCGCGTAGTGCCACCGAAACGGTCAGGTCAGTGGAGTGTATTTGTATTTTAATTAAAGTAATTTCTCATTCAAACAGAGCTAGGGGTCCATGGCCCAGCATCTTTCCCGGCGTGTCCTTGTGGAGAGGCCACACGGGAACTACTCTCCTGTTTTGGAAGGTCTACCGTCGTCGTAACCGGCAGCACACCGGTCGTCCACCCATAGTTGGGGCGAAAAAACCTGCTCATGCTGCTTGCGTTTTATGCATTTTTTTCTGTGGCAAATGTGAGACACAATTCGCCACCCGAGACAACAACAGCGCATCAGCACGGCACAGCGGCAATGCATTGATTGCAGGTGCAGGTGCCAACTATGGCCCCGCCGACATGTGTCGCTGCAGTTTTACTGTTTTTCTGCCACTCGGTAGTGCAAAATTTTAAATCCTTTTTTTGCCGCCCCATGACGAGAACGTGTCATGGGGTCGTTCTTTTTGCTTTGTTGGCCACACTTTTTTATCACAGCCAGCAGCAACATTCGTATCCGTGGTGGCACCGTAGGATAGGATGGCACCATTTGTTCGGGCCATTTTTTTTTAAATTGTAAACCTAAACAGTGGCACGCGTTGAAGCGCAAAATGTGGCCCAACATTAATCAGCTCGCGGTCCGGACCGTAGCGAACCACTTTGGCTACCGGTGTTGGCTACTGGTAACGGCATGATCACATTTAATCAGCACCGAGCGCTGTGGTATTTTAATTAGTTTTCCAGCCGACCGTCATAACCGCCCAAGCCCAGCCCAGTTGGTCAGTTGACCCGTCGGGAGTCGGGAGGAATTCGTTAGCGTTCGCGGGCCTCCGGTTCCGGGTCAGTTTCGTGATGCAAATCCGCTGCGTTTGCACCTGGAATTGGAGGCTCGATCTTGCGGCCGGTCGGTCGGTCGGTCGGTTGTTGGCGTGCAGTCGACGTGTCGCGTTTTGGTAGAAACAAGCCCGGAAACAAGATCCTGGCTGGGAGCACACGATCCTGCCGGAAACTGTCGGTTTGCCTCGACTGGGCCAAACGGAACTTAAGTCATTTCTCGTTTACTGCTACTTATTATTCCTATCACTCTACACGCTCCACTTCCGGTGCCGGAGGCAGTCGGCATTTTCATTATACGGCTACGAAAACGGGCTACGGTGTGCGTTTGGCGCTGGGTCTCGTTTGAAACAATTTTCACTACAGTTTTTCACCTACCAGTTTTCCACTGCTGCATCTTCCTTGAACGAAGACGATAAATGGCCCTCTTTTGTTTCGAACCGAATCGAACCGGAGGTGATCGAGCGGGTTCCGAACCGCCGCCGGGCGATGGTTTTAACTTTTATACACTCGTAAAAAGGCATTTTTTAGTTGCGCAGTACCGTTAGCCTAGCAGCTCGCCAGGATATACGGGGCGATGTTCCGGCGATTTGGCCAGCCCTTTGACCGGCAAATAAACTCGTTCAACCGTTTTTCTTGCGCGACTCTCTAAGGGGCAACGATGGAGTTAATTCAGCCGCTAACGGGCCATTAACTATTCGTCGAACAGTTCGTGTGGTCCTCGGGTCGCAACACCGGCGGAATGTCCTCGTACGGCCGCACGCCCGACAGGCGTTGATTTTCCCGCACCTTCTCGACGTCCTCGAACACCCGCAGCAGATTGCGGCCGGCCAGCTTTTCCAGCTCATCGACCGTCCAGCCGTCACCGAGGAGTTCGGCGAAAAGCCGCGGATAGCTTGAGACGTCCTCCAGATCGTGCGGCGTGCTGGCGGCGGCGACGGCGGCGGATTGATGCATGGGTCCATTGTTATGGAGGCGGGGGTGTGCGTGGGAAGAGAGAGATTTATGGATACGTTAGATGATGTCCTTTTTTTTGCTGTGTGAAAGAAGGCTCTATAACGAGGCGGGCCAGCGGTGGCCGTAAATCGCGCGCGCCGTACGAGGCGTTGCGTTGCCGTAATCATATTTTTATTTTAGTGGCAGAAAGAGTTTCGCCAAGAGTCATTAAACGAGTGCGGATTGGCCGGAAAGTGCAGGGCGTGGGGGGTGGGATCCCAACCGGGAGCCAATTTATGAGCTCTTTATGGGGAAAGCGCGTCTGGGCGTAGGTAGGCCCCGCTCCCAGGAAGGGAAAATGGTTAAAAGATGTGATTTTTCTTTCACAGCTTTCCGGCTTTTCTTAAGCTGTTTCTTTTTGGTCTTTCCCCTTTTCGACGTCGAGTTTTATGTGCGGGTGTCATTGGTGCCATAAACGAAGCAGCGAACGCTCAAGGAAAAGGCTTGGCGGTTTATTTTTTATGCATACTGATGCATCGTTAAACTGCGTTGATGAAAGAGTTAGCGACGCCGTGCTGTCCTCTCCGACGGTACGCAAATTAGAATACTGCATTTAATCTTTTTCATTATGCCGTGTCATCCGCTAGAGTACGGGATGAGGTGGATTTGGATACGAAAAAATGAGCAAGTGTTTCGCAACACGCACATTGGTAGCAGGGTCAGAATTGGGGAAATGGCCAAATTAAAGCTTCTTTATGCGAAAAATTCAAATTTCCATGCAATATAAACATGTTGATTTCATTTAACACAGTTTTAGAAAATTAGAAACATTTTCTATTTCCAGTGCTAACCAATAATATACAGGATGCGTATTCACGACAGGAGATATTTGAATGTTGAATAACTCCGCCTTTTTTCAGTAGATTTTAACAAATCAGCCAGACTTTAAAACATCAATATATGCCGTTTTAGTTAAGAATTAAAAGCTAATATCAAAGCGGAAATTGCTATTATTAATTCCGAAATGTTGTCAAACACAATGAAAAATACCCAAAAATAATAAAAAACGTCCTCTTTTAGCGGTAGTCATTTGAACGATGTTTTATTTTGGGTGAATTGCTAATAAACGGCATTCTATACTCTAAATAAATCTTGTTTATTTGGCAAAATCGACTGAAAAATGGCGTAGTTATCCAACATTTATATATTCCCTGTCGTGAATACCCACCCTGTATAAATGCTTTTATTGTAAGTTAGCTAATTATAATTTAATTGTTTTCTAAATTAAAAATTGAATAATTTTGAAATAAATTAATCGATGACTAAATATGGAACACGTTTGTAAACTTTCGAACAACAACCATTATTGCTCATCAATAAATCGATAATTGGATGATTCAAATAGAATAAAAAGCTGGCTCTTGTTACCGTGCAGATTGACGTATCGTTACCGACGTATCGTTCATGACGTTCGCTTCAACGCACCCCGATTCCTAAAGTAGACATAAACTAACCACTTAACCCAATGGGACGATTGCAACCGTTGTGGAAGCCACCCAATCCTTCACACATACACACGCCCGAACGCAACCTCTCTGGTACGACCCATAACTCACCACAAAGGACATAACAATTACTTACAAATTAATTCCATCGTAACCGGCACCGAGTCCAACGTGATCGATTCCAGCAACTCTCCTTATATGATTTATGTGGGCTGCCGTGGGTACGAAGATAGGGATCAGCAGCACAGCACCGAGGTCAGCAGCATTGGATGGCAAGAACAAAGGTGGAGAAAGAAAACTGAGAGTGAAAAGCGTGTAATCCGGATGCTGCCGGCACCGGTCGGGAAATGTCACCATCGCTCCGCTATCATCGCCGTCATCGCCATCTCGTCACCATCATCTTTATCATTCTCTGCTGATCAGTCAGGGTTCGGGTCCGGGTCCATTCGACCTCGCACGGCCACAGGGCATTCCTATCATCTCAGCTTCAACCGGTCCCCGTGCACCGCAATTACCGATACCGACACCAACCCGGGAGCTTTTGAGTGCACCGTCCTTTCGACATAATCTTTACGTCTTTAACTACGTCACTGAAGAAGAGTGTCTGTTCCTGTTTCTAATGCATCGCACTTACTTCTAACGACAGACACCCCCCATTGTTTCGTGAGAAGACGCCAGCCATCCTTAAAGTCCGTTCCTGGTCGACTTCAGTTCGAGTAATTGGATGAGAAATCCGGTCACATCCGGACATCTGGAACAATCGGCACCGATCGGCCGCCCAACACATGACCATTGAGTTGATCTTTTGAACTCTCGAAGCGAAGTACCCGGCGGGAACCGCAGACCGGGGATAGCCTATCGAAACCCGCCAAAGGATCAAACTTCCACACTGAAGAGCGGTATTTTTGCGCCCACTCGCGTTCGATTGAAGAGGGCTTTAAGCGATCAGCCACGTGGTTTTCCGGGAGGACAGTTGAAGAAAAATGGCGCCAGCGAAAGGAGCATCGCACACGAAGTGTGTATGTTTGTGCAAATACACTCGGAAGCGGTTCCAAAGCGAAAAAGGCACTTTTTTCAAGGGGTTGCCAGGATCGAACAAACATGGCGCGGCTCGACAAAAGGCAACAGGATTCCACCGTTCACTGCGCTCCGGTGAGTGCTGTTTGTCACCATTTAGTTTTATTCGTTTTTTTCCCTCACTCTCTTCCCAGTGTTCGTGCCGAGCTCGTGAAATGTGCTTCTTGCGCCGCACTTGATAACGCCACGGGACGAGCCAACCGTTGGTGCGATTTCATGAAGCGCACGGGATGCATTAGAGGGTTGTCGAACGGAGATAACTGGAGCCGGTCGGTCTGTGGTCTGTGGGAGTCTGGCGGACACACGTAGCGCTAGCTAGTCGGAACACTTGGAGAGACTGGAAATGCATTTCTTTAGCGCCACTTCTTTCGCTGTGCTCGAGTGAAGACACACATTTGCGCCTGGAAACCTTCCTGCACTGCTCATCACAGTTTGGATGATGTTTTTTCAGCGGAACACTACTCATTCTCGTTGTTGACGCAGGAATTCGTCGAGGATGGTGGCCTCCGACCGGTCCTGAATCTGGGGCTCTAGAGCGCCTTTAGAATGCAAAACGCAACCCGCAGCCCCGGTGCCCGGTGTCGGACGAAGATAATTGGTTTTGGTCGCTTTGCCACCGGCAAACATGCTGATGAGTTCGGAGCCACCGGAGCGCCAGATTCGCTGATTTTTATTCGCTGGCTCGCAACGAATTAAACTTTAGAAACAGAAACGAGACTTTCCTACTTACGCACCAATTCCCAACAAGGATGATAAAACACAATGAATTACAATGGCCCCAATGTTCGAAGGTGTCATTTACGCCACGTAAAGTTGCGTACACGATAAAATCATATCGACGGCACTCCACATTGACCACTGGGAATTGGTTCGGGTTCGGGGTGGTTTGATCCGCTCAAAAAAGGTCGCACTACTGGCGTGGCGGACCGGTCAGGACATAAACTTTGGCCACTTACTACGCCCGGTCAAGTCGGGTTGGGAAAACCCGTAAATTCACCCTTACACACCGTCATTGACCGTCTTTCTCACCGTTTCTCCCTTGGGCGAGATATTACATACCTGCGCCGCACCGGTCGGCCGAAGATATTTGCCGAAAACAGGACTTACGGTTACGGAACCACTTCAGGAGGAGTCAAAGAAAAGTGCGATAAAAAGGACCCTTGCGGACCAACAAAGGGACCGAACATTCTTCTTCTGGACTGCTGTAGTGGGTTTACCTTAACGATTTTCCAGTTCGAAGTGGGGATGGAGTGTCCAGTTCGGTTCGGTCCCGGCCCGAAAACGGTCTGCTCTTCGACCGGGCGACACGTTCGCCGCATGAATATGCATATAACCTTCCATCGATAAATGTCACACGAAGACGTATGCGCTTGTTGCTGACCTGACTTCGTCCGGGTGGCCTGAGGACCCGAAAGGCGTGTGCCTCTGGACGATAAGATGCTTGTTCTGGTTTGAAGGTTCGAGGACGGGCTTTTTATAAGACGTTGAAAAGTCAGAATAATTGAAGCGTACTTCCAATCCGTATCCGAACAGACAGATAGGTGGTACTCGAACTGCACTTGCAGTGAGTAAAGCACTTCATCTACTTTGTACCAAATGTGCCAAACCACTTTAACATCGGCGGTCGACACCGAAACGGTCCCCTTTAATGGTATGCTCGGTCCATTGAATGCAAATTTCTTATACGAGCACCGGCTCATCCGATGAATAATTTGTGGACCAAAAAGAAATAGCCGAATAATGCATCCTTTTCAAAGAAAGTTTGAAAAATTGCATTTTCAAACTATAAAAATTTCAAATTTGTGCCAACCGGCGTTTCGATGCTCGGTCATTTCGCTCGGTTTGGTCCGGCGAAAGTTTCCACGAAGAAGTGAAGATACAGCAAATAGTGCCACTTCGTGCAATTCGATACTGGCGGCCCTTTGCATAAGCAGGTGCCACAGTCGAAGCATGTTGCATTTGGGTACGGAAATGGTGTACGGAATGAAAGATTCGTGTTAAAGTGCTGCTTCCACACAGAACTCGGAGCACCGCATTCGATGGACGTTAAAGTGTCTTCAGGCCTTTTTAAATTGGACGAACACAGACTATTCGTGTTGCGTTGAGTTGTGGAGTGTTTCAGAGTTTTTACTGTTTTCACTGTAGTTCTTCATTGAGGGAAATCAGACCAACTCCGCTGTTCACAACTTCGTACTGACTGGAAACGCATTCTGTCAAGTCGAATAGTACAAACCGTTTATTAAATAACACATGGGCTTAAAAGTCCCGAGCCTAACACATAGATGGCCAGAGTTTTATTGCATTCACCGCTTTTGCAGTTAGTACTAATCCTCAAAAGAAAATTGTATATTCCATTTTCTTCCTGGTCATAACTTTGCAATGGATCAAACATATTTTCGTGTATCAATTTTACACTGCTTCTTGATGGTAAAAAATATCGCTCAAGCGAAGCAATAGCTTGAAAAGTTTCATAAAGTTATTGCTCTACATGATAGGATCCAGGTACCAACAATTAAGGAATTTCTAGAAAAAACAAACCTAAATTACCAAAATAATTGCGAATACAGCGAAAACAGCTTATTAAATACACTGTCAACAAATAGGAGACTAGTACATAATTAGATTAGATTAGATAGGTTAGTGTTAAGCATACCAGATTAAGTACAATTATGTTTAAACATGTTTAAACAAACAACATAAACAGAACTAAACGGCAACGTTACAAATAATTCAAGTACAACGAGCAAAACAAACACTGTGAACCAATTACCAATTATGTTAAACAATGAGGTACACTTAAATAAGGCTATTCAACAATAAAACCAACTACTACTACAACTACTACTTTCATAAAGATTCCGCTCCTTCAGAAACAATAATAAACGGTTGGTTTGCTGACTTTAAATTTCATCGATAAAATCGATTTGAATAATCGAAAAGTGAAGTTGCGTGAGTTAAAACATGTTGACTTAATATTGTATGAAAATTTGAGTATGAGAAAGCTCTATCTAAAGTGAGTGACGTATTTTTGCTCACTGTTAACCAAGAACATGAAAGTGTGAATGATTCTGAGCAGTGTTTGGGGGAGCAGTGAAAATAAATGAAGCATGGATCCATCTCTTAAGTCTGAAATCAAAACGATCGTCATCCTAGTGAAGAGCAACTGGTAAACTTCGCCCAAAGCTAAATTTGGGTCCCAACGACTATTGGCTGTTCGAAGATTAAAAGAGATTCTCACCGGTAAAAAATTTCGCTCGAATGTAGAAGTTATCGCAAAAACTAAAACTTATGTTGAGGCAGAAGGTGTTTATCATTCTACAAAAGTGGTTATTGCAATATGAGAGCCTCGCTGGAATGATTGTGTGGCTCTTGATGAAGATTGCGTTGAGGCCAATTTTAAACAAAAAAGGTGTTTTCTTTCTTAGACTTGGTACTTTTCAGCCCACGGCATCATCGCGAGTTTAGTATACCAGTATTGTAAAATCAGGTTTAACATTTGATGTAGAATAAGTCCTAAGTTCGTTGGCTGCATATAAAACTGACGGAAACCTTTAATTATTACCAGTGCTAATAATAAGCCAATGATACACCGTTAAGTGATAACCCGACGAGTAATCCCGTTACGTCGAATGTCCACTGGCCCCGTTGCTTCCGTCCTTTTTTGTCGGTGTTGGTTGCTGAGCAGCAATACATTAGCGTTAATGTGGAATCAACGCTGGGGCCACTTCCGTCCGCGTTGGTCGGGAACATCCGCCGCAGAGTTAGCGCCTTACTTCGCGCGTAATACGCATGAGAAACTTTAAACTCGATGAAATATCTTCTGCTCCAAGCGCCGGATCAAAGCGCACAACAACGCTGCGCCGCGCCACGGAATGGTGTCGGAGCAATTTAATTCCTCACCCAATTAACAGAAATAATGGACCCGGCGCGGCCGCCAGTTTCGGTGTGGCGGGCGAAAAAAGTATTCGAGGACGACGGAACTCTGGCGATAAGAATCGTCGCCGTTGCCGGACACTGGCCGCCCGGTATCGCCACTCGCCGGGACGAACAGTGGGAACATCGTTATAATTTAATATCGGGCGGAATAAATCTAAATATAACTTTTAATTCAGTTATCAAAACAAATTATCGCACTGCGAACGTCCGTCGTCGGAGCGCATCCCGTTTCGGGGCGCTCGGAATGGGTTTTATTCCACTTTGGAGCTTCTTCGATTTTGGCTACGAAGTGGTGAAATTTTTCGCCACCTTCTTTGCGCCGGAAGTAGCTTTCCCGTCGGCGGGAAGCTTTCCGGTATGTGGCCTGCGAAGGATGCGGGGACTAAGTTTTACTGGGTGTTTTTCTTGGCAGAGCCTTCGGTCGCACATATTTGCCCCATTCCGTCAACACCAATAATTCCCAACAACATTTCTCTCATTTGGTAAGATTTCTCGGCTTACCAGGCGAGGGGCTGCCTAGGTTCTGGTTCCCCCCTGTAGTCCCGGAGCTACTAGCCCTCCCGGGGGCGGTAAAATTTTAATTAAACGAAACATAATTTTAAAACATCCTTTTTTACTGCTCCGCTCTGATGGCCGCCGAAGGACCCGAAGGACGGACTCGGCTCGTCCGGTTTCGCTCGTGTCGTTTGGCAAAATCCTGCCATTTCGGTTTTTTTCTGTGGCTTCTTCTTGGTGTGTTAGGTGGCTGTTTCCGCCGAAAAAGCTCGGCTCGGTTCGAACGGAAAAGAAAGAACTAGGTCCGAAAAGTGGCTTCAATCAACAGCCATTTCGGACGGAAAGCGAAGGCGCATTATCTGCCTTTTTCTCCGTTTGTCCTGGGGATGCCATCACTCTAATTACAACAACGAATGAACTGTTGTGACAATTTTGCTCCGTTGTGCCTGGGTTGACCGCTGTCGTTTTCAGTCGAAAGCCCATGCCCGTTGGCCGTTTAAATGGAATCATCAGTGGCGTGACAGCGCGACGGAGTTCCCATGGTGCGCCCTGGAGGACTTTCCACAGAGCTGAACCTGGCAGGTGGTCAACATGCCATTTGTTTGGGTAAATAAACGGAAGTGCGTTCTGGGCGGACGTCTTTGGACGGTTTTGTAATTTATTTGCCCAAGCTTCAGGGGATTGGGATGAAACACGAGCGGCCATCCGACTCCCACGATGGATGATTGTCATAATAACATGACGCTTAGGAGATAAATCCCAACAGGTGTTGGCGCTTAATTTGATCGTCACCACTATACTCGGCTGCGGCGCGGAAAATGGCCTCGGTGTGAACCAGTTGGTGAAACTTTTCCGAACAGAACCGTAAAAGTAAAAAATAATTGCTATATTTACATAAAACGAGAAAAATTTACAACACTCCTCGCGTACCTCAAGGTGTAGCAGTGGCTCTTCCAGGCGTGAGTTTAAAACAGAATGTTTGCATTGGCACGGAGAATTAAATTAATCCATGAACGATTAGAAGCCAAGCGTGAACATCTTACGTGGAGCGCCAACATTCGCCCAAACTCCCAGAACACGTGCACCTGTTGTTGACGCAGGACACACCTTTCTGCTATCGACACCATGTTCGTCGTGTGGTTGTGATGGGATTTTCGCCAGAATTTTTCACCTATGCAACTTTCCGAATATTTAAACAGCATATTTTGCACCGTCGACGCCTCCCACGGGTATCGTGGGATTTTTCCAACACTTGGTAAGATTCAATTCAGGCCCCCATCGCGTGGAGCGACACTAGCGCAAAAGTTTGTGGTGCTGGATCGCCCTGGAGTTCTACAATTGCCTGTTCAGACCACGCTGCGACACGCTGCTTCGGAGTGTGGTTTGGTTTGCTAAAGTGTCGCTTGTGAACCACCGGGGACGAAAGCTCGCCAAATCGTTTTAATATGCAAAACAGTTGTAATAGCAGCTCTGGCTGCGGCGAAAGAGAATCTTTCCATTGGCGCCATCAACAAGGACTGAAACGGCTGTTGTTGTGGCGGCGGTGGGTTTTCGATGCGAGAATCAACCATCGCGGAAGTTGGTTAAACCATGTAAATGTACGTTTTAATCTCCCCGAAAGGTTTTTTTTTCGATCTGCACATCCTGCATGAGAAGAGTGTCGAAGATCTGGATTGGAACGGCGTATCATGGTGTTGTTGTTTGATAAAGTAAATCGAAAAAGGATATCTCACATGTTTTCTTGTGTACATTCCGCCGGGGATATTAAGATAAATTAAAGCATGTACATTGATAAAGCGAAGGAATAAATTGAAATAGAAAGAACATTTGAAACAATACACTGAATTTCATGTTCCATTTTGTAGCCTTCACTGTAGAGAAAACAGTTCGAAACGTGTTTTAAAAATGCTTCACATTAGAAAGAAAAATTACGCTAACTTCTTTGTGCTTTACGGAAATGTGTTTTCCACTCTTTTAACACTATTTTTTATTTAAGTATATATAATATATTTAATAAATGTAAAATGCATAGAAATCGACCATGTAAACCTTCAGAGGTTTTTACATTAATCGACCGTGTTGTCCATCGCCAAAACAGGGCATTTCGGACAGTCAATGCGCCTTTTTGTTTGCTTTTAATCGTAAGTTCAAATCAATTTCTACGTTATTTTGCTGGTTTTTGTATTTTTAATGCAAGGGCATTGGATTGGGGAACATGCGCCTTCATTGCTGCAACCTGCAGTACACCAAATGTGTAACATCCTGAACACAGCTGTCAAACGCGTTGCTGTCACGGTTTGACAGCTTCAACAAATTCAAACGCTTGGGCCGAAGCAACCGTCGAGCGGCATTTTCGCGTCAGCAGTGAGCAGTGAAAACAGTGCAAATAAATTGATAAAAGTTTTGCAAATAATGGATGTGTTTGAAGCTCAGGATCCCGATGCGGCCAATTCGGAAGTGCTAGCGATGACGATAAAGATGATGCAGCATCCGGCTTACGAAAACCCGTACGATTGGACGACGAACGATTTCGAGCTGGGCAAACCGCTGGGCCGCGGAAAGTTCGGTCGCGTTTACTTGGCCCGGGAACGTGAAACCAGCTTCATGGTGGCAATGAAAGTGATGTTCAAGTCGCAGCTGACCAAATGGAACGTCGAGAAGCAGCTGCTTCGCGAGATTGAGATCCAATCGCGTCTCAAACATCCACACATCTTGCGTCTGTTGACGTGGTTCCACGATGACCGACGGATCTACCTGGCACTGGAGCTGGCCGCACAGGGAGAACTGTACAAGCATCTAAAAGCAGCACCGAAAGGTCGCTTCGACGAGCGCCGTTCGGCTCGGTACGTCTCACAGGTGGCCGATGCGCTCAACTATTGCCACGCGAACAACGTTATTCATCGCGATTTGAAGCCGGAGAATATTCTGCTTACCGACGATGACAACATCAAACTGGCCGATTTCGGTTGGTCCGCACACTCGAACTCGAACAAGCGCAAGACGATGTGCGGTACACTCGATTATCTGCCCCCGGAGATGGTGGAAGGAAAGGTGTACGACGATTCGGTCGATCAGTGGTGTTTGGGCATTCTCTGCTACGAGTTTCTCGTGGGCAATCCCCCGTTCGAGTCACAGACAACACAAAACACCTACGACAAGATCCGGCGGCTCGAGATCAACTATCCCCGACACTTGAGCGTGGGTGCGATTGATCTTGTGTCAAAGGTAAGCAAAACATATTCTGCAACTGGCTGCAGCTTCCGATGTCCAATATTTGAAAAATTTTTGCTTATCCGTAGCTCCTACGCATTCCAAGCAGCTCTCGCATAACGCTGCGGAACGTGATGAACCATTCGTGGGTGTTGCAGATGAAAAATGAGAGGCCGTTGCGTTGATATCTCTTTTTTGTGTGTTTATCAACGGTTCTTGGGCGATAGTGCGATGCGGAGTTGTAGTGTTATTAATAATGTTTTTAAATAATATTTTTCAATTTTGTAATAAAAGGACTAAAACTAGATGCGGCAACCTAACGTGTAAAACTAACACTGCGAAACTCTCCGTCCACGAAGAGATTTCCGTTCGATAAAGCTTCGAAACTCATCGAATTGGTACGTTTAGTTGATGATTTACGATTGGGGCGACACTTTTGGGCTCGAATTTAGACATGTTAAACGATTCTTTACGCAGTTTTATAGGATTTCCCTGAACATAAAAAGCCTGCGCACACGGGAACTCTAGCAAAAGTCATACGAAATTCGATCAAGAATTGAATTCCTACCTCGTCGGTATCACGAACAGTTGCAGCGAACGTACCATAAACCATGCCGAGATGATAGAAATAGTGACGGGGATGACATGGAACGATGAATCGGTTCCGGCGGGGAAAAAGCTGATGTTCTATACGCTACCAACTTACCTACGGCGTCCTGCACGGATGCGTTTTCGCTGCACCGCAGAAACTTGTTGTAAAAGTTCACCATTACCAGGCCGCGATTTTTCGTCACCAGCCCGAGCACTTCATCCTGCACGTTGCGGCTTGAGTTGCACAATGCGTAGGCCGACGAGTGGGAAAAGATGACCGGTGCCTGGGAGGTCGCCAGAACATCCTTCATCGTGCTGAGGGACGACTTGGACAGGTCCACTATCATACCGAGCCGGTTCATTTCGCGAACGATAGTCTGTGGTGACGGTACATGATTGGATTGCAGGAACCCGGGAAAGAAAACAAGCAAAACGCAACGAAAAGTTAGAAGAGCGCGAAGGAAGAAAACCTATCAAACATAAATTGGAATACAAATGGGAATTTATCCCAAAATGGACAGCACGGACAGCTGCTGAATATCCTGCAGAGAAATAGGTGTACAGATGGCGGAAAAAGGCTCGCTCGTAAAAAAGTGCATTTTAGAAAATGCAAACATTTACTCCTGCTTCCACCGGACGCGGTGGACACGTTGTTCCCAATCGCGGGCGGTATCAGACAAAAACAACGAAACCGCCCCATCGCCTGGATGTCCAGAGCCCCATAAACTTCTTGCTCAAACGGCTGACAACATCGGATGACTGGCCTGACGGCCTGCAACCAGATCTGTTGGAAAGGTTGTTGGAGATGAAACTTATTTTTGTCCTTGCGAAGTTGTTAAAAAATGTTCATAAAACTCTATCGTGACAAAATCTAAATGGAAAAATGTTCCCGGAAACTGGACACGTTGTTATTAACGGAATACTTTGGTAGGCGATACAATTTAGGGCAACGGAGACCTGCGAAAATGGCTGTTCCGGCAAAATTGATATCCGCTTCACGTTGTTGCGTGGAACACGGCGTGTTCGATTTGGACAGGGGACAAATTTTAATTATGACCGCACCGCGTGCCTCTGTCACATCGTGTTTTGGGAGTGTAACAAACGGTGCGAATCATAAATGCGCGAAAGAAGTGTAAATATGGAAATTAATTAATATATTCACATGAGTTCAGTGGGCGAGAATGCACATCGCTCGCGGCACGTTTTGTAATATTCAACGAATGTCCAACAATTAATTTATCGACTTTGTACATTGCAAAGTATTTTTTGACAATGCTGTGTGAAACTATCAGAATGTTAATCATTTTGGCGGTGGTTTCTTAACTTTGTGCATTAAGTTGAAATTAAATCAGCAAACCCGGCTATCCTCTTGGACACGGCGGACGGAAACGTAATCTTTTGTCGGAAACGCTTTTGTTATTGCGTTACAAAACATGAGTACACACTTCTTTGTGCCGACTATAACGGCTGCCGAGCGTCAATACTTTACAATTAGTCAGTTCCCAGTTAGCTAAAACAAAGGGCACGGTACTTTTTATCATTTGTTTAATTTTTGAATTTAGTTAGTTTGGAGTTTACAAATTCACACGGAAACAATTAATTGCAGCCGAAGTAGGAAAAGTTTAGGGTGTAAAAGTGATAACGAACAACTGAATGTTCGATCGACCGCCTGGTTTTGTGGCGACCACATGTTTTCCATCGGTTTTACAACACATACACTGCGAGCGTTCCAGTTCTGTGGCATCCGGTGAATATACATCCGGTTTTACTACCCACTACGGCTCCGTTTTACTCATCAACGAGTTTACGTCCACTGACTATCATTGTACATCTAACAGGACATCAAAACTACGATCAAATATCAAGTGTCACCGCTCTTGATACACCGCGCCCAGATCTCAGATCTATCTCGCCGTATCATCCCGATACGCTTATGAAGGACGTATGTTGGACAAACGGAAGAACTGACCAACAGCAACGAAATAACCGACTGCCATCGTTCCCAGCGTCCCAGCATCACATGGGGCATGTTGCGGATATAGTTATTTCAAAAACTTTTACGCCGTTTTTTGATTCCTTCGATCGCGAGTGTGCCAGAACCTTGTGCGGGCGGCACATGAGCCCATTTGATTGGGTCAACCGGACACACTCAGTGGCTATTCGTTAGGTGGGCTGCTATGCTTTTTTTTCCACTTCCGTTGGCGTTTGGCGTATTGCGTACGATGCTGCGGATAAAGCATCTGTAGTGGATGGAACGGTGGTCGCTCGGCGGTCGCTACCGGACAGCTGGTAGCAGGATGGCGTAAACAGAAATTGAAATCATTAAACTTTTGTCCATGCGAAGGCTCGATGCGAGGATTGCCTACCGACGGCCAGCCTGCATCGACCATGATGGCCGGTACAAGGTTGCTATGGCAAGGACAACCCGGAACCCTGGCGGTAACAAGCACTGGTACCGAAGTGTCGAGTTCCGGCCGGAAGTCGAAGCAGCGATGTAGGAGTCACCTTTGGTGCTGATGGTACGGACAGATGAACGTGATATACGGAGAATATGGCGGAGTAGAGATAAAAAAGTAAAGTTCGTTGTGTTCACCTACGTCCTTTTTGCCCTCGAAACCCAGAGTCTGTACGGAAGGAAGCATCAGCAATGATGGAAGTCCTGGTTAAAACTCAAACCTCGGTACGGTAGCAGTCGTGCTGAGCGCCAGTTCGTCAGTGATGGGCTAAGTGAGAGTTGTTTGTTGTCGTTTATAAAATTACGAGAATTTTGCTACACTGCACGTCAAAGTGTTTTCTCATCCACCTCGCCGTTCGGCTCGCGTTAGTTCAACGGTCTATCACGGGGGTCACGTTTTTTGCTCTCTTCGGGAAGCGGGAAAGTAACTCAATTCGTTGCAAAGCATTAATCAAATACAGGGTAAAGGGGGTTTAAAAGTAAAACTGGCAAATGCCAACTTGTCGAATATAGAAAGCCCGGTTTCTTTAGAGTTCAACGAAAAGGGAGCGAAAGTTGGTCGATTTCTTATGCCTTGTTGAAGTTGGTCGTTTCAATTTGTTTCAATGAATGAACGTTACGGTTGTTGTGGCTGAAGTGCCCCGTAGCTAAAGTTTGTTTGCCACACAAGGGTAGCCGAACCAGGCGAACGGAATTTCTTTGCTCCGTGGCTCAATATTTAAAATATATTGCCCCTTCATTCTACATTCGTTTAGCGTACCGTGCGTATTGACGTATTGCAGCGTTACAATGAAATGTTTTGGCCGAATTATGCCAACCTTCAAGCTGGTCCCCAGCCTGAGGCTCACATTTACAGTGTGTCCTGATTGTGTGTTCCTACTGTCGAGTAAGAAAATTATCTCATTAGAATGGGTCCTTTAAGGTTTAGTTTGGAGTCCCATGCTAAGGGCTGTTTCCAGTTTGTTCCCTGGGTTGTATAATTAAGTTAGCATTTAACCGAAGCTGAAAAGTGTTTTGTCAGAGCTTTGCAGTCCTTCTACATTTTGTGTACCCAGAGACTGGCCACCGTCGTCTGCCGACAGACTACAATGTTTCTGCTATTTCAGGTGAATTTAACTGCACTGAAATGAATGAATGTCCTATTTCCGGAGGAATGTTGGGCAAAGAGAGAGAATAAATTTTCATAACGCGAACACGCGTTTCCAACCGGAAGCTGCCGACGAACACGTGCTCACCGCTCGAGTGGTGTTTTGCTTTGATAAACGCATCGTTTTGTGCCTTTTGGCGGGAGTTGAATGGTTTTAAGGAATTTTCTGTTCTCAACATGGTGAGCAGCTTACGTCCAGAGGGCAGTGTTGGAATATGGGGATTTCATAATATAAATTGTTTTTAAGATACTTGAATATTCCATGGCCATGGGCAAGGTTGGAAAAAGGCATGTGGCACTTGTGCTACTTGAGGTAACTAACAAAAGTTCGTCGCTTAAAACATAAAATAATATCTTTCTCGTAAGAAAAGGATTGGTTTACTATTAAGAAATTAAAATGCTTGATCACAATTCTAATCGAAATTGACTATAAATATTGTGCTTTCTACGAAACTACTTCAATTAGACGGATTAAGGTCGAATCCTTTCCCTAACGCAAAAAGGCAATTTTCTTAGCCAAAATTAATTGGTCCGCTACGCATCGCACTGAACTATCGGCCAATCAACGCCTTGCGTTTGCGGATTCTGTGGCCAACTCGGGCAACATAATTAATTACGAGTTCGCCTATTTACTCATCAATCCGGTCCGGTAATTCGATCTTGTTTATTCAGTGCTGCCCGATTCGCATAACAAAGCGTTATAAATTAGGTGCCACATGCTCCTCGCAGGGGGCAAAACCCGCCACTTGTCGGTTCGGAAAGGGTTTTTGAAGTTGTGAAAAAGTCAACCGCCTGTCTTAAGATAAGGTGCTTTCGACAAACGCAAACTGTGGGGTGCTTCAATCAGAAGCGAAATAATCGAAGATTTTCGTGAGTTTTAGCTTGTCCGCGTCTCTCGGGGGAATTTTCACCACTAACCAGACACTTTTCGTCGCGTCCACATTGGCTTCGGGACAATGCTTGTGTTAATGGCAGATTATTGGAAACGATAAATTCGAGGGATTGAGCCGATGAGCACCGGTAATTTATGTAAACAATACGAGTCATCCGTTGGCCTCCTCTTAGTGTGATTGGAATCCTTCTTAGCTTACCGGTTTCGCCAGGTTTGCATTTCAAGGCTCAATCTCTCTAAACTATTAAAGCGTTGATAAAGCACAAAATTGGCTCCTAATGCAGTTCCAGGGGCGTGATACGTAGACTGCCCAACGAACAGACGAACAGTGACCCCAACAGCAAAAGTCCTACCACGATTCGTGCTCCTTTGGCAGTTTAATTGATAAAATGTGGTTCGGGGAGGATCATAATTCTCTTGATGCGTCTGGCATCAAGAATGATTTACGCAAAGCCGTCATTCCTCGGCACTCGAGCGCAACCCACATAGACTATCTGCCATCGAAATGGCCATCGTCTGCCAAGCCATCCCGGTACCGGATGCGAAAGGAGCAGCGTCGCCGTGTGCTTTTTCGGTCATTGATTTTGTGCGATTGAAATTGAAATTTTTGCTCCTACGAGCGGAACACGTTCGCTTTGTGTGCAGGTGGTGTGTGGCCATGCTCTCCCTGCGGCCACCTAATGGTTCCAGGCTCCAGGCAGGCAGTCCGCAGGCAGGCAGTTAGTCCAGTCTATACGGCGGAGTCTACGTGATTAAACCAGCGCTTTGTGGTGACGATCCGCCACGGCTGTATGTACCTTCGCCGACAGGTGCGTTTGGCGTCCTCCGAGTGGACCTAACGCCGACGTTATGATGTCCTGAGGGCCGCCTGACCTCCACAAAAGCGGACGCTCTGTGCAACGGTGCGCCAGGTGAATGGCGATGGCAACGTCCGCAGTACTAGATAACCAGTTCGGCCGTGAGTAATCTCTTAATTATCTTTTATGGTCAGGGCGCCGACAAGCACCACCGTAGCAGTTAGTGTCCAGAGACCACGGATTAGGAAGAACCGGGGCGTCGACTAGCTTCACGTTTTTCGATGCACTAAACGGTGGGAAAGAAATCCTATTTCTGCCGGCCAGCTGTACGATGGGTCCGGTGTCGGGAAGCACTTCGAAAAGCAATAACACAAATAGGAAATTACCTTGCCGTAGGCCGTTAGGCCCCCATGCCGGACATCATATTTCGGGGCATCCGCGTTGCTCGAGTCGGCCCAGGGCGTGTGACAGGTGGACGTGAGCGTCATGTAGCGTACGCCCAGCGCGTAGTAGATCCGCAGGACACCGAGCGAGCCGCCGAGCGAGTGGCCACCCTCGACACCGATTAATGAACACATTTGACGGTTTTTGTGTGCTTGTACAATATCTGTGCGGGAAGCGTAGAAGATGGGTGAAAGGGGTGAACAATAATTAATGTCAATTTCATATGCGACCAGCTTCTGGTCTGCGATGCGTCAGTTGGAGTCATTTACATTGGTGGCCCTGTGGTCCACCGTAAACTGCTCTTGGGACCATTTTCAATCTGATACACACTTGGGAAATGAGTACTTCTTTCCAGGTCCGTTGTTGTGGGTCGCAGCGGCGGTACTTACCAAACACCGAGGCACACGACGTCAGATGCGGCGAGTAGCGTTCTGTCAGTCTTTTAATTACGTCTATCTGCTCGAGCGTGATCTGAACCGCATCCTTATGCTGCGCCTCGCACGGAACGTAGGCCGCCCAAAACTGAAGCGAAAGAAGCATACAGACCAAGATAGAGAGGCAACCAGGGACGGCCATTAGTGTGAGAAATGGGAGTTGAATTGGCGTTAGGGAGGTTCGGTGGACGGTGAAGAGATTTTCCAAAAGCGATTATGTCCGCCCAGCGGCATCGCGGTCGGGAAGGAAATGAAAAATCAATTCCATTAATTATCCCATTTTTTCCGACGCCGGCACGATCGTCGGCGCGACGGCGACACCTTTGAGACCGTTGCCGTGGCTTCGATCGGCTAACCCGCGGTAATTGGCGTATCCGTTTTTTACGACCCATTATCTGCCGGGCTCTACGATCAGGCTAATCGATGTCAGGCTGAGGGCTCGGGGTTCGGTTTGGTTCGAAATTGAATTACACATTCCACGGGGCGCTGGCAGCGGGTGCGGGAACCGTTTTAAGCTAATTAGTGATCATAGAGACGCCGTCGGCCGACCGATGTTGTCATTTCATTAGATCGCGCATTGTTTGGCTTGGGTTGACCAAACACCCGGTCAACCCGGCACCCGGGAGGAACCGGAGGCTTTGTTTGTGCTGGTAATGGCAGAAGTGTCTGGACGAATGTTTCACGCTCATTAATTCGTTATCACTCTTTCGGGCGCGGCGAGACGACGGGGAGACGGGCAAACAATGTCTGGTCTCCGCTCCGGATGCTTCAGGAAATTACAGTTTTCTTTTGTTAGACTGCCGATAACTATCATTACCTCTGGCCGGAAGTAGTACTTTAAGTAGATTAGATACCGCCAGGCCCCAGGTGTTTGCCGATGGAGAGTAAATGAAAGTAATTCTCTCCTATGGCCCAGGTAGCCCTTTCGTTCGTGTATCCGTTGGCGGCGAGTGTCCGAAAGGATTTAGTTTTACTTCCATTTCTGTTTTCTTTTTATGGCGAGGCAGTAAACGCTCGATAACCTAGTGCTGGAATTGGGGCCAAGGATTCCATTACTTCTTTTCTCTGGTGTTCCGTTTGCGCGAGGGTTTGTTTAAGTTTGCGGTGAAAAGCGAACCGGAAACCATTTGGAGATTAAACTATCGCATTCGACCTGCTGGAGGTTTATTGGTGCGAGTTTCGGGTACTTTTTCTTTTTTGAGATAATTTCACGCAAATTGTGGCTTAAATACAGTTTACAACGTTGGATTTGAATTGCACTACTTCATTGCCACCTTCAAAATGATTTGCGTGGCGTTTGAACGTCTTGCCGGTTCCCAATGCGGGTGCTAGTTACATTAAAATATTCTACAAAACTTTGGTTTAAATCAATAACTTTCTATCAGAAAACGATCTTAAATATCTCTTCGAAGAGGTTTTACTTGTCTAAGGTTGCCTTTGATTATCGTGCTGTGGTGCGTGATAAATTCCTTCCAACTGACCAAAAATAAAATTTAAGAATACTATTTGAGTGCTATGACAGGAAGAAAATAGTGAGAGTGAAGAGACAATTCTTGGTTCAACTTCATCGTAATATTTTCACACCACTTTTTGGTGATCATTTCGACATAAACTCGACTCAGATTGTTCTGTAACCTTTGTATTGGCACCATGTAACTACTGGCGATAGCGGCGATAAGAGGCGAAACGAAGAGTTGAGAGCTACTCCTGAAAGGAAGTTCTCGCAAAATTAGAACAGAGATAGGTGCACAGCGTAGGAATTACTTGAATGCTAATGACTTAGATTTAGAAAGGTGATGACTAAATTTTCTTCTTTGGGCGTACTTTATTTAATACAATCGTTCGATCTCTGCCATTAGTTTGCTAACATGCAGATCTGGTTATCTTCATGGTATCCAAAATTGTGTTTATAAAAATAAACCGACCAGACCCGTTTATGAACATATTTGTTTTCCGATTGTTAAAATTACAAACAGTTCGGCAAGCCCATAAACCTTACTCTTCGAATTCTATCAGCCACCTCAGAAAGAAGTCCGAAAAAAATCGGCATTAATTAGAACGCACAGTTTTTTCAGTGTTCATAATTGAACGATTAACACATCGTTCAATGAGTCTCGGGACTAACTATGAAATGTTTGAAATGAAAACTATGAAAAACTATGAAATAAATGAAATAACTATGTTATGTTTCGAATTACATCAAATTTTGATACATTTTATCTGCAGGTTAGTACTTCTGAACCTTGTTATATGAAAGGCATTATTAGCGCCATCTCCGCGCTAGTCGCGGGACTTGTTGAACGATCTGTTTTTTTCAATGTAAAGCGCTACAATTTCAACCCGCTGTTTTACCTCGCTCTTTATTATTAAATTGCTTTATTACGAAAACGGCGTAGAGTGAAGTTTCAGAATCGGGTTAATTTGTCAAAATCGAGTGACAAACAGCGGAGTTATTTAACATTTAAATAGTTGGATCGTGAGTTTGGAAGTTAATAGTTGGAAGTTTTGTTGTCGCCTTTAGAATTTGTTCTTTGTTTTGCCTGATATGAAACAAAATCTGTGGAACTGTTAAAATGAAAGGGTGCGTCACGAACGACAGTTGTTGTGCAACGGTCGGACCATAAAATGAAAGCTTGTAAAGTCTGACAGAGTACCGTGCGCTAATTGATGAGCAAAATGAGCTCAGTTTAGAACTAATGCTGATAGTAGCAAAACAACCCGGCCGGCCCATCCCAAACGCCCTTCACAATTGATCTCGTGACCCCAACTGACGGCGTGTCGGTAATTCCCGACCCGAGATGGCTCACCGTTAAGGGGTCTCGGGCGCCGGAAGTGAGAAAATACTTTTTTTCTGCCCCCCGGAAGGTGACCCATATCAGCCAGCGAAAAAGAAACACTGGAGTGGCCGGTGGAACAAAAAATTAATTTACCTTCACCGCACCGGTTTTTGTTCCCTTTTTCTCTCTCTCGCTCTCTCTTTTTCGCTGTGGCCAGCACGATGTCGCTCGATTGGAGCTTCGCGCTTTGCGTAAATGGGCTTCTTACGCGGCGAGGCTGGGCCGCCTCAGAGCGTAAGATGAATCCGTGGTCTCAACCTGCGGCCACCCATTGGCCCATTGGCCCATTAATGGCGCGAGACCCGATTAGGTGGGAACGGCTAAGTCATTTTCAGCGAAGGTTAACGTTATCAAATTAATTGAATGCGCTACGCGATGTTTTCGGCACGGACCCCACGGGAGAGAGAGAGAGAGATCGAAATACGGGACGCAGCAACATTAACGGTTTCATCCGCGGTGGTCTTGCTCGGCAGGAAAAAATGAACCTGCAACGAGCCACGCGGGACAACGCTCCTTTTCCCTTTCGTCCCGAAGCGGCATGAATTGGTCCGGCGGGAAATTGCTTTACAGTCGCAGGCGTCGATGGTGAGTGGGTGCCGGGTGCGTACTTCCGGTTCCGACGGCGCTGAAGCCGGACCCGGACCCGGGGTAATTTGCGACCAAGCTCCCGGACCTCGGGAGCTTGATGAAAGATGGCGCGCGCCCCTGCCATTTGCAATGGATTCCATTTTCTCGTCGGTCCGGGCGCGCGTCCTGGCGCTTTATTGCGCCCGCCGCGCGCCCGATAAGCTTCTTACGGAGATCGAGATTAATTTACATTATTTTTCAATCAACAACCATCGCCGGCGTTCAGCCGGGTAGCAGGGCCCGGAGAAAAAGTGGCCAAGATTGTTTCTGCATTTTCCGGCGTCCGTCGTCCTTCGTCCCTTTCGGCGCCCTCCCAACACCCGGTTTAATACACTCTGTTCACGCCCGTGCTCGTGTGTTACGTTCTTGTCGCGGAGGTTTCCGGTTTTTCCCTTTTCCCGATGGTTTTGATAAGGTTTAGATAAATTATTTTCGCCATGGAAATTGGAGGGCGTGAAAAAAGGCAAAAGTTAGAAAATAGAAAGTATAGCCTTCAGTGCGTACGCGTGAACGGGGTTTCCACTCGAGAGCCTTTGATCGTGCTGCAAAGGCCGGTCCGGTTGCCGACAGGACGAACCGGAAAAAACACAGCAACAACAATAAGCAGGGAATGGTTTTAACAAAACGGTTAATCAAAGTGAGAATCGGTGGACAATCCTGGATCTAAAAATAAAATGGCGACGACGCAAACGTAAAGCACAAAAGCGGGCAGTGAAGTGACGACAAATTGTGCCAACATTGCGACTATTGCGACTATTGATTTTCGGGCGTCGCGAAAGTTCTATTAAATCGGGATTAGGGGCCACCCGGTCACCCGGCGAGTTATTTAGGGGCACAATTTAATGAACTGCCGACGCGCGAACAAACGGAACACGTAGTTCAGATATATTTTCCGTTTCCTGACACTTTGCTAATGAAATGCGCTGCCGAGTGGCAGCGGTCCCCCTAATGAAACGCCATCGACGCCTAGGGTAAGTCCCCCCCCTAGCGGCCGGGTTAGAGAAAGTTGGCATTTTGGGTAGAAATGTACAAGGGACAAGGGACACGATCCTGATGTGGGTTGCAGGTTGTTAAACGTGCGGCCAGCTCGGTGGGGCGTGTTTATTGCGCCGAGATCTGCGCTCGACGGAAAATGTGTTTTAGAAGAGGGCATTTTTATGGCGAAGTTCGATGTCAATTCGACTATTGGGCTGTTTTAGTGTTTTTCAGGCTCCAGAACTCGTGGTTTGTTCATTGTTTTGTTTGTCAACGTTAAGTTAAGCATATTTTTTCAAATACTATTTTTTATGCTGAGTTTCTTGGTCTAGTTTGATCTCGATCGATCGCTTCTTTATGAGTCCCATGAGACCAGGAACAGCTCAAAGTCACTACGATTTTGAGGAAAATGAGGACTGTCTCGATCGGTCTCCGGATCGAAACCGAAGAAATTTTAAAAAAGTATTTGATATTGTTGATCACAGCTTGTTTGGCGATGTTGCCAGATTTTTTTATTCTATTTGTGGCGTACGACGAATATGTGGTTCGAAGAATGGTCGACTGAAAATCGATTAAGGTCGTGGGCCGCTAATAAAATGTTTTAAGGACAATTTAAGTAACGGGTGAATTTTTAAGGTATCCAGATCCGTTATCGCTGTTCGACTCATGGCGCCTTCATAATTAATTCTACTTCCGTTCTGAAGCTCTCCTGCGTATTTAAATTCCTACAACTCTGAAGCCCCTCTATCAATTGCCGTCGCCGGGGAAAGGACAAATATGCAAACAGACAGTTATTTTTATAGATATAGATTGTTTGAAAAGGCAAAAATATCGGAAGTTGAAGCACCGATAGATCTTTTTCTCTCCGATGTGATCTACATCATTGGAAGGTTCAAAGGCAAGTTCCATGCTGTTAATATAGAAAAGTCCATCAGAATAGCGTCTGGGAATTTGATAGGGATTTTGTGTGGATCAATATGAAACAACTTAATATACAACCAATAGAAGTTTTTGAGCCTTTGATGCGATTTGAAGGGCTCCCCGCAACACCAAAATAAGCCTGTCAAGTGCTGCAAAACAGTGTAAAACTGAAATGGCGCTCTCGGTCCGCCGAAATCGATTGTTCGGATCAAACGGACGACTGCTCCAGTGGGTGGGTGAAAATTGATTGCGTGGCACGCGAACGAATGTAGTAGCATCGGTCATACTTCCAGGAATGTAAATTGAAAGATCCGCTTTTATAGCTTCTGGGAGCGACCGACGGGGTTATGCTGTGGATTCGCACACCGTCACCGATCACCAGTGTGTGAGGGCCGCGGTACAGGGCTTCACGCCGCTCATTTCAATTACAAATAATGGCAGCTGCGCCACAAACGCAGTGTCGGCCGCGTTTATGACGTGGCTCGGAAGGATCCCAGGAGAGAACCCGTGATTGGAATTTTAACGCCGGTACGTGCAGATCCATTAACATTATAGAGTGAAAGGGAGAGAGAAAGAGAGAAAAAATGCTGGCGGCTCCGTCCGCTACTGGACCGTTGATCGGTATAAAGTTTAATGGCCCTCTAAAGTATATTAATAACTCCAAACGAAGGAAGCGAAAGCTTCGGGTTCCAAGGTGGCGGCCAGAAAGGTCGTAATGCGATGTTCTGTTTCGCCCCCATGCCCCTTTCGGCTCGGTACCGCAAAGGTCAGCCTGCCCCCCAGTCTGTTGTGCCGTTTCGGGATCAGATTTGGCGAGTTTATGTTGGGTAGAATTTGCGGTGGAACACCGACCCTGGCGACCCGGCGAAATCAATTCTTCGCGCTGAAATGTTCCTTGATTATACATTTTTTAAATGCTCAATAGAATAGAAAATGAGTACGATTACAGAACCCGGCTGTTGGGGTGGCCCCTTGGCGAGAGGTGCCCGGTGGTACATAAATTTTGCTCGCCGAGCATAAAACATACAATGTTCCGGGAGGGGATTGATCAGTTTGGGTCGGGTCATTATTTTGCGCACACCATTAAACGAACTCGTCGATCTCTTACTTCCCGCTGGCTGTGGGATTCTTTTACAGCAAATTCCAGCCGGCTCCTCGGCGTGGTCTGTTTGTCTTCAATTGTTACGTCTTTGTTTTGCTCCACGACACGTCGTCGCCAGACTCACGACGACTCGCTTGTTCGAGCCCGAAACCGAAATTCCCAAAAACCGGCCTTGTTTGGCTTCCAGCACAATCATCTCTTCCCGAATCTGCTTGGTCACCTCCTTGGTGGGTCCTTCCCGGTGTCACAACTTCAAACCAAACTGGCGCGAACTATTTTGGGGGGCAGCCAAACTAGCAAAAGTATGGACCATAGGATCGAGAAGGCTCCTGAGAAGCATCGGCACGGACCGGTTGGACTGGGTGTAAAGTTTCCAAGACCTAATTGAAGGATACGAGGAAAGGCGGAATTCAATTTCCACGGCCACCGCCTGATGTTGGCGGGTGCCCACGCCAGCAGTCGTTCAGCTCTTCGGACGGATCGGAAGTTCATCGAAAACAGGGACCTCGAGCAACATTTGTGTAAGTCTCTCTCGCTCTCTCTCGCTCTCTCTCTCTTGCTCTTTAAGGGCATAGAAAGTAAGGGAAAAAATGGGCAAAGAAAGTAAACTCTTCATCGCGCTTCAAGTACCCGTACGCCGGGCCGTGTTTGAAGGGTCATCGGAAAAGTTGTGCGGTTTTCGGGTGATTGAATGGAAAGTTTTTCTTTAGCACCGGTGGGTGCTAAAGAAAACCGCTCAAGTTGTTGGGGGGGGAGCTGTTGGTTGATTAAAAAACCGAACGGGCTTACGCACACATAAACAAGGGCCACCGGACCGGAAGTACAATAGACTCGGGGCTCTTTTTGGGGGTCAGGCAGGAGTGTTGGATGTTTGGTGGCGAAATTTGAGGGGAATCGGCCACCGACAAAGTTCACAGGCAGTGGCAGTGAGTTAATTGCGCTAAAAGGTTTACGTGGCCGACCGACGAAAGGGCTTACCTGTGCCGCTATGCGGCCCCGTTTGAGGCGCTGCAGGTCCGTGTGACTCCAGGCACTCTTCGACCAGGGCAGAATCGACTTGAGATCATCGTCAAACCTGTCGGCGGGAGAAAATGGAACCACCGACCAGGGTGGCAGGCATTAGAGCAGGAGTAGGAGCCCCGGTAAAAGCGCGCCAGTGCATGAAGTCGAAGAATGTCAAGGTAAATTGAAAAAGTTGCTAATTGAACTTGCTTGCTGCTCGGAGCGTCAGACAATGGGACACCACACATCAAAGCGTTCTCCCGCACGCAATATCCCCGGCCGCCTCGGGGATGTCCTTCCTGGAACCGCTTGCCACCCCGTGGCCGAAAAACTTACCGAAACTCGTTCAGCTGATTGTGGAGGAACTTCCGTATGTTCCACGGCAGATCGTTGTGGCCATCGATTAAAGGCACTGTGTCGAGCAGCTGCGTGGCCACCTGCAGCCGCTCCTCGAGCGGCGCCCCGGTGGAAACCTTCAGCGCCAGCGGCACGGCAACGCCGGCCGCACCAGCTATCAGCAGGATCGAGGTCACCGCCAGCCACTGTCTCGACGGAAGGTCCCACTCTGTGTGTTTTTTGTGAGAGAGAAAATGGACCGGTTTTTGATTAGATTTTTTTTCCTAGTGGTTTTCCACGACTCCCAGTTGTGGTTGGCTTTGACTCGAACGAACAGTGAAATGATAGTGTAGGAAATACATATTTATCCCCGGACCGGGGCGCGGTGGCCGGGTAAGAAAAAGCATCCAATTAAAATGATTTGCGAGCCGGCCAGCACTTGGGCAGTGGGCGCTTGTAATTAAGGCAGAATGAGCGGGTATAATTATAATGTACTCAATTTATAACCATCTTCCCAGAGGTCGGCAGCCGTTTTACACGGCAGCCTCGCCATTGTAGTCGCCCCGTTGTCAGGTTCGGTGCTGGAAGACGGATCGCTTTGTGAGGAGTGCTGATAATTATAATTTGATTTGCGTTCGTTAGAAATTACTACCTTTAAATGATGGAAGCGCTTCATTCTGGATGCGAAAAGTCGCCGGGCAATTAGCGTTAGTTTTGCGATGATCGTTTTCGGCTTCCAGGAATGAGAGGTGTGACTCCGAGCTGAATTTAAGCTTAAAACTAGTGTTAGGATCTAGTTTGGTGACCTAATGAAGAGGCTTTTAAGTAATCCTGAGCAGCCCGAGAACGGTAGCTTTGCTGTACGTTTTGGTATTGACAAACGTCATTATAATTTCATTGTGTTTTTTCGAAACGTAACGAAACATTTGGGAGCCTTCATCTTAATTAAATACAACATGTGTTCCGATTCCCTTTAATCCAACAACATTATTGGGATCCGTTTTCAATGAGTAATGTATTCTTTTTTTTCAATGTATTATTGTCATTTGAACAAGGTTTCGCCCTAAATTTCCAATTTTGATTTATTGCTGTATAACAGGTAGCGTCATCCTGTTGAAACCAAATGTCGGCTATGTTCTCAGCTTCAATTTCGCTAAAGAACCAATCAGCTAACTTTGTTCGGTAGCGTACGCCTTCGACAGTTCTGGCGGCTCCTTCTTCATTCATTCAAACGGCGGCCGCTGATGCCGCCAAGACCACCAAAAAGTAACTCGTTTTGGGTGCATTGGCTTCTCCTGTGCACGACGTGTGGGTTTTCCGAACCTCAAAAATTCTGCTTACTAATATACAACAGCAATAGAGGTGGAAATGAGCTTAAATGAAATGGGCTTTTCAAATATCATATCGTTTGATTTGACGACCTACCTCTTTGGAAATAAGTTTGAAGGAAATATGAATCCCAATTTTCTGCTGTCAAAATGGGAAGATATGCAAGTCGCTGTCGTGCATGTCATTCGACATAGTATATGCGATTAAGACAAATGCGGCTTTGTTTTCAAAAAATTAAGGACAATTTATAAAAGAATTGTATTTTATTATCGGCATGCTTTGAAACCTCCCTTATAGTGAGAAAAGTGGCTCTGGAGTGATGACTCAAACTGGTCTTTCCTGGTCATGGTTACTCAAAAGCTGGCCAAAAACTTGATGAAAGCAAAAATCATTCATTAATAAACAAATGTTATTGGCAAAGTTGTCACCGTACACTGTTACGAGTTTAGGCTATTCATATCGTTGTCCAGATTAGACAACCATTGAGAACATGTCGGCATTGGTAACCGTTGAAGCATCAGAGAAAACCCTACACAATTTCACAGAATTAGCTCGATTAGTTAAAGCGATCTGTTCAAAAATATTACTAGCTGAGGAGTGTAGAACGGACCGCATGATCAAGCCACGAGGTTTAGCAATATTGTCTGGGCAGAATGGTATGCCGTGCGGTATCCTAAACATTGGCATGGCATTTTTAGACCGGTTTTCCAGAATCTGCAAAGTCCGTAGGTTTATGAAAACTGTTTGAAATTTCATTTTCAGAAATGCACTTCCATTTAGCTGCGGTAATGAACAGCAATGAAATTGGGTTTAAACATTTTGCGTTACCCTTTGTGTTTTAGTATAAGTTACGTGAGCACAGGTCGAAATTGAGTTTGCAAAATATTTAATCTCTGTTGGAACTCAACCCGAACGCGCTCAGATCGCATTCCGGTACAACGGTCACAGTCTCTTATCTGCTGTGCCCATCGGAACCGCACTGTCATCAGGTTGTTTCGAGTTGGGTGAAAAAATGAGTAAATTGTTGCTCGGCAGCAGCATAATTGGGCGCACGGGACCGCCGGACATATGCTTCGTAGCTCGTCGGCGCCCGACGGAAAACGAAGCGCCTTGTAAACCGCTTAAATTAAGCAAAATTTATGTTGCCAGCAAACGGTTTACTTTTTTTCCCTGACAACACATTGTCGTTTAACGGAATGCAATTAATGCCCCTCAGAATGCAGAAGTTCTGCGCCGCCCGCAGAGTAGAGGCACTTTGCGCTGCTTAGCTCCAGTGTTTTTGTTTGTTCCAAGAATTATGGCGCTCGTCCTGGGCGGCATGGTCCGACCCCGGAGGGGGTTAGCTCCTGCGGATAGGGTAAAAGTTTATCCATCGCCCCAGGCCCCATGCTGTGTGCTGTCATCAGCTCCACGTTGCGCCAAGAGATGGAGCGATTCGCCTTGCCTACGGACCCGGACCCCTGATTAGCATTTATTTGTTGCGCAAAGTGTACAACATTGAGTACCGGCGGGTGGGTGCCCGAAACTTGCTGCGAGCGTTGCTTAGCCGAGGAAGGACCTCAGCACCCGACGAGAGCAAATCTCTCGAGTGCTGAAACTAAATTGCAACGATGTTAATTTGCGTCCTTTTGACGTCCAACTTCCCCCTGCTCGCCGATCACTTCCGAGTTTGACTTGCAGCCGTGGCCGCCTCGGGTCTGCCTCGGGTTTGGCCTCGGTTTGGCCCCGGAGCACCTCATCAGCGAATGCTGCATCAGATTGTTTTTGTAGGTTTGCTGGGCCCGCTGGCCGCTGGTGCTGACAGGGCTGACAGGGCCCGCACTCGGTACATTTCCCGGCGCAAAGGCTGGACCAGAGTACCAGAGACCCGGTGAAGATCTTGGAACCTGGCTGGTACTGGGCACTTCGGAGCCATTAGGTGCGCGCAGTCGGTCGGTTCAGCTGTTGGCGGATACGTCTGCTAAGCTACTCCTATTTAAAGAAAGCAACTCAGGGATGGTGATAAATTTTCCTCGTAGCCACGCAAAGCGGAGCCACCGGCGAAGGACCACGGCCCAGAAGTGTTCAAGCAAGTCCGACTTTACCGGACGCTTCCTCCGGTGATGGCAATTGAAGCAGAGGCGTTTTATGCTCACTACCCGTGCCCGGGTGCGATGAATAATTTATTCGAAATTTAAATTTACGCCTCCACGCCACCGCCACGTGGCCGTCCTTCTGCAGCAGCTCCTGTGGGTTAGTCATGGTGGTTGGTCGGCCCCGCGCCCAGACCATTCGTGGTGTGAATCACAGCGGAAAGGTGCTCCAACAATGGGCAGCAACGCTATTCGCAATGCAAACCAAAGTAGATTCATATTGTTCATTAGCGGTCGGTGTGTGTTTCCTGATAGTGATGTTAATGTGGATAGTTCCCGGCTTCCGCATCCGCCCATCCGCTCGGCCGAGCTTCAGAGGCCCCAGGGGATTGGAACGAAAACAAAAGCGAAATAATCAACGAAATAATCTTCCGAGTACAATTTTGTGCCCGGTGGGCCGGTCCCAGATCGGGCTTTGAAAAGTTTCTAATGTAGGAATGATTTTTAATCATAACATTTTCACACGGGTATTCTGCAGCCAGCGAAACTTTTTTCAGCATATCGATGCTGTTTGATATTTTTCACGCATTTGTAGGAGAACTACTTCTACACATTCTATCAATCGATTGAAGGAAAATTGAAAAAAATATAGTCTTATTTCCTGTTGTCTCATTTTCTGGAGGAATTAGTGTTTTCGTGTTTTATAAATTAGTGTTCTTTTGATCAAGAACCTAATTAACGTTTATGGTTGTTAAGGGTCAGTAGGTTTCATTTGTTGCAATAGCTGGACTTTATATGGATGCAGGTGCAAATTCAGATGCTAAATTTACCATGCCGTGACAAAAGATCTGGGAAAGCGTCAACTTCGATGGACTTTTTAGCCAAACATTCAAAAAGGAAATCAGAATATCCCCCATATTCACCAATTATTCAATAATAATAATAATAAAAACGGACAGAGCCGTATTATGCACCAACTTAAAGTTTTGCAATCAAGTTGATGTGCTCTTAGGGTTAAAGTTGCTATCTTTCGCATAAAAACAGATGAATCGGTGCAGCGGGATGGATGACCTACGGATGAGTCATACAGCATGATAAATTGATAAAAAATTATGATTAGTTGGGAAAATGCTAAATAACAAATAACAAAATCGTTATCGAATGTCTCAGAAAGTCCTCATTTTTAAACAAGTTACAGTTACAAAGTTTTATGATAACTTTGTATCATTTGTTCAGCGTTATCCATTTTGTAGTTTCGAAAATACAGGGCCGGTATTGTTTTACTGGCACTGGCACAGAGTTGGCACAGTTTTTTGAAATTATTAAAACTTACTACAAAAGTGGGAACTCAAGCGTAAATATTAAATACGTAATACGCGTCGATTCATCAGAAGTGATAATCGTTCTAATGTACAGTAACTTGATGCGATAAAATGAAGAGCATTGTACAGTTTTAATTATTCAGAGGGCTGTACATCATCGCAACGTAACACGCAGCGGAAAACATGGTCGCTGTAAGTGCAAGTGTTATCGAAGACCCAAATTTATCGATAAAGTCGATCGACAAATGCTTAACACCTGTGCCTGGTCTCTCGACCTAAGACAGTCGTTTCGAAGTTCGAATTCCTTCCTTTTTGTAATGTTCTCTTCAGTTTCAGGTTGATTTGTAAGGCGTGCCCAGAGCAAAGTATTAACGCGTATTAGCAAAGTATTAAAGTATTAACATCGGAGGTCATAAACAACGGTTTCAACCATTGCAAGAAATTTGTCAGAAGCTTCTTACACAACCATCATCGCAAATCGACTACATGCTTTAGGTGAGACTAAACAATGAAACAGATGTTTGATAGAAAGTCTTCAAGCATGGCCTGAATACGTTTTACAGTTTGTCCAGTTCAAGTTGGGATAAAGAATTCCAAAGACACTCTTAGAAAACATTTCAAATGAGTAATTTTCATTGTGTTTTAAAATTTCAAACAATTGAGTTATTATTTGATTAGTATGCCAACAGACGCCAAAACAACCGTTTAACTTGTTGAGTAAAATACAAAGAAAAAATTATAAATTTATAATTTGTAAAAACGGTAGTATATCAACAAAAAAATCCCTAAAAAACTAGTAAACATCGAAGCGATCAACGAACAAGGGATTGGCCAGGATTGGATTTCCAGTAACTTTTCCATCATGTCCAACAAGTTCGGTCGAGGAAACAATAGCACACGGCTCATGCGGAGCGTAAACAATAATAGCTTTGTGGCTTGGTGTGTATATATGTATGTATTTGAACCCTTTTGCCCATTTGCGGACCACTTACTCGATGATCCCGATCCGGTGCTGCTGGAGCCTCGGCTCGGGCACTGGCGGTGCTTCCACGGGTGTTGTTGCTGCTGTTTGTTGGGCGTCCCGTTGAGGCTGCAGGACGACGGGAAGCCATCGACGGGTCCCATGACGCCGCCGAGACCGCCCGGAATGATGGTGGTGCCGGGCGCTGGGTCCAGCGCCGATCCGAAGTACTGCGAGGGGTTGAAGTTGAAGTTGCTGATCGAGTTGGAGAAGTGATGGTTGTGCGAGGCGACGAGATTGCTCTTGGCCGAAGCCCCACCGGCGCCGTACTGGTTTATGTTGCAGGAACTGGCATGATGATCACCGCCCATTCCAAGTCCCCCAACGCCACCGGCGACCACGGTGGCGCCCTCCTGGTGATACTTACCGCCGAGGCTGGCCAGGTGCCCCGGCAGTGGCAGATCACCCGGCAAGTGGCCGTTGGCGCCGATCGTGTTGTACTTGGCAGGCAGGTTGAGCGCATCGTAGTTCGGTATGTAGCCGCCCAGCGGGTCCGGGTGATGGTGGTGTAGGTGCGGGTTATGGTGCTGATGGTAGAGGAAGAGTTGGCCATCGGCCATCGGCTCTTTGGCCGGCAGATCGACCGACTCGGCGAACCGGTCGTCCCCGGCCGCACTCTGGTAGTAGTAGTGGTGCTGCAGATAGTTATCGTCGAAGTAGTACGGAGGATAGGGTTTCACACCGCCGTCCCCGCTTCCGGTTCCATTGCACCCGCCGCCGGTGACCGCCGCGTTTCCGTTCATCAAATCCACCATCATCACCGGGAGGGGCTCGTTGAGCTTCGCCTTGCCTTTCGCCGGGACGCCGGAAGTCGTTTTACTGTTTGTCGACGGTTTGGTGGATTTGAGTGTTGACTTCAGCGTGTCACTGGCCGACCCGTTCGCCGAAGCGAAGTTAAACAAGTCCGGTTGGTGCATCGGGTGGTAGCCGGTGCCGGCACCGTTGCCGTTGGCGGCCAACGGCGCTGTCAAATCGTTCACCGGCAGTTCGCCCGGTACAGGATCCGGCCCGGCAACAGGTTGCACTATGCAACCGTACCCGTACGATGGGCGCCGGTTCAGTGGTGGTGGCGGTGGCGGTATCATGTCCTCGCTGTACGAATCGTCCTGCAAGCGGAGCAGAGAGTGTAGACATTCAATATGGGAGTCGTGCACAAACAACACCAATCCTTGCGGGACCAATCCTTGTGGACAGTCGGTGCGTGCGTTTGAAATCAAGACTCTTGAAGTGATAGTTAAAGCAGTGGGCGATATACTGTCCCCACGGCCCCGTATTGTTTTACGAGTAGATGACTCATGGCACTAGGGAAGACTATTTTTGGGTTTAAAAATAAGCACATAAAAATAGCCCTCCGTAATCATCAAGTTCTCGAGTTTGAGCGTTAAGCGGTGGTCAACGGTGTAACTTCAAAATGATATGGTCCGGTGGTTCATCGAGTGTTAGGATTTTAAACTATCGATTATTGGACTTTTAGAACGTCAAACTATATACTGAAAATTATGAACATTTAGTAAAAGCTTTGACATGTACGAAATGGGATGCCATACGCTTGTACGAAATTGAGAAATAATCATCGGCCATTTATATTCGAAAATGAAAAAAGAGCAGCCGTAACCCCTAATCGTAGTTAAAAAATAACGAGAATTTGCTTATAACTAAAAATTCTTTACTTATTCTTCTAAACTAATTTAATCCCACTCAAACTATCCTCACTCTGGATTCAATAAAGTTGTGCCAATGTCTTTTTCTAGTTTTCAAAATATGCAAAAATATTCAAAATAAAGTCTTCAACCGGTATAGCCTTAAATACGTTGTTCGTTTCGGTGTTTGCCTCTTGTTTAGATTCAAAACAGTGTTTAGGGAAGGGTCTCTTAAATTTAGCGTATAGCCAGCAGTCACAAGGTGCTAAGACAAATGACTATGTTGTTTGCTGAACGATATGGTTCTAGTTTGCGTCAAAATGATCATTAAAATGTCAGGCAGAAACATCACGTTGTTGGCTAGAACCGACCGATCGAATTTTCCCGACCTTCTTTGAACATTTTGTACCACTTATAAACGCTTATTTTCGACACAGCTTGTTCCCCTTAAGGCCTTTGCACAATAAATTGATTGAAACTGTGTTGCTGAACAGCTTCTGATATTATGAAAAGCTGTTGCCGCGAGAGGAACTTATAACTACGAACTGGAACCGATCCACGTGTTGAGATGCACCTGACTAAACAACCTAATTCTTGGATCATCGATACTATGCAACGTAACAAACATTTTGAGAAACTAACTTTTTACTTGGTCGATCAAAGAAATAGATTTATCTGCAATTTGATATTTTATTCTGAAGTACTAAAAGTGGGTGAACTTATGCCACTTCGTTCTCATTCGGCCCCGTCTAAGCTTTGAGGTCTCTCAGCTACCGCAAGTAGTTAGCCCGTTCTGATCCGGTTTCATATTTTGCAATTAATTATTTGTCGCATGCACGTCTGCCGTCTGATTTATTTTCATGAGATTCGCAAAACAGGGAACCCCTTTTAAACCGCTGTTTGTCATAGTTCTCGCCCCCGGGGGGGAAGCTATGGAACTATTTCATAATCACGTAATAAATGGTTTTCCGGGGGAAAGAAATCCATTTGCTCCTGCACCGGAGCCACCGGTACAAACTAGCCTCTCAGCTTCTCACCGTGGGCCCAACGATGACAAAATGGTGGCACAATTTTACGCATCTGTATCTCATCTTGGCCTGGTGCGGTTCCCGTCGGTGGCACCAGAGGACGATAGTCAGCGCGAAGGATGCAAACCGGTAATGTTCTGGTCGTGCAAAACCGCAGAAACAGGAATAACGCCGCCGGGCCGGGCTTTCAGTATTGGGCGCAACGACGTTATGCTCGCTATCCGCCGTTCGGCTTCATGTGCTGGCAGAAAAATGACCTGACCAAGGCAGATGGAGCGGATATTTATGACATTGTCCCGTAATGGAAATGAGAAGAATAAATGTTTCCCGAGGACAGAACTGAAATGCACAACCAGCTGGGCCGGGTCCGTCGCGTAGGCTGCTCGTGTTCGCGTCTATCTGTCTATTGGGCCAAATACGCTTTTTTGCTCTTCAGCGGTCTGTGGTACGCTTTTTTTTCTGTTCCGTTCGTGTTTCCTGTTCCGAAGGGTAAGGTCCCTCCCCGTTCAGCCACGGATGCTCGCGTCGACAGCAGGCTCGGGATCCCGGGTTGATAATTTTTCACTTTCACTAGGCTTTTTATGGTGATTCCATGTTTGCTGTGGTTGTTGTGGTGCTTTTTTTGGGCCCCTTGTTTTGCGGAAATGAGTTGATTCCCAACCATCAACGCGGCGCGGGCGCCTCGTCTCGGGACCAGCTTTTCTAGGGATTTGAGTAATGAGTGCATGATTGCTGATGAAGAAGAATTACAAATCAAGATGGAGGATCATCTCGGAAGCCGACCGTTCAGTAACCGCAGGCCCGCTGAGCACTGGATAGAAGCAAAAAAAAAGTGGCTCGACAATGGAAAGGAATTACGAAATGGTAGTTCATCATCGCCGCCGCACTGTTTCGGGACGAATCAATCTTCTTGGTTTCCGGCTCGTCTTTCGGGCTTGTTAATTTTTTCCACTTTCCCTGTCAGTTCCCACTTATAGCGCTTATTATTTCGTAAGAGGATCCAGACATTAAAAACAAACAAAATAAATGCCGAAAATATTTCATTCAAGCATCGTGCTTTGGCGCTGCGTGCTGGTGCTTATGCAAATAGCCCAACGGAAATACGTACGACGCGGCGCAGAGACCATTGATTCAGTCCTGTGATAAATATAGTTCGATAAATGAGATCCACGCGACATCTTAGAAAATAGAGAAAACGGAGAAAAGCGAAGTCCTCCAACAAGTCAAAATAATAATGCATGGACAAAAACCGAGAGACAAAAGATCGTCGCAACGAGATCCTGAACAAACATATGCTTTGTGTCGTAAAATGAAGGCGCGTGAATATTAATTAGTCCAGATCCAGCGCCCACGAAACCCAACCCATCACTGAAATAGATAAAACTGGTTAGGTTAAAAAAAAATCATCACGCGTGACGAAGACACGTCACACATTGAACACTCGTTGCGTCATAGCATCGTTACGGCCGCCTGAAATCGGCGACTTATTAAAACTAATTTGGATGCGTCAGAAAGTAAAGAGTCATTAAGCGGAGCCTCATCTAAAGCAATTCGGATGCGATGCGTAGATAACTGAATTCACAGCTCCAACTCCGTAGACGATATGGCATTTTTTAAATAATGTTTCGTAATGTTTGAAACATATTTTCTATTTAACATACCCATCTTTCCGTAATATTCTTAACTGCTCACTCAAACAGCTTTTATCAGTACTCCTTAGTCCAGTTTCTTTTGAGATGATTTTGAACGGCTTACTTTACGGTAAAACATGATCACCCAAGCTCCTTCGTAGGGTTGAACGGTTTTTAAAACATCTCCAATTATGCTTGATTATTTTAAAAACAAGTTTGTTGAAACATGATGGACGACCGCACGATCGTAATGAAAGATACGCATTCATTGTCACGATTTCAATTAGAGATTTTCATTATATTGTGATCAAAATAAAATTTCTTTAATTTTCACTTATTTTGGTGTAAATATAATATTGTTTTTCTTTTAGTGCCGCTGTTTTTACCAAAGTGGCATTGCTCGATGTTGGACCCCTTTGGAAAGTAATTTGAAACTAATTTAGCATTCTGGGCACCACGTGACGCAGGACCGTTTAGCTTAATCGAAGGTTATACGATTTCAAGTGAACGCCTTACGGCAGCTGAACGGCTCCAAGATTCGCCACTCAACCGTCACCGACGATTATCCCTGCTTTGCGACTTTTGATCCGGCGGCATTACGGTCAAGGTCGTGTCCGAAGTGCACTTCCGGCACACTATTAAAGTCTACCGTTTTACTTCCGCTGCTCGTTGCGTGGGATCACCGCCCCGTGTTTTGGCGATAAAATTAAGGAAACACAGGATCCGTTCCTCTTTTATGGCCGCTACTCGCGCCCGAACGAATTCGTCATCGCTCACAAATTGTGATTGCCAAAGTAGTAAATGTTACTTTTTCTTTTTGGTTTTCTTCGATTTGTTTGCCATGAAGCTGTACTTTTCACTTTGCTGCACGCTTTCCCGAAGGCTCGTTTGGTTCGCCGGGCGCACTCCGAACGACGATCAATTCCGGTGGGAGCGTGTTTTATGGTGTTCAATAAAAATCTCATAAAACAAATATTATGTTCCAAAGCCAGAGAGAGAGAGAGAGAGAGGCTCGTTTGATGGTGTGCTGACGCCTGGAGGTTGATCAGGTCATCGGTTGGGCGTCATTTGTCGGATGTTGATGAACGGTTCGTCCGTTTCCGCTTGGGGCCATTGGAAGCGGGATAGATCCGCCGGGGTGACCTCGGAACAGGACCTCGGACTTAGAGGGCTACCGAATGGAGTGCTGATCATGTGAAATAATCAGCGACCGAGCCGGATATGCCTCGCATTCGATCGCCCCGGACGGACTGTTTATGGCTCGGAACGAGAAAGCTTCCAGATGCTTCCGGGGCCGGGTCCGGGGTCGAAACCGAATCCCGGAATGAAGTGGTCGTTGGGTACCCTGGTTGTTATTGTGGAGATTGTGCGAAAACAATTCACTGCTAGTTGCACACCGTGGGACAGACCGTAGGTAGGATCACGCATTTTATGGACAAATCAGGATTCATGCGAAAACACCTCTCGGGGCGGTTCCCGAGCAGAACGGAATAGTATTTTGCCATTGATTGAATTTGCTTTTGCAGGGCTTGTCGAATGTATTTCCGCTGTCTACAGCAAACTAAAATCAGTTCTCACAGACGGGTAGCTCGGGTTGAGCATGGTGTTGACGGTACATGCAACGGTTAATTTAAACCAAGCATTCAGCTCTTCGTAAGCATCCGGAATGAGCCGTGAAAGTCAAAAGATGAACATGTAGACATTACACTGAAAGTACATTTAAAATTTATACGACTTTTACCGAGTTCAAACAAACTTCCCGCCTCGTTCGGTATCGTTTTGATTTTTTTTTGGCCAAACCATCCAGACCATCCATCTGACGAACGGTGCAAGGAGGACATCAAAAATTCCATTACAGCCAACAAAAGAACACACCGCTGAATGATGTCCGAACGGGTGAAGGCAAAAAATTAAACAAGCAGAAAATCAGGACACGAGTCGCGTCCTGTCCGCATGTTCATGGGGCGAGTTTTTCCACCCATCCGGACCGCGTGTCACGCCCGTCTAGACGCGATGAGCTTTTCGCGTGCACAAGGATAAAGTTTTTCCTTTTCGGGCGACGTCCGACGCTAGACCGCCTTTTCCGCTGTCTAACAAATGATAAAACACCGGCTAGCGGTTTTTGACCCCTCCGGTGGTGCCGTGTGCCACACAGCAGGGACAAAGGAGTGAAACAATTCCGTGCAACAAACGGTCATCAAAATGCATATTGCACTCGATGAAACCAGAAATAATACGTATGTGGTTGGTGAGTGTTTTGAAAAGATTTCCCAAGTCGTTTTGCGTGGCTGTTTTCGTTCCGCATTCTGTTTAAACACATACGAAATATATGAAAAGAATAAAGAAAATATGAAAACGTATTGAATAAATAAACCGAACAATGTTAATAAAAACATGTGTACAAGCAAAACATCGTCAATTATTCTGGGGACAGAAATCCGGAAACAAAATATTTTTTTTCAACAAATTCAATTTCAATATTCTAGTACCCTCACTCCAACAGCTGTTTTTCCAAGAGCCCATTGTTTCATTACTTTTTCCCGACTATCCGTGTCACATGGCGCGACAAAAACTATCAACTTAAACACCGAAAAACGATTTTGTGGAGCGATTTCCTCATTGTTGTTCGGTTTTTACTGCTTGCCTAGCTCCTAGAGCCTTCACACCAGCATGGTTCGAAATTAAAAGAGTTTTGGAACAAATAAGTTTTGGAGCTTTTTTGTTGTTTTATGGTAGAACCTGCTCTTTTGGGCCAGTGAAGGTTTACATATGTAATGTGTACATGTTGTTTGTCGGTTGATGTTCATTGAGCAAACCACTGACAAAAGGAGATCTAAAATAAAACCGACTTTTTATTAGAACCATAGTATTTAGAACTCTGCAATTGATGCACAAAGTATCTAAATGTCCTGAAATTGCGGCAGTTTTCGTTCGAAGGCTACGATTTGAAGAAATTCAACCAGCGAAGTGCTTGAGTTGATAACATTATTTAAAAAAATTGTCGAACGATGCCGACTTTAGGCCTCAACATTAGGTTTCATTTTATAATAGAGTATATTTTAACTTAATCTTGAGTTTTTGATTAAAATCTATTAATTAGAAGATAGATTAGATTAGTAAAAAATATAACTTGACATGCCATAAAAAGCACTAAAGGTGCTTTGACCACTTCCAACCGGCGAAGATTTAGCTGGTAACTCACGAGGCCCCGGGTTGTGCTTCCGATAAGCACTTGAACCGAAATCAATAGCGCACTTTACAGGAAACCAGTTTTTTTTTATCAGCCCATCGATCGCCGATTGTTTATCGTCGCCCGTATATCGTACATCCATAAATCGTCCACCGGTGGAAAAGGGAAAATAATAATAACGTTGCCAGTGCTGGCCAACGGAGCCCCCGTGGTAAGTCGGAAACAATTTCGGTGATATTATCAGAATCCGCTTATCGGCAAGTCACAACAGCTGGGGCGTGAAAATGGAGTGCCAATTTGCAAACGGAATTCGCTCTAGCCCGGTAAACTTTGAAGCCCAGGCCCGCCCAGCGAGGGAAAGAAAGATACAGATCCTTCAAGTGGTCCTTCGATTACCGGCACAAACCGGTCTTTGGATATATATTCTCGTCCCGGCCCGGCCCAGGAAGAATGTGCAATGTTTCCCTCCCACCGGAGCACCGGTTCGTGGAAGAGGATTCCATAAATAATACTCCGAAAACCTTTCTGCCACAAAATAGTACGGTCAATAAATTTCGTTCTATTCTAGCTGGCTAACGCCGGAACAGCGCCCTCTTCCCCGGTCTCTGATGATCCCGGGCCGTTCCCAGTCCAATAATTTATGACCGGAAGTAGCCAGCGACGGATAGATATCGGGCGTGTCCCGCTGGCCGGTGGTTCGGGCAGAGGGATGTGTTTGTAATTTCGATTTTCCAGTGCCATTGCCCAGTGCCCTGGTGCCGATAAAGGTCCGTTTTTTCTTCTTTTCTCTCGGTCCGGACTGCCAGGATGGGAGAGTTTTCCTTCACCAGCGGCGACCGATCGCTTAGCCCGACTAATGTCGGTGTTTTTGTTTTGGTTTTTGGTTTCGCCAAAATTTGACAGCTGGTGACCACCGGGGCACGACCACGACACAGATGTGGCGCACCATGGGAAGGTAATGTTGGTGGGCGTGATAAATGGTGGCCCGAAAAAATTGCTAACTGCGCTCGGAGCCCTCGGAGTGCTGGCCGCGATAATAAATATGCGCACGTGGTGCTGGAGAACTCACGTCGTCGCCGGAAACGGTTCACCAGTTCCGTCAGTTTCCGGACACATTCGGACGAGCCGTTGCGCTGCTGATCGACCTACGTAACGTCGGAGAGCCTTGAACCACCTTCTACCGTTCAGCAACACCGGATGCAGAGGCAGAAGCCGAGCAGTGTTTCGGAAACTCATTCTTCACTCACGCGCGCACTTGACATTTCGGGAGGTTGCCCCGGGAAGGGTCTAAACTAAGTGCGACCACGCGCTGACTTACCTCCGCATAATTATCGCCTCTCGGATACGATCCACGCTGGCAGTCGAAAGAGAGCACATTGATGGCTTTGCAGGGATTCGGCCCTCCTTTGGCACCCGATGGTGGTCCCTGGTGGAGGGGCGGCGGGGGCGTAGGCGTTGGCGTCGACACGGACGAGGTCGGCACCGAGGCTCCGGTTATGCTCGAGTGCCGCGGGGCCACCACCACCGTTGCTGGGCCGCCTCCGTTGCTGAGGTCACCGGTCGACGTGGCAAGATGCTGTACGGAAGGTAAGAAGGGCAAACAGAAGGCGGTAAGTCAGAAGTCTCCATTTTACGCCACTTTTCACACAAAACTTGCTCCACAAAACAGGACTAGGCTGGTCCGGGCTGGTCTGGGTCGCGTGGTGGTGGGCTTTGTTGTGGTTGCGGCTGCAATCAAAGTGTGTCGTGTGCCGGTGTGGGTCACTGCACTGCTACCCACCACCGCGGGGTAGTAAGCCTGTATGTCAAAGGGTCGAAGGATTCGACGCGTGTCTCAGTGCAGAGGTCGCCCCTACGGCAGACAGCGCGATGATGGCTCCGAAAGCCGCAACCGACTAGCCGGATGTCAGAGGCAGACGAGGCAGAGGACTGCGACTGTCTCTGGTGGTTGAGTTTTCATTAGCAAATTAGTTTTCTCAAGCCTTTTGCCGTGCACCAGGCATCAGGCAGACCGGGTGCCTGAGGCGTTCACTCCGAGCAGCGACGCTAATTGTTTCTGTCACTGTTTAAATTTGATGCCAGGCTGGCAACAACTTCCAAGAACCAAGGGGCCCTCGAGAAAGAGCCTGCTCTTACGGTGCACAGTGGGGAATTTGTATGGGAGAGGTGGACATATATGACATTTTGTGTAACGCGTTCAAATATAATAAATAAGCTTTTCTCGCTATTCAAACGTTTTTTAAACGCCTGAGCTATGTAATCTGCATTGCTCTAAAATGATTTCCATGCATAATCGTCTGCAAATATCGAATTTCTGATAAAAAGCTAAGGCCTTTTGAGTGTAAAAAAGGGGATATGCAATGATCGAGGAGCTTTATCCATAGCGTTTGTGGGAATTTTGAAACATGTCATTATTACCATCCAAAGTATCCAACCCATGAACTATTATTTAAACGTTGGATAGAATACTTATTAGCCTATGTCTTCATCCAACCTTAAATCGATATTATCTTCTTGGTTGAATACATGATCAATCGCAATATCGTCATTAATGTTTTCTTCCATGATAAAAAAATCTTCAACTGTATCAGGAAAACTAAGTTTATGTTTTTTTCGCTGCCTATAACCCAATGAAATAGAACTAATTTTAAGGTAAATGCTATGCGTTTCTTGTACGGGTTTCACTATCTTATCTAAAAGAATTATGCCGCGCTTTCGAAGCTTCTTCTCCCAGACAACCTAGTGGTATAGGGGTCTGCAGTATTTATCCCCAGCAAGAGCATAAACACCTATAATGCACCAGTTTTGGTTATGGTTCTCTACAATATGTGTTTAATTTTTATGTGTTTATGTGCATTCCCAAAGTTGAAAAATTGTATTTTTTCGTAGTTTTCTATACTAATTTCCGATAAAAATGTACTAGTAGTGCCCAACGTAAACATTTGGTTATCCCATATGAAAGAATTATATTTCGTTATGTATAATATAATAACTGTAAAAATATAGAACTGTGCTAACGGTCGCGTTAAAGTAGCTGATAAAAGTTGGTTTTGGAGAGCCATTTTTATTACTCTCTCGTCTTTTGACAGATGAACTCTCGGAATCTACGCTACACGGAAGGCTGAAAATTTGGATTTGTCATAGGCAACTTATTTATGTTACGAAGATATGTATAAAACCCTTAGTTTTTGAAGTTGACTTTTGATCGCCTTTTCCCCCATAGTGCGGTGGGTGGTTCGAGTTGCGGTAGGCCCGACAGGCTTCAGATGAAAGGATGACAGTCTACTCTCTCTCTCTCATTCTATCTGTATTTCACTTTGAAGGTACAGATAATTTGCTGAAACACATCTCAGACCAGGAGCAAGATCAATTGCCACCAGTCAATGGATTCGGCCACCGACGGAAGTGTGTCGGGCGCGGGTCTAACCATACCTGTAACCTGTTCAACTGCTGCGACACCAACAACCCGCTTGAGAGCTTGGCTGGGTCGGTGAGATGTCAAAAGCATTAAAGTTGGCTGACAAACGCTCACCACGGACGACACGGAGGCTTACAGACGGAAGGCCACAATCACGGCAGTGAAATCACAGCATTGCACAGGGGGTACACCACGACCCCCCGCACCCCTACCCACCCGTCAAATACGCCAAACCTACCGAAACACTTACCAGTTTGCCCATCGAGCCGAACTTCTTCTGGCGGTCCTTCTCCAGGCGCAGCAGTATCTGGGCGTTCTGCTCGCACGTGTACGTGTGCTGGCGAGGATTTTTCCTGTCCAGGCTGTACTGATATAATGGCCTTAATGGATTTGGTATTATCTGTAAATATTTGATCCGAAAGAGCAGACACACGGGCGTGAAAATGGCGGACGATGAAGCCGGAGCGGCCGGATGGCGAGCGATGGTGATAAAACCGGAGTGACGGCAATATAGTGACAGGTTCTGTGGGGGGAGCAATCGTAATGGGAAAAAATGGGAACCCCCAAACCGGGGCAGTGTGGGGCACACAAAATTGGCAGGATGAAGCACCGGACCGGACCGATCGAACCAGCTAAACCCGGGAGGTCCGGTGGCAAATGGTCAGGGGCCGTTCTACATAAACCACGCCACGGCCACGACTATCGGGCCAACATCGGTGTGCACGAGAGAGACGCGTGTGATCGGCAAAAGTTCGGCGAACCGAATCTCCGAATGAGGAAAGTATTTTAACAAACTTTGCCCGGGAACCAGGGCTCTGGATGTCGGTGCGGGCAGGCGACGTTGATGGCCCATCGTGACCAGGAACACATCAAACCGAAAACTAATTGGGATGAAAATGGCAGGAACAGTAATGGAATGATAGATTAGACCATATTAGTGACACTTTCACACATTCGGGCCTCCGTCGAAACAGGCCGGGACCTAGTGGCACCCGAAACTTGACACAGCGCCGGACCGGAAAAGGCTAGTCAATTGAGCCATTTTTCCATGTGTGTTCACGGTGGCCAAAGTATTCGTAGAGCTAGAGCCGAGGCTAATATATTCGTATGAATCCGTAGTACGCCCTTGGAGTTCGCACCTCCCGAGGTGGCGTCGATTTGCTTGCTGGATGGAGGCGGATTACTGGCACTGCCGTCGGCTGTTGAGTGGGTGCTCTTCAGAGTTCAGAGTTGGAACTAATGGAGTAGTTCACCTGGATCACCTAGCATGATCTTGTGGCCAATCGACTTACAAAACGGAACTAATTGGACTCTCGAGACTGCAATCTGACTTGCTTGCTCCAGGGCGTGCTCATGCTTCCACTCGCTTTCAGTTGCGGTTCGGGGTTGATTGCAGCCGTACGTTTATCGAGCAGGGGTCTATCTTCATGGAAAACAACGTGCTCAGCAACACCATTTGAAAGCTACCAATCTATGGTGGTCTTCTTGTTGGTCCGTTCCCAACACTTGCAATCGACTCTAATTTCAATTCTAGTAAAATGATCCACCAGTTGTTCCTACTACGAGACACCTCCGGAGTTTCATCAAAAGTTCTGATCAAATAATAACTCGGTGTGGCGGTCTTCTCGCTCGGACGGTTCATCTGACGAATGTTTGCCGTTTTAAGCTGATAAAACCCATCCCCGGGCTCGAGGAGCTCGCTAAGATGCTGTTTACGTGAAGCGGTGGTAATCTGGCAGACTATCCAGGAATCAGACGGCTAGTCGGTTCGACAGCCTTTGACTTTGCAAAAAGCCCCGGAATGCATCATCATCATCATCATCATCATCGTCGTCGTCTTCGCTGTGGCGGTGCCGGAAACGAAACTCAGAAAGGCCTTCCACTTTACGCTTGAAGCACTTGACCTGTTAAAGTTTCCCGACGGGCAGCAGCCCGAGCGATGGCCGTCCGAGATGGAGGCCCGCTCGCAGAGATGAGATTCCCAATTTGAATCTCAGCGATAAGAAGGAATGTTTAATCCGGCTTATTCAATTTCTTGGCGTTTTTGTTGCTTGCTACGGATGGCCGGGCGTCGTCGCGGTGAGTTGTGTTTTTATTTTCCACCATTTTCTAAAATTTCCATCCATTTCGGTTAGTTCGCCGAGGCTTTCGTCAGTGCCGGATTAGGACCGCAGCGGTTCCACTTCCTTATTATCGATGCAACGTTTGGCCCGTGACACCCGGAAGCAAGCAGTCAGCAAAGCTGCACGTCCCGCACGTCACGGATGGGATGTGCGAAAGCGAAAAACGATGCCAAGCCTGATGATAATATGATTAACAAAATTAATTACAAACTACCCGTGGGTAGCCCGTGGGCAGAAATGGTGTCGTAAGGTGGGCTTGCTAAGGCTTGCGAATGAAGGATCCTTCGCCGCATGCATCTCATGGGCAGATGATTTCTGGTCAAATAATGCCACCGAGCCAAGCGACAGTTATCGAACGTCTTTGGGCGTTCTTCGCCAGGCCCCGGGCTATTACAGTCAAACGGAACATGTGATTGGAAAATGAAAGCGTTTTAGAACGTTAGATACAGCATAAGGATATATGGTGGCAATAAGCACAATGTCCCAAAAATAGCGAAAAATTATATATTTACAAGTTGTCTGGTATGTGATTCTTCGGGATTTTTTGCCAATTAATTGACCAATATGCCAAGGTCAAATACGAAGGGATATACCCTTTGTGTTTGTTGTTGTTTTATTCCTATAAATTAGTATTGGTTAATAACTACTCAAATTGCGGCACAAGCCTAACGGCAGTATTGCTTGTTGAGCTGCGAATTTGTCTTGGGCAAAATCGGTCACAACATTATTTGAGGCCTATGGTTAGCCTGTTTTTTTTAATCACAAATATTTGAATGATATTAATCGTTATAAAATGGGCGTCAAGCCATTCAGGACCTCTCTAACGCTCCACGAACCACTGCAAAAACAACTTTGACCAGAAAGAGCCATTTTAAGCCTTGTACACGCTAAAAAATAAAGAGATTGCCAAATGATTCAAATAGGACCACAATCTAATTAATCAAATTCAATGTACGTAGTTTTCCAATGTGGCGAGCCTCGTCTTCTAAAGGGCTGCAATAAGCCATTGATTGCCCTTTATTGTACTTGATAGAAAACTCGTTGATAGCATTACCGTGTTTTTTTCTGGTTCAATTTTTCACACGCTCCGATCAACGTGAAAAGAAATCTAATAAAATTATTCCCATTTTATGTAGCAAACATAAAAACCCAAAACCCTGTTCCTGCCAAAAAAACGCCACCACCGAAGGGGCAAAAGAAGCCGCCTCCGTGCGCAAGATTTATGCTACGTGCTCCACGCAACAATGCGAAACGTTTATCAAATTAAAGCCAAGCCGCAAATGTCCGTCGATGAATTTGGAGAAAGCCCCCGGGGGGAGAATGCTCGACCTTCCCCGAAAAGCCCGGACCGGACGTCACCATTGAATGCAATGGAATGAAGTCGTCATCGCACAGGAGAACCAATATCGGCGAACGAGCCTACGCCACCGTTTTTTTTTTGTGTGGGGAAACTGGGAAAATGGATGGACCAAGACAAAGGAAACTCGAAAAGGAAAGCTCGGCCAGTGGGTCACCGCGGGGATCCGCTCTTACCTCGGTGTCCGCATCGCAGCTGCACAGGGACAGCGTGCTTAATCCTCCCGGGCCCCGTTTGAGCGTGTTCCGGACCGCCGGATCATTACCGGTGTTGGTGGCATTTTTCAATATCGAGCCACCGGCACGTGTCAGGGTGGCCGTGGCTGCCACCGTGGCCGATACCGGGTACATCGGACCGGCCAGCGGTTGATGCGGGGTCGGTTGCTGCTTCGGCTGGCCATGGTGCTGGTGCTGATGGTGGGGATGTGGATGTGAGTGGTGATGCAGCCGATGGTGGCCGTGCTGGTGCTGCGGGTGTTGATAGTCGGACTGCGAGGACGAGCAGGTCGAGTAGCTATCATTGTCGCGGTGCTGCTGCTGCTGCTGCTTGCTGTACTCCCGCAGCTTCTGCTGGTGTAGCAGGACCTGCGACTTTATCGTTTGATCGGTGTTATTTACATTTAAATTGGATTTCCCACCGTAGCTGTTGCGGTGCGTGTGGAAGCGCTTAAAGTCGTCGGCGAGCGTGGCTTCCGTTTTGGGAACGGTGGGTATTAATTTGGTTGTTGCACCGGCCACGGGTCCGGCCCCCTGCGTCGATTGCGAGCTGCTCGACTGTTTGGACCAGCTCTTCGCCAGCCCGGAACCGACGCCGGATCTGCCGGCCGGTGTCCCATACTCGGCGCTGCTTCCGCTGGTTCCCCGCTCGAGAGTCGAGCCAGGACCACCGTTCGAGGCCTTTTTCGTTCGCTGATGATGGCTATTGTTGCGTTTCAACGAGCCGCCACCGAAGCTCACCGAAGCTCCCGACGGGGATTGCACTGATTGCGGCTCGATTTGGCCATTGTGCTGGTGCAGATACGGGCCCGCCGTGCCGCGATTGATGTCGGTCATTTTCGCCCGACGAAAGGGTGCGATCCGGAGCGGAGACACCCGACGTCGCGGGCCCGGCCAGTGCACCTACCGGAAGTCGAAGGTGAGCCTGCCGAGACACTTCACAGGAAGCTCAGATCCACAGCATGATGTCTGTCTACGGTCCCACGTGCTACTTTCACGTGTCTTTTCCGACTGTTTTCACTGTTTTCACCTTGACACTGTTCACGCCGTTACGCCGTCTACGCTCCGAGGGCACGACGTTGTAACGTGTCCGATTCGTTTCTCACTCCTGTCATCGCCCTAAGGGAAGGCTCCAAACCGGAACAGCTGTAAACGGTGAGCGGAAAGGCTGAGCGAAAGGCCAACCAAAAGACGGCATCTTCTGCAGTGCGCACGTTCGCACTCCCATCCAAAGCCATCAATTTCATCAATTTGAATCAAATTTCCTTCGCCGGCCTCGAAGGAAACTCGATGCTCAACAAATTTGCCCATCCTGCCAGCGCCATCTAGCGGCGCCATCGCGCTGTTTTCAGACTCCCAGACTTGAATGACGCCAGCCAATGGGCGACAGTCTGTGGAATGCATTTGTTTTTCGGTCCATTTCCCGAAACCCAATCGTGTTTGCCCTCAAAACCTACAAAACTCACACAACATTTCCCGACTCGACTGGACCAGTCGGAGCGTCGGTGGTTTCTTTCGGGGGGGTCCAATTACAACCCCCGGCTGCCACACGACGACGACGACGACGACGGAAACTTATTTCCAGTCGGTAAAACTCCAGCCCCGAACTGGATTAACTTCCGGCTGTGCGCAACGGATTTTCACGAAATCCTCGCCATTCGATGCAAAGATTTCGCCCCTCTCTGGAGCCGGACACCGGAAACGGAGAACGCGGTTCGGCGACGGTAAAGGGTAAAAGGGGCACGGGTAGAAAATGGGCCGGATGTGCATTGATTCGTGAAAAATTCATTCACCTGCTCGGAAGGTTCAGAGGGGGTTCGTAGCCCGTTTTGTAGCCGTTTTATGGGGCGCGCCCGCTATGGACCTTTGGCGCTCCCGGTATGTTGAGGTATGTTTCTTTTGCCGGTGCCCCCGACATGCTTCTCCAATTGAGCCAATCTGGGAATCTGTTCTGGTTGGGCTTCTGTCACATATACACAGGCTTCGGCACACTTTCACCTTCACCTTCACCTGGCCGGCACCGGGTGGTCAGTGCTTTACGGAGCATGGACAGTGCCACATGTCAGGGGAGACCCGAGGGAGTCGTTTAGTTGGCTAGTTGCAGTTTAAGACCGTGAACGGAACCACCGTTCGAGGGACAATCGTACGAGGTTGTTTTGTAAAGGACATCGCACTGCTCATGGAATCTCTGTGGATTTAGCGGATAGGGGTACGGTGGTAAATCCAGATGCTGGGATTCGTTTGCTCCATTTGCGATATACGGTGCACCAGGTTCAGACTGAGATAGGGTTGTGTACCGTAGAACCAGACCAAACCGGATCCGGATAGCGATAGTTGGCTGCGTTTGCTTCATTAACGAAATCTGCAACGAAAAGTAAACGGTACGAATTAATGAAGCAACGGTTGGTGGCCAGGATGAGTGAGTTATGCTGAAGTAGCTTCTAACGTAGTGTTGATTGCGTATTGAGTCACGGTGCTTTTGTTAGAAAAAATACCTACAGTGAGTCCTATAACCTATAACACTTTTGACAAAAAGTAGCGGGAATTTTGATTTTGAACTTGTTTTTTATCGGACAAATGGTTTTATTTCTAAGTTGGCAATACTTTCACCAACATCTGGGTCAAATTATATGTCAAAATACCAAATTCAATTGGTACTTATTAGTGTTTGCGATACGGGTTCTTTTGAAAACAGTTAAAAGTTAATTCTTCGTTTTCATAATGTCATAAACTGTTCAACAACGTAGTTCCATTAAATTTTATGTGCGGAATGAAAATTTGGCTGCGAAGAAGGACGAAAATGTGGGAGAAGACTTTCGGTGAGCAAACTCTTCCGACAACAAGAGTTTTCTAGTGGCGCAAAATGTTCAAAGAGCCATCACCATCTACTGATGAGCGACACGTTAATAAAAACAAAGAATCAGAGCTCCAAATTCGTCGATTAAATCTCCGAGATGTTGGTGGCCTTATCGGAATATCGAAAGAATTAGTAAAAACCATTATGAGTGACCAACTGAGCCTCAGAAAAGTGAAATGTCCATTGGTTTCTAAAATTTTCAATTTCATTTCATTTTGCATTTCAAACGCAGCTTTAAAATGTGTGGAAGTATGCCTTTAAACTATCGAGACAGACTGGAAATACATCATAACTGGAGATGAGACTTGAATATTATCTTACGTTCCGGAAACGACCGTTCAATAACCAATCGAGCCATCATCAATCTATAGCACGCTAAAGGTGAGCGAAAACGCTAAGTAACACCTCAAAGCAAGTCGAAAATCGAGGTCATTTGGACAGTTTTCTTTGATTATCGTGGTTTCGAGCATCATGAATTTCTTAAAATTGGCTTAACTACTAACAAAGAATACTGTTTGGATGCTATGCGTCATTTGCGTATTTCTTTGCTACGTTAAAAAGTCCAGATTTGTGAAGAGACATTTTTTGGTGTTGGCATCACGATAATGGACCATCTCATACTGTACTCGTAGTTCATGACCATTTCGTCAGAAGCTTGACAGCAAGCCATATCGTTCCGCAATTACCGTATTTGTTTGACTTAGCACCATGCAACTTCTGGTTATTCGCATTTCGAAAAGAACTTTTCGGACCATTTCCAACACGTGAAAAAAAGTAGATATCGAAGTATTGAGATGGCATAGATTTAGGACAATAAAGAAGGAATTTTTGTGTTATAAGCGAATTCCCGTTAGTTTTGTCCGCAGTACTACACTTCAACTGAGACCCAACTGAAAAATGGACAAACCGATCAATTATCATTCAGTGCCAGCACTTGGGAATGGAAAAATGGACCAATCAAAACAATCATGGGCTCACCGATTGTTTTACGTGATGATAACAGAATATTAAATGGTGGATATAAAATGAAAAATTAGGACAGGTATGCGCAATATTTCATGCAATTATCGATAACATTCAGAGCCAGTGGAGTGTGCTAAATTGGGGCGAAACGCCTTCGTTGTTCGTGTCTGCTAATTATGTGAACACAAAAACGCAACATAATTTGTGTAATGAGCATTTCATGCTGCACAACAAGGCGCGTCATTCGTCATCGTTAAAGATAACACAGTGTCTGAAATGATGGAAAATGAAACATAAATTGGGCTCGAAGCGCAGATGAGTTTAACTTCCAACGTAATGGCATGCGGCCGTATGAGTATCAATCGAATCATATTTTATTTCCCGCTGCCATAGATCGGCTTATGGGTGATATGTTCATTATGCTCGCAAAAATAAAGTCAATTTTATTCCCTTATCAAAAACCGAAGCCCGTTTCGGCCCGTGAGGTTGAGTGTTGCGATAGGTAAATTGAGCCCGGCCGTGCGAGGTTAATTGCAAAATAACAGTGCCAACGGAGACCTGGGATTGGGTCGGGGTTGCTGGGACTTTTGACACAAGTTCAGTCGCTTGATGCGCGGGTGTGTGTGGTGACCATAAATAACACTTTGACATGGTGCCTTGTAAATGTATACACGATCAATTTGCGGTGCGGTGGCTCCGATTTGATGGGCTTAAAGGGTGACCTTCTGTTTCACGCATCTCACGCATTTACATTATGCCGTTCGCTGGTCGCTGTCTGATTCACATAGTTTTTTGCGGTCCTTCGTTATGTCAATCCATCGCTACATGCTGCTACACAAGAGAGAGAGAAAGAACAGCTTATTCCAATCAGATTATGATAATTGGGAACGGTTCGAGGGTTATTTAAATGTCGAAAAGGGCAAACGAAACCGAGCTTGTTGCCCGGGCGTGTTTTGGGGTGCCGAAGCCGAAACCGGACGCGACTAAGGAGTAGGTTAACGAAAACAAAAACATAATCAATCGAGCTGCGATGCATACAGAATCGGAGGCGAAGGACTCGGAATTGTGGCGAACCAGCGCGAACAGTGGCCGAGTCGAGGAAGCAGCTTTGTTGAAGCCAGCCGTGCGCTGGGGCTAATTAAGTTTCCAAGACAAATATTTCCCTCCGATCGAAAGATGCAAAATCTACCCGTGGGCGAGCCGGGGATTTGGGATCCAGTTCACTTTCCCTCGCTCAGAGTCGCTCGCTATACCCAGAACTACACACCGTGGTGCCTTTGTAATCATGGACGCTAAACATTTGAGCGAAATTCTGTGGAATGATTTATCCTATTAAGGTTGTTACCGAATCAAGCGAACAAATATCGTCCTTTCGAACGAACGGACGCCGGATTCGGAGCGACGGAGCGGGATGGGCGATGGGCGCCCAGATACTTAGTGCGAGCGAGCGAGGGCGATGCAAACCACGATAATGTATTTATGTAGCCGATGCTGATGTCGAAAACGGTCCAGTGTGCTTCAACTGCCGGAGCCGGAGAGATCAAGCCCGGCTCCGGAAAGGACTCCTAAGCGTTCGACTGATGGGTAACGGTAACGAGCACTCGGGATCCGTTTCCAGCTAATAGTACAGATCAGCAAAAGCGGCACCAACAGCAGAAGCAGCGCTTAAGGCGAGGGTGATGACGCCCCCTGGCCGTGCCACGTTTCGGGTGGTGCTTATGTTGTGTCGGTGCCCTTGAAGTGGTGGTTCGGTGGTGCTTCTTCTTCTTCTTCTTCTTTTTCCTCTCTGAGGGTGGTTTTTTTGACCTTATTTGGCCAATCTCTCCACGGTGGGCCTCCATGGGGGTGCGCGAACAGCTCCCGCAGTGCCCTGACGCTCGCGCCCCATTTAGCAATGTGATTAACGTTGCTTTTGTAGCGTGATAGCGATACAAACGAAGTGGTGAAGCCAGCAACTCGGCGGCATTTTGTTTCTCGTGCCCGTTGGGCCGAATGGGCACCGTGGTACCGTGCGCAGCGCACCAATTAATGGCCGAGCATAATTTTGCCAATAAATGTTATCATTGGATGAGTTCATTAGGTGAATCAATGAAACGAAAGGTGACTGGTCGGATATTGTGCTCGTTTGGGTGTGTTTGTGAGAGTTCTTTTAGGATGTGATGAGGATAATTGTGAGTGAAATGATAGTGAGAATGTCTCTATAAACATTGCGAACATGGAGCGATGGAGGCGCATGGTGGCCCGTGACAGTCCGAGTTGGAGTTGCTTAATTATATCATTAATATATGGTCGAAAAACATCGACACGATACCCGTTTTGCTTTTTATAACGATGTACATAAAAACCGTATCAACCGAAGCGCGTTTACATGGCGCTGAAGCGCACGTGTACGAATTATGTTAAAAGGTTTCTTAGGACCCGCATTGGGTGTTTCACAACCAACATGGGCTTTGATATTTTCATGAAAAGGGCACAAAACGCATTTTAGTGCTGATGAAAGACAAGGCAACAAGGTGAATGAAGAAACACTACTAACATATTGCAATGTAAAATTAAATGTATGCTTATTATAAAGTGTATAATACATAGAAACAAGGTATATTTTTATACTACGAGTAATCTTTTAGCAAGAACCAAAACCAGTTAAGCATCAACTTAAATGTTCAAGATGATACATTTTAAGTATCTTCAATTTACATATGTACAACAACACAGATTTATATTTTTTCGTTTTATACATGTACCATGTATTAAGTTTCTTTAGCTTCAATTATCTTTTGAATTACCATTCGTCAAATTAGCCGAAAATCTTTGTTTTACAAATATACTCAATTATTTGAAGCAATTACATAAACTATTGTAACAGAAAGTATGTACCAAGCTTTGTTACTTCGATGCATCGGCTAATCTTAAATCTACTTCAGTTTAGTTCAATTAGCTCATTCTAATCAGTTCAAATGATGGAACGAGAATACCTATATCATGTTCGATTATTTGATTTATCCAGAAGATTACAGCAGAGAGCTGCATAGTTCCATTTCGTTCCGATTGACCGGAGGCCAGCCGGACCCCGTAAGTTGTGTGTAAGGTTCCCGGCCCCAATAACCCACATAAGCCTGGCCAATCACGGATGCTGCTGAAACGAAGCTAAATCAATAGTATTTCGTCTCGATGGTGCGGCATGTTAAGTACTGCGGACGTGCCCGGAATCGGGCATTTGACTTTCGGGCTTTTAACGAATTTATTCAGCGCACAACGCCCGGGACTGGCCGGATGTTTGGCCGGTGCTGCTGAAAGGGATCAAATGGGATGAAACAGCCGACCGTTGGTCGTGATCGTGAACAAATCATCCGGGTTACCCCTCGGAAGGTGCGTGTGGATTTTCGGGTTATGAATGTAGCAATAAAACGCGTGCGTGCATCCCGGCGGCCGGCGAAGAAGATTAATCTTTTCGCTGCGTCCCTTTCACGCGGCGCTCGGCTAATGTGAAGGAATGCGCTCCTTTATTGGTCCATATTTTAAGCCGAATGAGCTTGTAGCCTTGTTGCGAGGAGGACATAATTCTTCCGCAGCTATTCTTCTCTTCTAAACATAATTACATTCGTGCACCAGCACGGTCGTCGGAGCGAAACGTCTCGTACATTTAAAAATAACGCCCGAAACGGCTCAGATTGCGGGGCCATATTAAGGTTTGATTTTTTGTCAGGTGAACCATTTTGTGTCGGGACATGCATGCGTTAACAAACCGAGCCGCGGTTTGCGTTTTATTCGGTCGGTCTAACCGCAGATTGAACGGTTCTGCTTCATCACCGCTCCATCAAACGCAGCGAGAACGCGAGCGCCACGAGTGAATTATGAGCAGCGCGTGCTTTTTCCTACATAGTAATTAAAAGCCCCGGAGGGATTAGAAAATGTCTCATCATCGCTGGCTTATCGCGATAAACCGCACCGGATGGCTGGCTGGCTGGCCGGGACGTAATTCATTAATGCGAACCGTGTGTTCGCAGGACGCGCCGGATCGAGCAGATGGCTTTTCATGTCCGTTTGCGGTTGCCAAAACCCGCATCCTAACGAGAGGTTGGTTTCGGTGGTTGGTTTTGTTTTTCGCTGCCGGGATGTTCATCATCCCGGCCCGGCCATCGCCTTCAGACAACGGGCCCCAACAATTTTGGCATTTAACAGGACGAGCTTAACGAGAGTTCAAACGAGTGCCGTGGGACCGTTGGCCACCGGCCATCGAACCTCGGCCCTTTGCCTCGGCTGTGGGACGCCAGAAAAACGGAAAGTGAATAAATATTCGGCACATCAATTAGTTACGCAAATGAGGCCCCGAGACTGAGAGGTCGCCCTCGACCGACCGCGTTTAGCCGATTTGGGCCAGGTGGCGACACCTGGCGTGCCAGATCGGAAGCAGCAGTTTATCGCCCAGCTCGTCGATCGTTGGCAATCGTTCACGCCGTGGGACCGTGCTAAAGCGACTATAAATTGAAAGTGGGTTAATTAATCAAATAGTTATCCTGACCAGTTCCGACAGCTGTCAAACTCACGGTCCCGGGACATCCTGGTCCGGTGGCCGGCGAGATCGCTGGGGTCCAGACGTCCGGCGTCCGGTTACGATACACGAACCCGATCGATCAATAAAATGCCGACGCAAATGATGAGGAAAACGAAAAACAGCAACCTAACACATAGCCAGGCCGCGTGTATGTGTGGTGGGCGAAAAGGACACCTCGGGCTGGACACGCCGGTAATGCGAGCGCACCGAGTGTCCGAAACCATCAAACAACGCCATGAGAAGCATGAGCGTAAATTGATTTATGATTTATTCATCAAGCACGGTGTCCGGGTTAAAGGCCTGGTCCGGGACTGTCCCGGGCTACATTCGGGGGCATTGGCTGCCCCTGTGGCCGGATGGCATGGCGGGAAACCGAGAGCATTACCCTCTTTTGCTAATCCAATAACCATAAAATAAACCACAGGCCAGGAGCCAGGCAAACCCACCGTGGGGCCCGGACCGGACCATCGCGATCTACGCCAGCATAACGAGAGAAACATTTTCTCTAATGTTGCTCAAGGGTTTAGCATTAAAAAGAGGGACCGACCGACGCATTGGTCGCCGGTCCCGGTCCGGTTCAGGATAATTGCTACCCGCAGAGTGCGAGGATGCTCGGCCTAGGGCCGCTTATCTAATAGACCCCGGGACCGGCAAGGACCTTCGCTCGGGCTATCGGAAAATGATTTTTCCCGGGAACTGGAACAAAGCACCAGACAGCCACCGCCCCCGAGGGCCGGGAGCGGATTGTTGTTCACAAACGACGGGACTTTTTTTCCCCCGTGTGACGCTTCGCTAACGAATCGGAGTGAATCGAGTTAGGCTACAAGCAGACGGAAAAATATGCTTCTGGCTACTGTTTTTTTTTTGTTTTCCCCGAGCGGTCTGTTCTGAGCTTGGGGTTGAGCGTTAAACTCGATGTTTATCTTTCAAGTTTAATGTTTTTTCGGTAGGTTCCCGGTCGTGGCCGTGATTAGCATGTGTGTAGAGCTTTCTAACGACGGGCTTAGCGTCGATCATTACCGGTGCCGATGTTGTTTCGTGCAATCAGCGTCGTTGCGGTGTGAAAATGCAAAACATCAACACACCCGTGTTCCTTTCCTTTGGCTGGCTTCGCTTTTATTAAAATTTGCAAAAAAAAGCTCGCTTTGCTCCCATTCAACCTCGTTCGGGAGCGCCTGAATGCGCCAGCCTTAAACATACAGCCGCGCACGAGGCCAATGAACCCACGGTGAGCTCTGTGCCAGGAACTCTGTGCCAGGATTCCAGGTCTCCGAAATCCCGGCTCTAGACGTAGACGCTCGCGCGTCGGAAGCACATTTTAAAAATGCATTTATAATCGATGATTAGAGTCGCTCGAACGAGCCAATTGCGCTCCATCTCGACGCCATCTTCCCGACGCGACGACACACTTCCGCCGGACGTGCAGCTTGCGGCTGAATTTTTAAACGCCAACGCCCTCCCGAAAGACGCTTTGGCGCAAATCATGAGGCACCGTCCGACCGTTGGCCGTGCTCCGGCCCCGGCTGATGCTGCTGCTTAGGGGATTATTTTGTTATGCTTTATTGCGCTAAATAAATTTTCAATGAACAAATTGGAATTTCCGACCGGAGGAAAATCACGCCCCGGGTTCGACCGAGCGACATCGATTTTCTGCGTCCACCGTTCCGATATCGATCGGAGGGGCTGACAATTTGCTCACCGGAGCATTCCCGAGATCGGGAATGGGCTGGAAAATTAGGTTTGTCTGGTTTCTATTGAGGACGCGGACCCGAAATGGGGCTTTAAATGTAGGTGATGGGCTTGGGATGCCGGGTGAGTTAATCGCTGACGTGTGTGAAAATACCGTGCACCCGAAATGCACCCGGGTGCAGCAGTGCACGGTGCTGAGCAATCAAAAATCGAGTTTTGTAAAGCCGCGTGATGAGCCGTGAGCCACACGGCGCCCATGAATAATGCATCCAATTTCAAATAACGTACATTATTGGCCACGGCGGTGCTGATTGGTTATTGTCTACCCACAGGCCGGGCGACCATCCCTCGTGGGAGGCCCTTGTGTGTGATTGATGACGGTTTTAAAAGCGAAAAATTAACGGCTAGCTGCCAAACGGAGCCAGTGTTTAAATATTTATTCGGCGTAAATTATGACGCTTATGCCCGAGTGTGCTCCTACAAGGGTGCGAACCACTATACGTCATGAATAATGCATTTCGCTGATGATTGGTAACGATACGAAAAATGGCCAAAAGAAATTACCCTAATTGCTGATTAACAGGTGCGCGACGGCGAACGTTCCAATGTTTTACAATCGATTGCTGCAGCACCGCTAGCCGGGATTGGTTGATTTCGTAGTGCCTGTCTCACTGTCAACGTGCTAAAACTGTGACTTAGGCCGTTTCATTTTGAAAAACTGCGTCGTAGAGCGGTAATAAACAAATGGTGTTTGTTGGCAGCCAGGACAGTCCATTGCACAGCCAAAGCAACACTGCTGCCAACAAGGTTTTAACTTGTTTGCGATTCCGATAGGGATAAACGAGGTGTGTTCAAAAATGTTCACGACATTTGAATTTCCGCGGGCTCCATATATTCGATCTTCGATTTATTTTGTGGCGTTATGTTGCTACACATGTCAGTAACTTATGGTAAGAAGTTCGGCCATTTGTAGTAAACAGTCAATTTTTGACAGCCGTTTTGCTTGAACGTTTTTTGGCTCATTGTCGATTTCTGTCATCTCCACAATTAATAGACCACAAAGCGGTAATTTAAGTTTTGGAAACAGGAAAAAGTTACAGAGAGCCAGATCTGGGCAATACGGTGGGTTTGGCATCATTAGTTTGTAGTTTTTGGCCAAAGATTCGCAGGTAACGATGTTGAACTTCGTATACACGTGGTCTGTTCAAAAGTTTTCACGACTTTTGTGCTTTGCGTTTGTGGCAGATTGCTTCACGCAACTTGCGTATAACTTGTAGGTAATATTCGTTACTGATCGTTCTATCTTTTGGCAATAACTCATGATGCACCAAGACCCTCTGCAATCGAAGAAAACTGTAAGCAAAACTGTTCACATTCGACCAAACTTGGCTCTTTGTCATTCACATCTTCTCGGCCCTCTGAAAACATTTTGAACCATCGATAAACGATGCTTTGGGTCATAATAGCTTCACCATAAGCCAAGGTCAATATTTCGAATACGTCAATATTCCTAATATCAATTTTTCATAATAAAAATGACAAAGATTCTGCGCCATCCTTTATTCGGAGTAGAACAAAATCGACGATGAGCCAAAACTTGTTTAAGCTAAACAGCTGTCAAAAATTTACTCAAAATGGCCTAACTTTACACCATAAGTCATTGATATGTGCAGCAACCTAACGCCACAAAAAATTGAAAATCGGATATACGTATCTCGCGGAAATTCAAATGTCGCGAAAATTTTTGACCATACCACGTATGTTTTGATTTCCAAGTTGGCAACACTGTCACCAACATCTGCGGAATGAAATTTTGACTACGAAAAAGAATGAAAATATTGCAGAAGGCTTTCGGTGAGCAAGCCGTATCGAAAACAAGAGTTCATAAGTGGCGCAAAATGTTCAAAGAGCCATCACCATCTACTGATGAGCTACACGTCAATAAAATCAGAGAATTGTTACTTCAAAATCTGCAGTTCGAGATCTTACGGACCTTGTTGGAATATCGAAAGGATATCTGGAACCCCGTTTTGAGTGACCATTTGTGCCACAGAAAAATGAATTTCTGATTGTGAAAAGTTATTTCTCCACAAACTCGACCCACATCGTTCCGCGAAGAGTAAATAAAGGGTTTCTTGATATGTAAGCGAATTCTCGCTTACATTTTTTGGCCCCGGTAGTGTATTTCAATTTGGTCTGAAAACACTCAAAACGCATTTATTTCGTGTAATGCATGTTTACTTTGTCTGAGCTCTTGCACTCGGGCATGCATGGTACACAGTGACGCGAACACTGCCTTCATCATCGTTCTGTTTTATGGGAACAGAATCTCTTCATAAAAAGGATCTGAACATTCGTTAACGAACTAGTTTCCGCGTTTGGCTGAACTTATTCTCTTCTCCCCCAACAACGACGTCGATCAGCAGCAAATCGTGAACAAACATCGGGAGAACGCTTTCAATTGGACCCCCGGAGCCGGTTGCATCCTTTCAGTTCCTGGAAGAAAATTCACTTCCCCGAGGGTCATAAAAAAGTTGTTTAGCTTCGTGTTGGTGGCACTCGCTTCTCACGCGGACCCCCACGGACATTATTCTTTTCCACAATCTTCGACTGGCACTGCTTCCGAGCCGCAGCCGCAGCAGCAGCAATTCGAATGGGTTTTTGTCGTCTCCGGCAGCCATCTATCAGCCCGACAAGTCGATAGACTGCAGCATCAGGGGAGTTCACGGTGCACAAGTTTTGTTCTTAATTTTGTGCATAGTTCGAAGTGTTGCATGCAACCGTCGGGGGCCACCGTCTGTAACCTTAAGGATGTGGCGAAAGCTCTTTTTTATATGAACATCACACACCGTAAACCACGCGAGCGTGACGCCGACGTCCGGCGGGTGGCGCAAGGAAGTCCTCTAGAGGCACATAGCAACGTTGCGGCAGAGACATGGCGTGGTTTAGATATTTATGGGAAATTCCTCGAACGCTGCAAGCTCTTCCCGCAAGTCAAACGTCGCCCACGTATGATCGTCGCCGCGTCTGAAGCTACAAAGTGATCAACGGCTGTGTGAGCAAGTGTTTTTTTGCCTTTTCCGTAAAGGATTGCCGGCGATGCAAGATGGTTGCGCCAGGCGAGGTCGTGACTTTACCATTTCCACAGTAATGCCCGGAAGGGATGATTTCGCTGATGCAAAAATCCTTCGCTGAATCCCGCGCTTCGATACACCCATGGGTTATTGATTCCGGGAATATCGGAACAAATGCTTGGGTGTGCTTTCCCCATACGCCATACGGATAAGCTGCTGGGGAAAACGAAAGGATCTTGTTTCAAGACGCGCACGTCAGCATATTGAGAAACATTCTTATTAGCTTTTCCCGAAAGGCACTGTGCGGTGGTGGTTAGTGCTTTTGAACGTGTCCGGTGATCAATTGACGGGCCTTATCGGAGGACTCACCCAGGACACATAGTTTCACGCTTCCCTAGAGGCGGCGGCAAATCATCATATTGCGCTGACCAAATGGCAAAAGTTTTCCGTACACTCTCGGCGGCGGCGGCGGCGGCGGCGGCCATTGTTGATAATGTTTCCGGTCCAGCCCCGGGCCTGTTGTGTCTGGTTTGGTTTTGGGTAGGTTGCTTGGTCTGGTTGCTTACGTAAAGTTTCGCCACACCGAACGAATAAGATATCCAAGGATTCCGAGGGCTGATGGCTACTGTAGCCATCGTTTAGCCACCCGCGCCACAGCGGTCAAAGGACACACAAGTTTCTCCCAGAGGTTCTCGGGTAGGAAAAAGATGAAAAATTGTAAGCAAACATCGAGTCCTATCAATAATGAATTTTTGACCATATATCTTCTGGGACTGCTGGAACTGGGACGGGTCGTTCTAATCGCCATCTGGGGTTTGGTCGTTGGATTTGTATTTTTTACATCATTGAAAGTTTTCCGGTTTTTTTTCGCTTGCCGTATGCCGGGGCCGACGGTTTCGAAGACACGGCTCCAGCGGATATCAGCAGCAGGGCTAGGCGCTATCGGAGTCCGATGTCATTTCGAAGAATGAATGATCGAACTACAACCGTTGTGGGAGTAGCCGAGCAGAGCGGAGAGCAGAAGAAGCTGAGGCCGCCTGAGAGAAACAGAGACAGTGGAACCCAGGGTTCAATACCCAGGGACAGTGATAGAGCTGCATGTTTGCGAATTTGACCGGATGGATGTTCCGAGCTGCCGGACCCGAAGGGCCGAAACTGATAAGAGTGCCCAGTAGCTTCCGGCCAGGGAATATAAGGAGCCAGCCTCAGAGACCCGTTCTCCCCGAGGGTGTTGCTGTGTTTCCCATGTTGTCACTGACCGGACGGAGCGTTTTTTGGCTCTGCTCTGCACAAACACTATTTGGGTTTTGCATGCTTCAAAAGTTGATTAATTGATTTGTGTGCGAAAGCTTCGGGCAGTTTATCAGTTGCAGTGAAGGTTCTGAACTTGGTGTTTAACTACAAAATTGTGTTTCAGTGGTTTCTGGTTGTTAACCAATGTTAGGGACTTTGGACGCAAAGATAATGTAATTTAGATCCATTGGATTTTATAAATCTAGTTTGGTAGTTCTTTGGTCGAGAGAACCGCTTTGGTCAAAATACTATTGTGTACTGTGAGTTGTTGGGATGCAATCTCTATTGATTTCTACTTGCATGTGGATGTAGTTTGCAATAAGCTTTTATACGAATTATGTTAAACAACTATGTTTCCCTAAACAGCCCCTAATTTAAGAGCTTTTCGGGTACACTAGAACCAGCCAAATTCTTACATATTTTTTTTACGTTTTCCTTTGAAAAATTTATCTATTTTTTGCTCTATTATGGCCAAAATCTCCATGGAAAGGTAGATGATGAAAGTTTCAATGTAGTAACAATTTTATGAACAAATATTCTTCCCCAGTTAGCAGATGTAGATTTAAGTAACAATGTAACGCCCGATATAAAACCATAATGAGTGTGTTTTAAATCTGGTGCCACGTTTCCTGCTTGGACGATCGGTCCCTGCAATCGAATCAAGTTGTTTTGTGTAACAAATCGATACTCCGCTACTCCGATTTCGAATCACGGCGTTCGTGTAGTTCTTCGAGCGCTTCGTTCCGTTCCCTTTAGTCACTTGCCGTTCTACCGAAATGGGTTCACACCGATTTGTGACACTTGGGCCACATCTTACTTCCTGTGTTGTCGTCCTTCCGGAATACCAAAAATCGAAAGAAGACCTATCCCCACCGATACCACCGGAAGAGCGGTGCGGTGATCGGCATAAAACCAGCAAACACGGGCACATAGATTGATTCTTTGATCCGATAAGTCGCTCGTGCATGAATGGTTGACGCGATACAGAGCATGTTTTATGTTCGATGCTCTCAAATGGTAACGAAAAACCCAAGAGGAAAGAGTATCCCCCCAAAAAGCCCGAGCTCGACATAAAACCCGCACACATCCTTTTTAGCATTCCACTGTCAAACTGTCAACCCTGGAGGACGATTGAAGCGTTGATCGCTTCTATGCGTTCCAAGTGAACATCGGCGTGCGACCGGACGAGACTCAGTGAGCCGGAAAACGAGCCGCAAGCTTTCGATCGGATTGAATTTGACCAAAAAAAAAGGAATCCAAAAAATCCTAGCCGTAAAACGTTGTCGGCGCCGGGAGGAGGCTAAGCTAAAACATCGTTATCAATTAACACTGCACATTCCCCAAGCAAGCGGAAACCATTTCTCGCGTTCCGAACCCAAAAGCACGTCTAAACCCGTTCACAGGGACCGCACGAGGGACCCGGAAGAGCCACAAAAAACCTCGAACCTCGCCGTTGGCCACTGAAGCAAGGACGTCCACCACGAACAATCAACACATGCGTCGGCAGCAAAGATTGAATCTGTTTGTCGAAAGCTCGAGAATTGCTGCAATGATGGAAACAACTTTTATGGGTCGAAATAAATTAAGGGAACGTTTCGGACGGGACTCCAGGGCCAGAAGGGTAGCTCCAAACTCGGAATGCCCGTGGAGTAGAGGCCCACACAAAAACACCCAAAAAAGAACGGAAAACCCAAGCGATCTCAGAAAAACCGAACGTCTAGAGAAATTAAATTAGCCTTCGCCGCCCGTACACAGAGCGGAAGCCCATCCTTCTCCGGCAAAAACATGAAGTCCAGCAAACGAGAGCTTCCTCTCGGGTTTCATTTTCTGTTTTTTTTTCTTTGCGTTTTTCTATCGTCGAGAACTTGAGACCCCGACACCGGTCTTACGGAACGGAGTGCGTGCTCGGACGTTCAAAGGAAAAAGGGATAATATTTGTTCTGTCAATGTGGCAAGGATGTTTCCGGCTCGGAACGACCGGCCATGTCACATAGGAACGAGTGGCGGTGCGGTGGGGAGCCAGAGAGAGGACCTGAGGTTTTGCGTCTTTGCCCTCCCGAGATTTAGATTCAATTAAAAGCCAGCGGCAACGCTTTCCTATGCAAACCGAGAATTTCGTTGGCCGATGCCGAGGATGAGACACTTTCTAAACCACTCCAAGAGTCAAACCGAGGCCTTAAGTCGAGCGAATAGCCCCGCTCCGACTCGCCGGGGCCTCCCTGCCCCTTGCGGAGTGCCAAGAAAATTGTGTTTTTGGGCGGCCAGAGCTGTGCTCAACCTGTCGAGGATGTCAGAGGACGAGGTTTTGTAATAATGTTGAATTTTGTGCACCGAAGAGTCCTCGCCCAGAGCTCGCCCGGTTCTCCTAGCACAGTAGCAGACAGTAGCCAAAGCGGTTATCCAATTAGCCCGTCGGTCTTCGGAACATTCTGCCTTCTTGGCAGTGCATATAGTGCTTGTTTTGGTTTGACAATTATTGTAACGTAAGCGCTTCGATGGTGAAGTGCACTGTCGACAGCCGACTATCAAGTAGTGGACTTAGAGAGTGATTTCAATTCCCACCCAAAAGAAAACCGTATTCCCGTTGGGGACTGGGGAACATGGAACAGCAGTTTCGCAAGCAGCAACTCGTCTGGCATCGGCTGCATCGACAATGCTAGGATCGGTGATGAATTGACAATGCTAGAGGCACCGATCGACCGTCACAGCCTGTTTTAGATATGGGGTACGAAGTCAGCTGTTGCCGGTTGTGATTTTTTAGTGTCTCACCAGACTGTCAGTTGTAGTTTGTGGAAAACTAAAACACAACTCAAGACATCGAAGCCCCCTTAAACTTGGTTCTGCACCTTTGTCGAAGCACTATTGTGGCCAAAACTATCGGGAATTAGCGTACAGCTCAAAAGTTCTTTCTTTACTGTTCCAAATCGATACCATCACCATTAAAACAGTCCCTACTACATGCGACAAACCTGTGTCTACGTTTGTTCCTGTCTTTGAAATGGTCCGAAAAGTTCCCTTATGGAAAAAGCCTCTCCACACACTTGAAAACTGTTTGGCCCCTTTGACAGAATTCATAATGCACCAAACAACGATAATCGAAAACAACTTGAGTTCCCGTTATTTTTTCGGTCACAGTAGTAGATCGAAAACATTGGCAGGATCTAAGGGGGGAGCTGCTAGGGCGCTGCAGTCGGCAGTTTATTCAGCAGTCGAATAAATTCAGCCCGCTTTGCTGTCATTTCGGCTCTTTCGGGCATATAGACATATTTCCACCGACAGCGTGCCGAAGATTTATGCCATCATTGCAACGGCGTACGTCACGTTCGCCATCCGACGTCAAATCATTTCCTGCGAGGGCTCAACGGGATTCGTTTCGTCCTCATTTTCCCGGGCGGGGCCTTGTTAGGGTATGTGTTTGAGTTGGTGCCGACGTTCGAGACATCACAACAGCTCCAGCTCCTCATTTCAATCGGTATAGAGAATCAGTCGCAAGACGGATGACGCTGGTCGCCGTCTATCGCCTTTAAGCCTGGCGCAGGGGTTCTGTGTGACCATGACATATCTTTTATTTTTTTCCCCTTTCAGCTCATTCACTGCGCCCGTGTCTCTATTTTTGTCTCTCTACTTTCACGGCGTCACATGTTATTTGCAGAGGCCAACCATTTCATTTTAATGCTTCACTCTGCTGGCGCTTCGGCCGAGACGAGCGTTGGGAGTGTTTTCCATTTTTATTTCTGTGCCTTTGTGCCCCACTTTCACAGCACCAGCCGGCCAGCCGATGGTGCTGGTCATTTCATCTGTAATTCTTGAAACTTCTTCTGTCTACATGCGTGTGTGTCAGTGTGTGATATGTTACAAAATCACTGTCCATACCGACCGACCGACCGACCGACCCACCGACCGACGGTCGTCTTCGTTGGTTCCAGTACGGGTGGTCCAGAAGGAACTCGTTAGGTGGCGCGGTTAGCCAGCGTGATCGTGTTGCAGATGGAGAAAAATTTCAATAAACCCATCCACCGAACGGTGAAATGAAATGAGAGATCCCTGTCACATCGTCTCATGCTCGGTCGGGCCCAACGCTACGGAACGGGACAGAGATATAAGAAACATGAAAGATATCGAGAATGTAATAAAGCCAGCCGATATTTGTATTCGCAATTTGGGCGACGTGACTTGGGCCGGTCGACTAGGGTCACATGTTTGCTTTATGCGCATTGATGGGTCAATGATTTTCGCAACATAGGGCGGTGTGGGAATTAGAAAGAAAAATCGCTTTCCACGAACCCAACGCCAACTGGGAGCATTCTCACCGGGTTGAACCGGGCCGTAGACCGGGTTAAAGTCTCGGAAGGATGTTTCAATTAGTGTCGAAATGCCTTCCAGACTTTATTCCAATCGTTCAATATAATTCGCCTTGCAAAATCCTAACGCATTGATTCAAAGGAGTTTAGGTATTAGTTGTAACTGTTAGATATAGTCAGTTCATTCGCCGACACATACCTAATGCTCTTCAAAAAGTACGAAAACAAAGACTACATACATAAATGTTTAAAAACATTGGAAGTTCCAAAACTATTTGGAAATGAAATAGATCTACACAACTACATAACATTGTACATGGACCAACACATAGAGACGAGTGCTGGGGTATCAAATTTTACTCGCAATTTCCCAGACGAACTTCGGCTTTGGTCCATTCGGATTGCGAAATTCCGCCGGCTTAAAGAGGAGCCAGCTTACAGCTGTGGTTGACTGATGAAGACATAAACGTTTGAGCGGTTCGCAGAAAAAGGATGACGGAATGTTGGCTCCTCAACTGGAACGATGTAAAGCAGGGTTAGTCAAAATTGGACCCCATGTTACATACTCGCTCAATTGCCGTCACATACACTTGCGACGGTATTCCAAAGACAAATAAAAATTTAATTATGCAACAATAAATTTCATTGTGCAAATGGAACCGTGGCGTGTGTGCCGTTTCGCTCGACAACCGATACCGTGCACAGATCGCGGCCAGGCGGCCACGGAGTCTGTCTTCCGAATTGTGGGTGGCTGAGCCGATTAATGCTTGCTGATGGGATTTTATGCTTTTTGTTTCGACCCACTTCAACGGTTGTACTGTTGACTCTCTTAGGGACGGCTCCAACTTCCAGGTGAACTTTCCCGTGGGCAGACCGAAACAAGCAGAATGATGAGGGTCTTAAAAATGAAGGTAAACGGCATCGTTGGACATGTGTGTTTGTGTGTATGTAGAAGTACCACATGGAAGATGGTTCTGTTCTCTGCTGTTTCCCATCCCCAACAAGTAGGGCAACGGTGTTTGTTGGAGTATGTTTCGCACTTCAACAACAATGACGAAACAGAGGTGAAAAATAGACAAAACCACTCAGCGGTAGACGAGAAACAGTGTACGCCAACCTAATGACCTGGATCCTGGAAGAGATGGTCGGCTTCAAAATTTCAAGGAGTTTGGTGTGGCTCTCAACTTTCATCGAACGGTGCCCGGGCGGTCTCACGTAACTTGGACTGGGCTTTTCCTTTGAGACTCGGCTTAACGCTACCGGCTGATATTAATTTCCTAATGCAACCTTCGCTCGGAAAACAGCATGGAAGGGCCGAAGTTATTTGAACGTAATGTCATCGATTATGCACAGCCTGATCCGCACTTCAAAACAAGAAATCTACTTATTCCGTAACCGATCGAGGCACAGCGTTCCGAAAAAACTTAATTTTCTTTAATAACATTGGTTGAATAAAGCATAACTTTCAGAACAGGGAGATTTTTCGGACACGTTTTATGCGCTTCTTAACTTCATCCATACGGCTAGTTTAAGTAGTTTTAGTTTACCAGATGTATCTACAATTGTAAAGTGTGTGCAGAAAAGTTACACGAAGCCATAAAAACTAAGTAAAATTGAAAAAATGCTTTGGCTGCACACTTTATGTCCTGCTTAAGAACAGAACCACTATTTTATCTCGTTGACCGTTGCCATGGTAACACATCGTAGTTACCTATGGAGATTCTAGATTTCCGATTTCCAAAAGTTTCCGATTTATTAGTGCAGCTGCAGTGTGTGAATTGAGGCTTGGTTTTCAATTTTGGAATCGGAAAAATGAATACCTCTCAAAAGCTCATATCGAAAACATCTCAAGGTGGAGCAGCGAAGAAAGAAAACACCCAATTTGTCACGATGTTTTCTACTCAAAGAAAAATACTCCAGGGTATGTATTGGAAAATCCGTATTTTCATACGTTATACGTGGTGAATTGATTGTTGGCTATATTTTAAGACTTACGTGTTAATGAGTTCGCCAGTGGAAAAGACGCTGCATCCAAGGTGCAGGAAAACCTTTCGGCAAAACCCTGCTTGGCTCCGCAAGGGAAAAGAGTTGCCAATCAGCCCAAGTCGAAGCCTTTATCGAATCGACGCCAACAGGAGAGCTTCACAGTGTACGATGATTCGATTGAGGAAAAGGTTGCTATGATGAACCTCAACAAAATGCGAAACAATAGCGATGCTGCAACTGGCATGGGTGACAAAACGCATAACCACGTGTCCATGTATTACCCTGCAATTGTTCACGGAACGAAATCGGTTCACGGAGGAAATTGAACAATTTTATCGCCGAAAAGAAATTCGTCGTCGTCGAGCGATCGACGCAATGTTGATACAAAGCCGAAGACAACTTAGCGATTTGAAAGTTGCCAACAGTAGCTCCTCGGTTTTTGGAGCACAGGGAAAACTTAGTAAGCGAAACATTTTGTGCCTCGCGCTATACACGTGTTGTTCCCCCTGATAGCGATTGGGACACGAAAATCCATCTAGACGACATGGAGAATTCCACAGCAATGAGTTACCCTGGACATTTGATTGCTGATGGTGTTTTTGCAGAAGAAAGAACAGAGCCAGCTAGACAACGGGTTCTACGCTATGTAGTGCAACAACTGCTGAAATTAAACTTTCTTAGCTGTAATAATTTGTGGTACGAAACCAATAGTAGCATTGGCAAGCTGGATGAATAATTTTTAAACCTTTCAGTTTAATTTTAATACTTTCTATTACAGTCATTTGAAGGATAGGGCTACACTGCCGAAGAAGACTTCGTTGAAGGTTAGCAATCTCGAGTTTCCTCAGAAATAACCTTGTAGTTTTACCATTATTTTGATTTGCGAAAAATAATGTTTGAACACTATCAAAGCAGGAATATTCTCAGCCAGAAAGACAAGACACGTTGTTTTGAATTTGAAATTAGAATTCGATACATCAACCGCATTTAAAACTATCGACAAAACTGTAATGGATGAGACGAAGGTACCTATTTCGAATTAATTTCAAATATGTTTATCAATTACTTTAAACTTTGTGTCTCATAATGTAGGCATAGTTCTGTTTGTCTTGAACTGTATTACCTGTATATGCTTTCACTTATTAATCCATTCAATAAATATTGTTTGGTTGCATTGAAAATAGCTTGCTTACTAACACGACACGTTGTTTACTGTTAGTTGTTTACTGACACGAAATAGTTTCCTCAGGCTATAAAATGACCGGTTAACTACTAGCACCCTACCTCGAATCTTCTCCATTATGTCGTTGTTAGAGCCAACGTTTTACGCTAGATAGTTGAAGGTTGAAAGGATTTCAAATTTTCGGTGAAGCCTTCGACCATTCTATGCCATCAGCATAGGCCAGTACCTTGCTGAACTTGTAGTATTTAGATGATGTGTATGACGATGTATATTATCATATTATAACTCTTGTGTATTACGTATACTAATTGTGCTAAACACTTGAGCTATTCAATTAAATCTGTTTTGAAATACAATACGTCGTGATGATACTTTCGCTCTTTCTTTAGTAGACTTAAATGTTCTGTGGTATATTCTCTATTAATTCTATCTTTAATTTTTTAAGAACCAATAACTAGAAGCTCAAACAAAAATTCGTCGGCACTGAAAAGCAGCTACAATAGTTACTTATACAATTTTGAAGTTCATCAAACCTGATTTTTTTCTCTTTTATTTTATTTCTCTTTTCTATGTATTAGAAGTTTGAACGAAAGGAAGAAGGAACAACTTTCGTTTTACTATATTCTGTAGTATATACTTAAGTTTACCACGACACCAAGGATACTTTGCTTCAGAGTGTGTCAAGAACGTGCGTTTAAAATGTACTCTGACAGTTCCTTCAGTCAGCTACGGGGACCGAGGGGTCTGATTATGCAGACAAGCTTCTGCGGCGTTCTCTGATGATGCATAACTGCACTCGCTGACCGCACACACGGTACACCAATATATGACAAACTGGCGGCGAAAACTTTCTCCAATTAGTCGGCGAGGCGCTCGTTTTGCAGAAAATTATGTCGTTAAAAGCGGGCTCATAACTTTCCCACACTTCATTTATGGGGGATTCTTGAGAGCAACTTGATAACGGACGGTATCATGGCGGTAACCTCCTAATGGGTGTCGCACCACCAGCAACCACCACCGGCGGCAAGAGTCCCTAGTTTGGAGTTTCCGGTTTCGGGACCTAAAGTGCTTATTAGGGTGGTAGTTCACGGCACGCTGTACGACACGCTGCAATGTTGCGATCTGTCACGAATCGTGTTTGCCGTTAGCATCCGCTGCTCGACATGAATCATGTGCGCGCTCCTCGGGCGGCACCTCCGGCGTCCTCGAACCGGGTACTCAAAGCTTGGCCGCGGCTTAGTGCAGCCCCAAGACGCAGCCCGAAGGAGCAGAGGCACAGCCAGCTCATTCTGCCGGCTCCGAGGGCCTGTATGTAGTGCCGCCGGGTGCGTACGGTTCGCGGAACTGCGCATTGTTTCAGGGGCCCATAAATCACATCGTTTTGATGGAGAGCAAGATGCAAAAGGACATTAGCATGGCGGAGCGAACGCGCTGGCGGCCTGGCGGTGGATAGTAACAAATTTTCGCCCGGAAAATGTGCGTACCGCGTGTGGCGGATGAATCAAACGTGTTTCGCAAGAAGTGTTGATGTTTCTGCACACAGGCAGGGACGGCATGTGGTTTGATGTGCTGCGAAGATACGGTGATTGCGGTTTTAAAGATTGCGTCAGACGTGCTGAAGACGGCCCGAGTTTTACGCACCATAAGATAGCGCTTTCTGTTGAGGCAACAACCGTCCGTCCACTTCCAGCGTCCTTTGCTTCCTTATCGGGGGCCGAGCATCCCGAGCCGAGTTGCCGGCCACAATGGACAACGGTGTGTTGGTGGGGCATTAAATATACTTCTCATTTTACATTTCAAGCACATTGTGCGCTCGATTGTGTAAGCAAGAACAAAAGGCTAACATATTATGCTCCTGGACTAAGCTTTTGCTGCTGCTGCTGCTGCTGTGTCTTGAGCGTTCGCCTCGATCCGAGCTGGCCAACCGAAGCAAGACACTCCACTCCATGGCCGATTCGCAAACAGTGGTCCGGCCACGCCGGAGGACAACTAATCGGATACTGGGCGCCGTGCGGAAAGCTTGCCGGCGTTGAGGGCCCCCGGCCCCAAAAAGGGTCCCGAGGCCGGGCCGCAGTAATACTGCAATAATGATGCCGTATTATTCATGGTCCTTGAGAAGTTTTTCCTCTTTCTTTCTCTCCCTCTCTCCCCGGTTTTTCCGCGCACGCCAAAGGGTGAGCCGCATTGCGCAGTCAATGAAGGTGAAAAGGGGGAAAATCAAACGAGCAGCCGTCGCCGGGGCGGAAACCGGGAGCGGGCGGGAAAAGCCAAGCAGAAGAGCCAGAAGCACACACGGAAAAAGGTGTTATAAGACTGGTTATAAATTTTACTTATGGTTGACATAAATAACCAACAACAGGGGCGCACCAACCGGGTGTTGCCGATTGCGAATGCGCCATCGATGGCGGTGTGGCGCACAAAAAGGATTGTTCGGGCGCAAAAGGATATTCGAGGAGGAAAGTTCGAGAAAGCTACGACCGGGGACCCGCAAACACATACACGTGTGCGGAATCCGGTTTCCTCCAAGGTAAGCACATTTGGCATCGAATTGAGCACATCTACGTGCGTGCAAGTTGATGTCCGTTTCATATAAGCCCCTGTGTCACACCAGCCCTCCCCTCTGGCCATGTAGCACGTTTTTTCGTTGTGCTTCGTCTGCCTCAAGATGGTGTGCTTTGCATGATATGTTTGCTGGTGCTTTGCGCTCGGCTTTGCGGATCCCGCTGACGTCTGATGAAAACTGACAAATTTTCTCTCGGGACGCCCGTCCTTAGTAGTGATGATTGTCTTGTAACTTTTGTTATTTGTTACCAAAAGTTCTCCAAGGGTACTTCATTCGCTACGTCGTACCTACGATCGGGTCTTTTAGTGCTTCAGCAATGTTTCGATGTTTGGTAATGGGTTCTATTTATTTCAAAGCATAACGTATAAGGTATAAGGCCAGGCCAGAATATTGATGTTTCGGAAATAAAGGACAGCCATTTGGCTTACCGGCATTACTTTCCAATGCTGATGTGAACGGGTGTCCTAATACTGGATGAGCAATAAGTAGTGAATGTCTTGTTAACGATATATTTTCGAATAAAATAGTCCCGAAAAAGGATCGCTTTGTGTTGTTTTATAACTTCATGGGAGTGATGTACAGTAAGCGTATGTTTAAAGTGCTAAAATACAAATGAGCGTTACGATTCTGCTGAAAGACTATTTTTGTAAAACATCAATAAAATTTCTTTTTGTAGCGACTAATATTCATAAGCCTATCAACTTGCGTGTTATCGGCCAATGAAATATACTTCAATACAGGCAAATAATAGCCGAGAAAGAGAGAGTCAAGCTGTGTGAATGTAAAATTTTACCTAGTTATAATATGATTTAATATATTAGCTTGCAGAAACAGAAATCCATTATATTCTCTATAGATGGCTGTAGTGATCGATATTACGTAAAGTTTTGATTAAATAACATTTGACATTTTACATCAAAACGATTCTTTTACTGGTTTTGGCTTGTTTCATTCAGTTGCGAGTTACACGGTGACTTCCATCAACAATTAGAAAATTCAGTACGTTTCATTCTTTTTTGTAAAGTGTGAAATTAACGCCAGGCTGCTGAAACGGTGAATGGTATTTATGGTGCGGATACCGTAACAGCTCGTTACGTTCCATTTTTTTCGATTTCATTTGGGTATTTTTGATGTTAAAGATTCATCAGAAAGACGCGCAAACAGATTCGTCGCCGAAAAGGTTGATCAATGAAACAATCGAAGTTGGTTGGTAGTCATAGCATCAGGCTCAGGAACTGAAGATCGACAATTACACAGTAATAAACCACTTACGCAAAACTGAACAAAGACAGTCGATATTTGGGTACATACCATCAACATGGCCAGGAACACATCCCAGAACACAGAAACGGCCAGAATTGATCAAGAGATGATTGATTATTGATGCTAGAGTTTTTCCCCAATAAGCACCAAGGCTTCTATGAAAGAGGGGTTATGAAACTTTAAAATGGCAACCAATTATATAACCAAACGGTGCCTCTTCGATTAAGCTCGAACATAGCGAAACTTCTTAAAAAAATAGTTTTACGAAAAAATAATGGCGTTTTCTTTAACCTGAACTCAATATTTTACTGTATTGAATTGGTTGGATTAGTTGGAAGGCTGAAAGAAACGGCAATTATCTTCGGGCAAGACACGACTTTCATTATTTGCATCGCAAATACACCATTATATCGAAATTCAACAAACTACGCCATTTTCTGCTGGATTGCGGCAAGTGTAGCATAATTTCATTGCGCACAGCATAAACACCACCACAGCCAACAGTGAAAGATGGTTGTGCGAATTGCCCATGCTTCGTGGGCGATTCGTGGCTCAAAATGCGTTTTCGGTTTTATGGTTCCCGGAGCGGAGGCATAAAACAAATGCCCCAAAAATGTCTGCCCCAAAACGTCTTAAACCAAATCACCAATCAAACCGGCCCGAAAAGTTTATGGTTATGGTTTAAGTGAATTTCTTTCTCTTTCTCTCTCTCTGAACCAATTGCTGTCCTCTCACGTACTGCGAGAATGTGTGAAAACTTTTGCACGAGACGTGCTTTGCCGTGTCTTGGATGGAAGGCAAGGCAAACCCGCCACTAAACTTTCGCCCACGAAGCTACGATCGGAATATTGGCCAAACGGCCCAACCGGCCCAACAGTTCGAATTCGAACGGGCTCCACTATTTATTGGCCGTTCTATCTACGGTCTACGTGCTCCTACGTGGTTCTCTGCCATTCATACCACGTGTCGTAGTTGCCGTGGTTCATGAAGCTACACGGTCAACGGATACGTGCAGTTTGTGTACGAAGAACGGCCAGGGCTAATGTTGTCATCTGACTGAGACGGGTTTATATTTTTGTGATTTTCGTATTCGTGTTGCATCGGCCATTTCGGTCACAATCAGAGTGACACATACATTAATCAAACCGGCATAAAAAATCATTAGAAGACCATCTAATAGTTTAACGACCGTTTCGTCGAATGTTGTCATTTGGATAAAGTGTTTGGAAGTGTTTGGGCAACTCAATTCAACTAAAGTATAATTTTAAGAAGATGCTTTCAAATTCCCACAAAAGCAGTACTACGCGCCGGACTCAAGCGACGCGACGACTGCCAAGCGCAAACAGAAACATTTGTTAAGAATTCGTTTTAGTATTCACAAGCAGTAGATTATTTCTAGCTTAGGATAATTTATGATCCCACGGTTCGCGGGCTGCCGGCTGGTTGTGCAGAATCCTTAACGCGCGGCCTTCCGTATGCGCTGCCCTTAATGCTGTCGGTTTGGCGCACCGCCGTTTTGGCGACGGAACTACACATTCCAGCATATTCATCGCTTCGCGTCCTTCGGCACCAGGGCGCTAGCTCGGGTTTGATAAATGACTCCCGTTTGCGCCGGGCTGAGAGATATTGTTTAGCGTTTTGTAGCGTTCGCACAGTCGTCGTTGTCTGGCGAGCAATTGTAGGTCTCAGTCACTGTCCGAGGGACTCTCATTAGGGCCTCACTTAATGGTCTCGAAGTAGGTAGGTCTAACAAGGCCATTTTTCTGCGACCACTCATTTGACATGATTAGAAAAGTAAACCCGAGCGACCCGACACGACCCAGGACCCAGGACCGGACAGGACCCGGTTCGCCTTGTTCGGTTCTTTGTTTTCACAATTGTGCGGGATGTGCTCGTTTGTCAGTTTGCCCAACGGTTCTTTGTCGTTGTCGGCGTGCCGGGGGCTAATAATTGGGTAGTTAAGCTATTTTGTATGTGATTATATGGGATTCTCTGAATAATGGTTCCTCATGTGCATCACTAATTTAATGAGCCGGTGTTACGAACGGGGCGCTACTGATATCCTTAAGGGTTGCTAACGTGGCCATCCGCTTTCTACAAACACCAAATCTCTCATTATTTTGTGTCCAATAAATACGTAAACAAACGGATACACAAAAGCTCGTTGAGCAACGATTAGGGAAGCTATTGTTTCGTTTACGAACATATGTTCGCGCTTAACGATACAAGCCACGGCAGGGCAGCATATTAACGATGGTCGCTAAACGCTTAGCAATAATCTGAGCACCGTAATCAGATTAGTAAACTGTGTCACAGTGCAATCGATAGACAATCTGTTTAACAATAAACCGTTTAACCTCATTTCATCGCGCGTCGGGAGATACTCGATAAATGAATAGTGATGCGATGGATCATAATCGGTTTTGTGCGACTTTCATCAAACACTCCGAAGGAGAGCATCAAATTATCGGTTTTATTGCTTCCCATAACGATACAGCCGCGGTGACGGCAAAAGAGCAAACATGTTGATCAACTGGCGGCGTTTGCGTTTACAATCGCATCGCTTGCGCCACTGGATCCGTCACAAACACCAGCATCAGGGCCGGAGGGACACCATCGAATGGCCATTTCCCCTAAATAGCCGGCAAAAATAGCGACACTAGCAACCGGGAAAGTTTTCTGTTCGGATGCGCGCAAAAAGCACCACCAAACCTCGGGTGATAGCGAAAGTCCATTAAGCCGCTGCCGGAGCCAGCGAAACCAGCCACCAAACGCCCATGTTTAGTCTGATAAGTTGGCCACTGATAAACAAGCCACGGTTGCCAAGGATGCGAGGCGTAGGAAGAGCGCACGCGGAACTTATTAAATTGTGGTCCTGAATTACCGCTTAGCTCGGCATCGGCGTCGTTGCGCAATGTTATTATTTGTGTTCCTGAGACCCGTGCGAGAGTTTTCCAAAGACGATCAACAGTGTTTTGCTTCGCAGTCGTAGCAAAACATCGCGACGTCTGTCAGCCCGACGACTTCCAGTGCCCCCCTTGGAAATCCTCGGTGAGGTGTCTAAAAAGTTTCAAGTTGTGCTTTCTTCGGGGGGTGAATTTCAACAACAGTTGAAATGAACTTTGGGCACCCCGCGCACCGAGCGTGCGTTCGTTTTATTTTCGCGTGGCCAAAAAGCCACACAAAAAACTGGCGCCCCCCCTCGGACGATGCGGGTGATGAAAATTATGAACCCACAAAATCTTTGAAGAAGCGGCTCGAGAGTGGTCAACGCGATTTTCTTGTCCCTCTCTCGCTCTCTCCCTCATACTAACCTCAGACACTGTTGGAGCATAAGGATGCTAGAGGATGGTCCTTTTTTCTCGCCTGCTTTTCTGGTGTGCAGTGATCTGTCGATAAAACTCGGCTCTACGAGAACCAATTTACACTTCGCAAACTGGCGGACGCTGTGCTCTGGCCAGCTGGCGCGTTTCATAGCGTGTCGCGTGCCACAGTCGGGGAATCTTCCTTTTTCGCTATAATCACACACAATCCACTTCTGGTGAGGTCGGCTTATCCCTCCGAGGTCGAGCGGGAAGGAGTTTTACGACCCTCCGGAGAGCCGCCACGAGAGCTTGTTCTCAGCGGAGCCTGTTTACGATTATTTCTTCAGCTCGTAGCCAACCCGAGAAACACTTCATTTATCACACAATACCGAGAGAGAGAGACCCTGCAACGTAGGCCCGCGTTAGATCGAAGATTTAAGAGCGCAATCCGTGGCAACAAACGGCAACAATCACCTGGTACACGTCGGCAAGTCATAACGCTAAGCCGCACCGAAAAATCGGCACTCCTGGCGAAGTTCCGCCACAGTGTCAAGTATTTTCAACCCGCCCGTGGCCTTTGCTTAATCCAGACGTGGCGAAACTTTTGGAAGGCCGCGGAAGGCGCACGTCAACGGAAGACTCTCCGGAGTGAATTAATTCGTGAACTGTATTATGATTATTAGACATTGCGGATTAACATCAACATAATTATTGCCAACCCTCAGCCGAACCGACTGGCTGGCTGGCACCCTTCATCTTCACTGTCAACATGTTAACCGTGTAAGCGAAGTAGATCCGGAGCGGTTCCGCAGCCACCGAACATAGGTGCCGGAACATATTTTATGCTAACGCGGGCCACGTTTCAGCTGTTCGCACCACAAGGGCCGGGTGATTGAGAGGAAATTACTTCACTGAATATTTTTATGAGAAACTCCTGCGCCGCGACGCTCGGTCAATAAATCCGATGCGATGCGATGGGAGCTCATCTGCTGCTTCCGGAACCGGCTTCCGGAGCCGGGTTTCGCGACTCTGTCGTTATTGTACCACCCAAACACGCACACATACAGACCATCTGAGTCAACAGTTAGACACAACAAGCTTCCGGAAGAACTATTAGAGATTGTAGATTGAAGCGCCAGCCTCGACTGTATCACTCGCGTCTATAGCAACCTATGCTGAGGCTTATTATCTTGGAACTGTATCACTGTCAGAACTTCTTGTTTGTTTCTAATCAAAATTATGACGGCAATGGCGAGCCTCACGCACACATACGCAGGGAAGGAATGGCTATGCTCTTACGGTTGCGTTTCTTTACCGTCCGGCTGACTCACTGATTCCCAAGCCAACGGCGGAACTCGAACTTGGAACCGACCGTAGAAAACGCTCAAAGAGGGCAAAAGGGCCGAAAGCTCCTGACCGTCCGCGCTGAAGTCTGGAGCTAGACTGGAGCCTGAACGCGCCCATCTACAACTTGCAGCTTGCTTGATGTTGCCATGTCTCCCGAGAGATGTTTCTCGCACGTTGCTGTGCTGCCGGGCCGATCGCCTGCTGACTTCGGCCTGCTGTGGCAAGCTGACAGCACGAGCTCATGTTCGGTGTTTACATTCGCACTGACAGAAAACGGAAGCTGGATCTGGGGAAAAATTGGGGAAAACTCAGCGTGGCGAGCGATCGCGCACACGCGCACTCCGACTGACAGCTGAGCGGTAGCGGCGTAGCCTCGTGGCTCCTGCGAAAGCTTTTCATTCAATTTTTCCCCATTTTCACGCGCGACACGAGCAGAGTGGGTCACTGGTGCACGGTGTTAAGGATAACGCCGGAACCTGTGAGAGTGTGCATGTACGTTGTTTTTGTTTTATTCTGCTTTCGGCGGTTTCGGTGGGGGGCCAGTGGAAACGAGCCACGAAAACGGGGTCGAATGTTGAAAGTTTTTAGATGATATACCGATGCGATGAACCATGTGAAAGTGAATGAACTCAGCGCGGTGGGTGGATGGTAGAGAGGTGGGGGGGGGGGGGGGGGGAGAAGGTGGCCAATGGTCAACCGTTTTTCTAGCAGCGAATGTGAATATGCTACTTTTTATCAGAGCCCTGCCGTGGCCTGCCGTGGGAAGTCGGATTGCGTTGTCGGTGGTTTGACTTTGGGAGGGTCCGTAGATGTTTATTGACTAATGTAACGGTAGTGAAGCAAAAAAAAAGCAATCATCAACATCAAAGTTACCCACTTTATTGCTGAGAGCATCGACAGCGGAAATGTTGAATGAACTTTAGGCAGTAACATATTCTAACAAGCTCGCTATTTCTAGTCTCGGTTCTAAATAATAAATAAATAATGTGCTGGTTAATTACGCTAAGCGAGATTGCAGCAAGCACATTTTCTTGAGCCGTTTTTCTGCCTTAGTTTTCTGAAACATTATCAAAATATAGTAAACACAACATGAGCATTTGTGTTCAAAATGTTATTCTGAACACATAACACTAATTGTAATTCTTGAAGATATTCAATTCATTTTCTCATTTTGCTCAATGTCGACATAATAATCAAATATAATTTGATACAAACAATTTTTTTTGCCGTATCATGCAATATTATTACGTAATTTTTCCATGCAAGCTTCAGCTTCCATTACGAAATCAAGAGTGCATACAACATTGTACGCAACATTGTATGCAAGTTTTGGAAAGCAAATCTTGCAAGCATGGCTGAATGCATTGTTGCATACAACATTACATGCAATATTACATGCAACATAGTATGTAATATTGCATGCAAGTTCTGGAAACCAAATGTTGCATTCAAGTCACTGGTGCTACCTACCAGGCACTCTTGCTCCCCTATTCAAGATCAAGATTTTTGGGGTTTCTGATTTTGTCGGATTTTTACAATTTTTCCACATTATTCCGCTATTTCTCGAAAACTAACGAAACGATTCGAGAGAAATTTCGCACAGCATAGTTTTGTGACACGGGACAGTGAATGCATAACAGTTCGACCCGGCGAGGAAGAGGCTCCCATACAAACATAGGAGCAACGGGATGCCGAACGGAGAAATTTGAATGAAATTAGAAGTCTGTTGTCGCGTACGCTGTGTTGTTACACAAATATTGATTAAACGTGAATTGACCTTTTCTACTTGAGGTCCTTTCCATTACTGAAAGTCCATTAGCTCTGCGGGCGAAGAGATAACATTCGGAAATTTATAAACAGAACATTTTCCACAACGACAAAGTTCACTGCAGTTTATTACGATACCCTTAAATCGCAACTTTAAGAGCTGTGGTACCGAAGGTGTATTCAATGAGATAGTTTCCTCTCGTAATGATGTTGATTTGTTTCAAGATTTTCACTGAAGTCTAATCCCCTTGTACACCTGAGGATAGTTCGAACAGACGTGAGTGAGAGTGATTAATGTAACGGCGTTGGTTGAATACTTACAAAGTTTCCCGGTTTAGTACCTAAAGAGTAGCCCAGAGCGAAGGAAAATGTTCAGCACAAAAAGCACATTTTATGCGCTACATTGATTTTGAAAGGCCTTGCAAATGGTAACCCACCGGCGAACCACCATATGCTCAGACCAACGGGTCCCGCCATCTATGACTCAGGGCACTTTACCAATCAATACAGCCTCCAGACGGTGGTGAATCGGTACCCTTCTGCTTCTATTGTCACCAATCGGTCGTCCTGCTGCTCACCCGGCTTGACGGTCTGGTGGACCGTGCGAATGAAAAGATCCCCTTCCTCTAATGGTCTCCGATCCGACCGCCGGCAGTCTGCATCCGGTCCGGGTCGCAGAGGAAGCGTTAAGTTGGCCGAAGATTTTCACTCCCCGACTTAGCGGACTGTATAATCGAAATTCAATGCTTGGTGTCACTGCCGGTTGCCGCTGGATGCTGTACCAGGTTTTCCAAACGGTGCCCGGGAAAATGACGCGCGCAAGTGGAAATGAAGAATGTGGGTTTGGCAAACCGTTTTGCATTTTAATTTGAGGACAGCAAAAAGAGCCAGACGCGAACGCGAGGTACACGACCCCAGTTGAACGGGCGCCAAAACGGATCGTCCGGGCTGTACGATGTGCTGGATGCGTATTTGCAGCCACCATCATCAGGCAGTCAGCAGTCTAGTCGCGAACGGGGTGTCGCCATCAATCGGTCTGGCGGTCACGGGCTGTCGCGAAACTGTTACTCCCGCCCACTGGGCATGTCTACACATCCGGTCCTGTTTTCAGAAGTCTCATTCATCAACCGACACAAGTTTGACGTACGTTACGCTTCACACAAGTTGTTCGAAATGGCATCCTTTAAAGAAAATAAATCTATCGTCCTCAATTCCTCTTTTCGAATTTGGAACAGTTTGGGACAGGCGACTCGGAGTGAAGCGGAAAATCGCAATCAAAAGAAAGATCTTTGAACAAAACGGATACAAAATAAATGCACACGAAATCGCTGCACAAGAAAGCTGCTGCACATGCACCACTGCACTGCTCTGACATCAACTACCGGAAGGCGAGAAAAATTCAAATTTTGAATCGCAGCTTGAGCCTCGTGATAATTCTGGGTGCATTTGGCATGGGTGAGTCCCCAACTCCTGCCGGCTGGTGGTCGTGGCGTGAAGTCCAAAAAGAAGTGAACCATCCTGCTATCCCACAATCGCACAAGCTTCCTTCAACACAAAGAAAAAACGTATGCAACGGGCAAGCGTTTCGATTGGAACCCGGAAACCCCGTCACTGACGCCGGGGCACGGAGCACGACAGAAGCAGAAGAAGCAGCAAAGGGAGGATAATCGGAACCAACGTGAAATGAAAACACTGCCAACAAACATACAGGGCTACGGGATGACAGCCGAACGCAAACCCCGGAACAGCATCCTTAACGGTCGGACAAAACCAGAAGCCACAAAACGCAACAAAACGGATGCAGCCTTTCGCCGAGACCCGAGACCCAGGGCACTGTGAGTGATTGCACCACATGCGTGCCTGTGTGTGCATGTGTGTGATTGTGTTGAAAGCCCACCGGAGCTGATCCGAGGGTCTGAAGAAAATCCTGAAATCATGTACAGCCATCCTTTCGGAAGTGCTGCTCCACAGCGCGAAGGATGTGTGCATGTGTGGTTGTAGAAAATGGTGTTCCCTACCAGTGTGTGCCTATATGTGTGCGTTGTGTGCGAAACGAAAAGGCTTTTCCGCTTTTGTTTTTTGTTTTCACAGTCAACTGTCTTCCTCGGGGGCCTCGGGGTGAAAGTGTTGTGAAGGTCCTTCGTCTCCGGAAACGCATTCCTTGTGATTGGCAGCTTTCAGCGATGGCTGTGGTGTGGCTGGCAGGCACGGACACCAACGCACACACGCCACCGGAGCACACAGAGCCGCTGTGAAATCTCGCGGGAATCACGGCAGTCTCAGGATGAAATGTTTACCGAACGGGAGGAAGCTCGCAAAAAAGCGAATGGAAAGTAAAACAGAACCAGAAAATGGCCGCTCAGGCCAAGCTCCAATTCATAACCGGACGTGGGAATGGTTAGCATTATGTTTGTTTCGAACGTAGATTTGCATAATAACCGATGAACGAAAATGTGTATTTTATTCATGATTTATAAACGGCTTCTGGGTCTGGGACGGGCGAAACAAATGCTGGGCAACAGGCGCGGGTAGGACAGGGCCATTGTTTTTGTTCAGCTTGAAAGCAATCGGTGCCATTTTAAATCTCAGCCGGAAATTGGGTATTGGTGCGTGGTTGGCTGTATGCAATGGAAAAAGTGCTTGTGTTTGATAATAATTATCGATAGTCGAAGAAAATGCTTCGAGTCGTTTGTGTCACCAGAAAATCTTTGGTTTTACCGATCAATAATTGAATAAAGATGTGTTTTGAATATAATTTTTACAGTAACGAATTGATGATAACCGTGTTACAGTCTCACTGTTACTGTTAAAAATACGTATAATCATTTCGATTAAGCACTTGAAATAATGTAAAACAAAGATGCAAAGCATTCTCATACTCTTCTAATGCTTTTGTTGTGGTTTGACTACAAGATTTCAAGGAACTGATTCCAGATGGATTCAAATGCTGTACCAATAGAGAGATTGTAATTTCTAATCAAAAAGCATATTGCAATGAATGGTTTGTAATTTTGAATGGCCGAACACGTAATTTCACTTTCGATCTCTGAGAGTTGGGCAAATTTGAACAAAAAACTACAAAACTTTAAGGAAAAGCCAAATACTCTAGATTTCAATCAAATTTACAAAATACTAGTAAGATTAGCTGCAGAAATACAAGAACGACAAGCTTATTAGTAAACTATAGCAATTCCATTAAAAGAGGATCTAAAAAGATGCAAACATTCATAGCAAATTTAATATCGGCTCTGGTCTTCGTGTGGACCAGGTACACCACCCGCTAGATCATGATGTCATCGCACCGAAGCTTCTCCCTAGACGTAATCCGGCGAAATAAGAAAAACACCGCCGCGAACGACGACGAGCGGCCGTGCCACGGTTTGTCAACAGACCTGTAAACCAAACGCCGTTCGTTTCATCTTTTGCGAAATGAAAATAACAACACAAAAAAAAAACAAACAAATGCAAGAACGCAAACAGTCAAGCCGAGCCAGCCCAGAGAAGCCAGGGTGCATGAAACCAATTTTGATTTCAAAACTGCTTCAAATAAGCCTTCCGTGACACCGAAACCTACCAGGGCACCGGGCAAGCAAGTTTCGAGGGCAAGTTTTGCGACAACAGAACAACACGCTGCAAGAAATTCAATTTCAAAGCCGGCAATACTGCGAAAATAAGATTACGGTTCTAGCAGCAGCATCGAGACCGAGGTGCCGAACGCGATCTTTTCTGTGGCGGGGTGGCCGACGACATCGACTCACCGGTGGCCGCATTGCGGTTAGCTCAGGAGGTTGCCGAATGAATGAATGGAATCGTAGCATTTCCATTTTTCTCAGCACTAGAAAGCCCCAGCATCGGTGTGGAAGTGGCTTTCGCTTTCGCCATTGGGCGAAGAAATTGGGTTCGCTGGCAGCTCAACTAGGATGAAACCGTCAGTTGGCAGTTGACAAATACTCACTACCCTTTACAGTTCCACGGGACACACGTAACGGCCCCAGTTCACCACGTCTGCAGCTGTGCCACCGGGTACCCTATTGACTGTCGTGGTGTTGTTTTCAGTTCTGTTACATCCAACCCACAGAGTTTTGTTTCGCAGTCAATCGTAAAATACGGGGCGCCTCCATCACGTACCGGCGACCAGGCGGCTCCATCGATTCGAAACCTAACTGCAAAATTGTTTCGTTCGCTTCGCGGCACTGATGATCCCAGTCACCCCGCAAGCTATTTTACTTACACTGGAACAGGTTTCCAATTCGCCGGCGAGATAAAGGGGGGAACAAGCGAAAAATGCCATTCATTCGACGGTGGCGTAATTTATTCGCAGTACAAGGTACAGTACACGGCACACATCACTCCCCTTTTTCGCTTCCCACGTGTAATTCAATTTTGGTATCATATCATTCTGCTCTCATCAGGCAACGCGCATCAAGAAACACGAAACACCCGCCAGGGAGGTGGTGTTCTGAGGTGCTGTTCGATGCTTTCGATACTTCGCATCAAATCACCATCATCGGGCCCGGCCTCGGAGCAGGTATTGTAACTTGACGCACTCGACGCCGCGTGGTTCGATGGTGGGTGGCAGGAGTGCGCTCGAAGCGCGTGCTCTTCGTCACAGCGTTTGACAGTTTATTATCTGACTCACATGCCGCGCCCGATGACATCAATCTTATCTGACACTCTTCTGACAGAAGCTGCGTGAGGCCTGTTTTTCGTTCGTAACATTTATGATTGCTTTCGGCAGGGCCGGGCTCAGAGCGTAGGTGAAGTTGATTGCGCACGCCAAGGCGCCGAGATCAGTGCTCATGATCTGAGGGAACAGCGATCGGTGCATGCCGTGGCCGCCGGACAAATGATGATCCTTTCGAATATTCATCACTCACCGGTATGCTATTAAAAATATAGCTAACCGTGCAGGTTGCGTAAGAAATTCTGAACATGGGTTTCAGAAGGACGGATTTACCTATAGATAATCATAATAATAGTAACAAAAGCAGCGAGAGGTCTCTCCGGAAGCATGGCATCTGGCTTTTCTACTTTCATAGATACGGTCGCCATCCGTTCACCTGAAAAGGAGAGGCTACTGTCCAGAGTGCAGAAGGATTCTCTTGCTCTGTTTGTTGTTCACACCTTCAATTATCATTGGTTGAAAGTGTTGTATCGTTATTAAGCACAAGACAAGATCATATGCTTTGGGCTAACTGATACCACTGATTCTATTCATACAGAATGCCCACCACACTTTCATTAACGTGCACGTGTCTCAAATCGATGTGGTATTAATTCATTACATTTTTTATGCTTTTATTAATTAACTTTATCCTATCATCATCATAATCAAAGCTTATGATTACAAGTGCAGTCTTGAAATATACAGGGTGCGTAATCACAATAGGGAATTATTAAATGTTAGATAACTCCGCCGTTTTTCAATCGATTTTGACAAATTAACAAGATTTATTTAGAGACTAGAATGCCGTTTATGATAATTTACTATAAATACAATATCGTTCAAATGATCGCTTCCATTAGACACACAAAAGCGGATATTTTTCATTGTATTTGATAACATTTCGAGCATAATAGCAGCAATTTCCCTTATGATTTGAAATCCATAAGATTTGCAACCTGGGGGATGTAACTCTGCATTCAATTGTACCATTGAAAAACAAGAAGTTACGGGCGTTTCCTGACAGATAGTTTATCAGAAAACAATTTATCCTTTTTACCTTTACCTTTTACAATTTTTTTGCACATAAATTACAGTTTGATACACCATTCTCGGCTTCACTGACATGCATTGTAGAATATCTAACATGACTATAGATGAAGTCTCTTAATTCTGTTCTGCACCCTCTATAGCCTTTGAAACTGAGTTTGGTTTCTAGCTCGTAAGCCCTCGGTAATATACCAAACAAAAAAAAGTCTCGGTTGTGGTACATAAAACGCTGTTACCTGTTCTGGCTGCTAATACCATACGGAGCAAGAAAGATTCACTAATGCTAATGAATAGCGACACTACGCTTTCCACTAATGGAGAGCGAATGAAAACCTTCGCTTCTGTTCCATTTGTCGAAATCCAACAGATCGGAAGATGAAAAGCCTGTTCCACAGCATAAATTCGAAGACACACGCGGGACTCGCCCGCCCGGGACGAAGTGCACAACTTCTGAAAGGTGGTGTACCACAAAATGCGCTCACCTCACGCCGATGGGCAGCCATTCGGATGTTTCATTAGGCACCCCACCATCCACAGCCCACCATCGGACTCTGGCCGGCTGCGATTTTCCACCGCTTGCGCTTCCGTACCCGTGAATGTCACGCAACCGGAACACGATGGCGCCAGTCGCCGGTGTAACGTGGCTGTATTTCTTCACCCAACCAACCAACCATTTCACGTATATCTATTGGGAACGGATCGGCAGCAGCATTCTTCTGCTGTTTCGTTTCGGTCTTTTCGGTCCGCCTCTTCACCGCGTTGTCTCCCCGTTCCGGAAACGGTCGCCCGTGGCAGAGATGAATCTCGGTCACCGGCGGGCTTTTCGGTTCGGTCCGAAAAACACATGTGTTTCACGCGCCTCAGGAGCACCCCAAACCATCCCCACCCGGAAAAGAGGAGCGAGCAAAAAACCATTAGGCGGCCGATGCGTACGGCTCTGGCTCTGGGGCGGTGTGGATCTAAAAATGATAATACGCAATCTCGACGCACCCGGGCTGCGGGGGCCCGGAACTCCCGGAACACACACATACACACACCTCGAAGGAGCGAACGCCGGCAATAATCGTAAAATTTTATTATTCGAGTTTTACGCGAAAACCATATAATGCCTTTATTCGTTTTGCTGCAGCATAGGAGCCATCCCGACTGGGCTTCCGGTGGGTGGCCCGGTGGTGGGTGGCACCGAAGGTTGTGCCATCCGGTGCAGGGTGGTGGTAGTACCTGCCTGAACTCAGCCAGTGCCGCTGTAGCACCAGCCCATGGGTGGCGCGTTGTTGGGTGGTAGAGTTTTGAAGTTTTTCCCACCCGGCAGGATACGGGAACCGGGCAACAAGCGAAATCGAGTTAGTTTCGCAACACCCACACACAGAACTGCGTGTTAGTTTCTATTTCTCTCGCTCGCACCTCGGTGCAGTTGATTAAACTGAATAAATATGATTACTTTTTTGCGGTCGCGTGCTGTATGCGCGGGAAAATGGATAGAAAATGTGTGCACTTTCTCTCTGGACGAGGAATCAGTTTTTCGTCGTTCCATGTTCCATATTTTGCCTGCTAAGCCCACATCGGAAGTAAAGCCTCCGGTGCGCTGGCTGGCACCGTGCGGAACGGAAAACACGCATTCGCGCAGCCTTACTGAATCCTTTTTCCCGTTCGAAACGTTCAACGTGAATAATGCATAACTAGCACGGGGGAGCACGGGAAATATGATGACTGAATGCGCATTTATGCGAGAACTCGGTGTTTATAGTCCCCAGGCTGGCTGATTGGATGACGCGGACCGTATGTGTTGTGTTGGAACCGTTGAACAATTTACTACTGCGGGCAAAAACTAACGGAAATTAGTTTATAACTATGCAATATAATTATGTCCACATTTGTTCCAATTTTTGAAACGGTCCGAAAAGTTCTTTTTTTAGAGAGTTTTTAGTTATAGCTTTCAACATACCTTTATTGGCTCATACCTCAACTACCGACTGTGAAAGGTGTCGTCGGATTTGTCTCTCTAGTTTAGCAAACAGCTAGCAGTCACAAGGTGCAAAGTCAGTCGAATATGGTGATTGCGCTATTACATGTACATGCGCTATTGTTTTTCCATGAAATAGAGCATTTTAGGCACCAATCGACATTTCACTTTTCTGAGGCCCAAGTGGTTATTCAATATGGTTTCTACTGATTCTTTCGATATTTTCACACAGATCTCGGACTGTTAATTTACATTTTTGGAGTACCGATTCTTTAATTTTATTAATGTGTTTTGACGTGCTCATCAGAAAATGTCGATGGTCGTCCCGACAGTGCCTGCCTTTGAACTGACTGAACCTGCCTTTGAACATTTTGTACCGCGTATAAACTATTCTTTACGATGGTGCTTGCTCACCGAAGGCCTTTTCCTACATTTTTAACCTTTTTGTCAATAGAAATTTCACTCTGCACACAAAATTTAATGGCATTATGACATTATGAAAAACGGACTGAAAAACTGTTTTCTGTCTGTGTTATTTTTCTAATCTGGTAATTATCTTACATTATGAAAAACGAATAATTCACTTACAACTGCTCACAAAATGACCCTAATGCATCTAATTTTTGAATCTATATTTTTATTTTCAAGAAACGTACAATATTAGAGAATAGTTCATCATCATAAATATATTTTTCATTTCATGCTCTGTACACTATATCTAAAAGTTTTACTAAAACATTACGTTTGCTGAGTGAGTTTCACGTGCATGTATTTCATCAAATTCTTAATGGCTCATTAACGTCGTGCCATTGATCATGGAAATTGTGAAACAATTTTAACTGGACAATCATCAATTCGATAACAATTAATCTAATCAAAATTTGCCCTCACATTTCGCAATTGGAGACAGATTGCTCGTTAGTAGTTAGCAGGAAGTGGAACATAAACATCAGTGCAAAATTAATCAAATTTACTCGGCGCAGTTTCATCGCCCAACCGGCCCGGTAAGGCCCGGTTAAGCTGTATTTAATTGTTTCTTATTTCCTCGCAGCTCAGCTGTCGCACCTTGGAGGAGCCAGGGGTTTTCTTCTTTCTTCGTCCACTCCGGTTCAATATTATTGGAAAAGTTTGAATGGCGGTGAAAGGGTTACGGTAACCGAAAAAAACAAAAAATACAACCTTAAATCCTACCAACTTGCTTTTGGTTGGGAGTGCCAAAAAGAAGCCGCGTTTCCATCATCCATAACTGCTGCTGAACGTAATCCGCCACTTTCGGGGGAAAATTGGTTACGATGAACACCCACTGGCAGCAAATTGGGGTTGTGGTGGCATTCGTTTTCCGCTGAGTTGGCCGATTCGCGCGAAATCGCACTTGAATCGAGTGTTGGGGACTCCTTTTTTGGGGTGGCCCTCAGTGAACTTTCGGGTGCCGAAAAACTAATCACACTGAAGCGTGCGGTTCCCGGAGCGCGGGTTCCGGTCCGGAACGGCCAGCCGTGGTCGTAAAAAGGTGCTGGTCGCCCGCCGCACGGTAATCCGTTATTTTTTCGGATCAAACCGGGGAAAACAAAAATGAACCGATTGGCCGAGTGGGTTTAGACGGCCGAGCTCGGAAAAGCGTCGTTTTGTAATGAATGATGAAGCACCTTCCGCGCGAGGGATGTTTCAGGACAACTGGGATCGCGACCGGTTAGTCGGACGGTGGTTGAAACGAGGCTGAAAAGGTTTATAATTTATTATTGCAGAGACAAGACGGGAAAATCTGAAAAGCGCTTAATTACGACGGTGAAGCTATTTTTTGTTTTCCCGATTCGACTAATGGCATCCTGACGGCCATTCAATGTTGGCGGAAACGATGGACAGAACATTTGTGTGTATTTGTGTGTGCAAGCGTGTAAGTGTGACGGGTTGGTCAGAGTGGCACACAAATACCAGCAATAACTGTTGAAGCCCCGTGAGCATCTGATACAAGTTCACCTCGTAACCATACACCGTTCCGAGCGGGTTGCGGGAAGACCAAAAGTGAAACGATCGGTGGGGAGGAATTTGCAAGGACGAAGGGGGGTGCCTTCCTGGCCCTCGAACCAAGCGAAAGAAATTGTACACCGGGTGCAAAAACTGGACAGCGAATGAAGTGAAAATTTATTTAAAAACTTCCCTCTTAACACGGCCTTCTTGGGGCGTTTGGTGCCTCTCCGCCATGACAGATCGGTGGCTCCGTCAAGGAAAGGTCGTCCACCATTCCGGCGGGGCCAATTAGGCCAATTGAAACGCGATGACCGTAGTCATTAGCAAATCATTCTCGACGGCCTGCGCGCCAGAAAAAGGGTTTGCGCCTTTTTCTGCGCCACTGACTGACACGGTTGTTCCGACACGATGGGTCCAGATTAGCTGGCCCGCCGGCGGGCTCGACGATCTCGACCTGCCGGCCATTAGCAAAGGGGAAGCCGAACCAGTTCCGGGCAGTTCGGTTTCGAGCAGATATGAACTTTTCAAATTAAACTTTCCATTCATTTCTGATCTGCCGGAGCAAACGATCCTGCGCCGGCGTAGAGATCGGCTTTGCCGTGGTGGCCGTGGGCAGTAAATGTGTTTTGTGCAATCATAAACTATGCAAATATTTCGAGCAATTTATGGAAGCACCACTTCCTGCCCCATTGTTCTGCGAGGTAGATGTAGTGAGGCTGGAACCACAACAGACTCGAAACGGATAGTAATTTGGGAATGGCATCCTCAAAAGGCGAACCGATGAATTCAGTTTTGGTTGCGCGTTTTACGCCAGACGTGCATTACTTTGAAAATTATGCTCTGGGTGTTCAATTTTCAACACCACGTACTGGCAAATGCAAACATTGGCAAGCGTCAATGTGTTTGACAAAGAAGAAATATTTACGCTCCGAGGTTTTCAGGGTCATAGGTTTTTCAAGAAGGCAGACAGTAACGGCAGAGTTTTTTCAAGCATTTATTTTTTTATAGAAGACGTCCACATTTACTAACATCTGCTTTAATATACAATTAATTGAAGAACTGCTATAAGCAAGGCGAAAACACTGAGCAGACACTACAATTTAGCGTTGGAGTGGTTCACAAAACGACTCAACTTTGGTATTAAGTGCCGTCAGGCTCTCTTATTCTCGAATTATACTCTCTACCATGATTATGAATTTTTTCTAGAACCACGGGTCCACTTTATTACGCCCACGTCCAAAATACCCCCTAATGATGATGATGATGCCACGGGTAAACATAAGAACACGCGATGTTTTTGGGCGCCCCTGGAGAAACCGTCGAATCGCGATTGGTTTCGGAAACATGAAGAGCTTTCGTCGTGACGTTCCCATCACGTTTTTGTCTTGCCGTAAGTACCCCAGAAACTCTCCACGCACTGTTCGGACTATTTTAAGAGGTAACCACTGGGACGAAAGAGTGCGCCAAGGACGAACGGCGTCGTTTAAGTTTCACCGTAACGAAGCGCAAAAATAAGACCCGTGCCGAGGGACGACGAAAAAAGTGCTTACAATGCTTTTCGGCACCAAAAATCTTTCATCGCTAAAGCACGGCCAGATTAACGGGCAGACTTCTTATCTGACGCAGTCCTCTTTATGACCAGCGTCTCCGGGGTGGGTAAAGTTGTTGAGTGAAAGGTGCCAGTTGTCGGAGCCGGAGCACAGGTAAACGTCAATTCAATCGCATTCAAAATCTCTCAACTCCCTGCGGGGCCGTATTCCGGTGTGTCTGTCGGCGAAGAAACTTGATAAGCTGAGTGGCACGAGCGCAGTCCTTGTAATGGGTATATTAACGGTCCGCTTTGGATGCTCTGCTCAGGAGAAGCTTTCTTAGTGGCGCTGAGTGTTCCACTTCAACATGCTCAAGCAGTGGGCTATTGCATGCTACAGAGATTCTTTATTCTGCAGCTAACCATGGTTAGGCTGGAGAAGACATTTCCATAGTGGCACGCTCGTTGTTTAGTTTATTTATCGAGTCGGGTAATTCGGCCATCTCTCGGGTAATTTGTGGATTCCATCCCTAAAGAATTCTTCACCTTTTTCAGTAAACCAATTAGATAGCCAATTTTCGACTTCCTCGTATGAATCGAAGTGCTTCTCAGCCAATGCGTGTGCCATCGATGTAAACGAGTGGTAGTCGGAAGGGGCCAAGTGTGGTGAATACAGCGGGGGGATAGCAGCTTCCATCCAAGTGATTTGATGGTATCTTGAAAAAGTTTTGCATGTGGGGGCATGGAGACGCCAAGTTTTTTATTGCCATTATGCCCCACCAGGCGCCTCCATTCGGAATACTAGAAACTGTATTTTGGTCGTTTTTTGATCAATGCATGCTTCAAATTGATCATTTGTTGCCAGTAACGATCAGAATTAACGTTTTCACCAGGTTTTAGGAGCTTGTGAAGCATGACACCTTCCTGTCCCACCAGAAAGTCCGTTTTATTGAGTCCTTCGACGCTTATTGTTTGTTAAGTCTAAATCGCCATTTTGAATTATTTTAAACCAGTTAAAGCGCTGCGATCTTCTAAAAACAAGTCCCGACAAGCATTTGATACGATTCCGAAGCAGTTTTCTTCGAAAGGTAGCAGAAAATATATAATGCCCACAAACGTTTTTTTACGCACAAAAATTGACATGGTCCAACCCTTTAAAAGATGGGTTAAAATCCGAAATAATTGTTTTTCAACCTGAACTCATTTACCTGATGTCAAAACAAGGTAATGATGAATGAACAGCAAAACTGGGAAGACCATATCGACAGGTAGAGCCATCTTTTTAACTGTCTCAATCTCAAGTTTTAGACCTGGTTTAGTTTAAGACATGTTACAGTATTTTTTACAATGGCAAAAATCAAGTATCATTCAGTGATTGAATCTTTATTTATGATGGAACGTTGAAAGTGTATAAGGACTCTTTGTTTTCAATTAGTACATTAAAGGGGGTTTTTCTGAATTTAAACCTGATCGTACACCCAAAAAGTGTACGGAATTTCGTCTGTCCTGAAATCGTAGACACCATAACCCAAACCATAAAAATGTGTTTTTCTTAATGAACCGCAAAACGTATTGAACAACTCAGTAATGCTAAGAATTGGGCAGAAAAATAGAAGCCCCCAAATGTTCGTGTCCTAAGTAAGACCCAGATTTTCCCTAGATTTGAGGACACTTGTTTTCGTTGATTAGCATTGCAGCAAACGCTAGACATACTTTTCGTTCGGAGCGTGGTCCGGTTACGCCGAAACCATTGCCCAGGGAATTCCACCAGATTAAAGATGTTGTCCCGCAGGGTTACAATTATCTATCTGACAGCAAACATTGCGAACGGGAGCGATCTCGTTCCACACGATCCCGCTGGAACTTCCATCTCCATTCGTCCATCGTCAGCGAAACCATCGGGGCCACCCTGGAACGGGACTTCATTTCGGTCACGTGCTGCTCGTTTCATTGTTTGCACTTTGCGCCTGTCAGCCTCCGCCGTCGTCGTGGTTCGGCCCGTGCTTTCCGGCGCTGTACCTAGGCCACCGGAAGACATTCACACCGTCGTCTTAATCCCGCCGGAAGTGCCGAATGAAATTGTTTAACTCGCACGTTTCCGCCCATCGACGGTCTCGCGGAGTCACGGAATCGAAACGCGCCGCCTGCCGATGCGTGAAAGCGTCTCCTTAAAGTGCCCGGTTCACCGTCACACGGAGCGGAATTCTGTCACACTGCAGCAGGGATCGCAAGGACGCCCGCGTCGCGTCGTTAAATAACGACATTTCTATGCCGAGCGCAGAGTTCAAGCCTCCGAAGGCTGCCGGTGTTTGTTGCTTCCGTCGGCGATGTTGGGCTCTCGATTGAGCCCGAGTGTGGGCGGAAATTAATTCTTGGAACTGTCGACAGGCCTACCGATGCTTCCTTCGCCACCGCCGCCACCACCGCCGAGGACGGGAGCAATGAACGTACCGCGAACTTGGTTTGCGATGATTTCGTCGTGAGCCGGAAGCCTGACGTGTTGTCATGGTTTTGACGTTGTTGTTGTTGTTGTTGTTGTTGGTCCCATTCGCCCGCTTTTACCCCGCTACGCTGGCCAAATAAGCCCCACTTCGGCACACTTTTTTTGCCCCGGGTCTCGGAACCAGATTGGGCTTGATTCGATTCGATACTCTACCTTTTTCCCGGGCTTCGGGCTCGCCTCGGGAGGCGGAGATTTATATTTGCATTACCAGCAACCAGCACAGCGTGTTTGCACAGTTTGCAGTTCGTTCCGGTTATTTGGGCACAGGCACCGTTCGGAAACATTGTTCCTCTGGTCGGCAAACGTTACTGTGGCAGCCACATTTTTGCAAACTCAACATGACTCGTACGGAAAAAAGCCACCTCGTACATTAGCTGCAACTGTTGACTCCACCGAAAAGAGCAGGCCTTGCAACACACCATTTGTTGCGTGGCAATCTGGCATTGTGCGAAGAAACGGCAAAGTGTACGGAAGCGAAGCGAAGTGAGTTGAAATAATGTTCAACATCATTCAACGTGGGCTGAAAAACACAAAAGATTTTTGGCCCGAAACCCGACTCTTTCTCTTTGCGTTTTATGTTAATTTGCACAAAAGATCAATTTTTAACCAACTTAAAACAGAAGCTCATTTGTCTTCCTTTTTTGTGTGTCCCTCTGTCCGGCAGCTTTCCATACATCGCCAGCTGGCAAAAGAGAAGGAAGAGTGAGAAAAAAGCGTACGACAGATTAAAACTTTTACCTCAAGCGGGAAAAGTTCGTCCGAAAAAGGATTTCTAAGGGCTGGACGGAGAGCCCGGCTTTTAAGAACCGTACGCAAATGCACAGCCCATTGGAGACAGTTCTTCTGCATCGGCAGACACACAGTGTGCCGACGGTGCGAGCCAGCATTATCTTCAGCATCGCCGTACATCGTCCGGGCCCCGGTTTCTGTCGAGAGTGAAGGTAGTCCTGTCGTAGTGTCCTATCTTCGCCGGGCCGGGCTGCTGAAGAATGTGGTCTCGCCTCAAGTTCGTCATAAACTTCCGGCCGTTCGGGCCGGGAGGGGTTTCGTTCCGTTTTATTTGGGATTTACGAGCTGATGCAAAATTTCCCTCGCCAGGCACCAGAACGGAACGGGGAACTTCTTCCGGGGACGGCCACGCTCGCTTTCCGGTATGCTCCGACGGGACAGCTCCGAACCCTTGGCCTCGACTCGTCGTGTGTCACGGTGTAATGAGGCGCAAAAGAACCCGGTTCGAAGAAACCCGGTGAAGCGAATCGGGTTGAGTTGGTTTTGTGAGATTCTTCGGGAGGTTTTATTTTCCGTTTGGACCTAGACCCTCTGTTTCTTCCACACTCCGGAAGTAGTTTGTGATTTTGAGTCCTCACGGCACGGCTCACTTGTTTGACCCTAAGCCAAGCGTTGACTAAGGGAGCAGAACTGAAGAGATATCTGGCCGTGAAGCACAAATAATTGCCCCGAAATCACTCCGCTTTCTTCGCTCTCCGGCTGTCGTAATGATTCATTCCGTGCAATCGAGACGGATAATAATGTTCGGTGACAACGGACAACGGTCCTGCCGTGGAGTCCTGCCGTCAGGCGGGGGCAGAACTTCTTTCGCTGAAAGTCACGTTCACGGAAAGGATTCGTTGCCGGAACCGGAAGTGGTGGGCCCCTGGCTGGTAGGCTACCGGATCGCCCGGCCAAATCCAGCGGACGTGTCAGAAGGCTTTGTTCGTTCATTTCATCTGCGTGCGCTCGACCGTAGGCATTCGGCCCGTTTACTACCGGCGAATGGAGTTTACTTTGCTCTTTCTGGACCATTTAGTGAAATTTCTAGCTCCGTGAACATGTCGTTTGATGAATATCAAGTTTCAAGGGCCGAACACCCCGACGCACCCCGGGCAATCGATCGAGCTGGGTGGAGAGCGTTGCAGCGTTGAAACGCCTTTTGTCTATCTTTAATTTCTGAACCAGTATTGTCTTCTTTTTTGATGATGCAAACCGTAAACTAATAGATTAAAACTAATTTGTGCATTTACTATCATTATGGCAATTGCAAAAAAATCAATAGTATACCTGTTTGGGCAGAATATTAAAGCAAATGTAGAGTCATTAAGCAAATTAGTTCAATGATCACATAACATATAATATGCTTTTCCAGATAAGGTTATACAGTAGAGGACAGCGAAATATTTTACTATCTACTGGATTTTTACTTACTATCTACTGGAGCTATTTTTTTGAGTGACAAACCCAAAAGGAAAAAAGACCAATAAGTGGTTCGTGCTGAACAACATCAAAGGCATTACGCAACTCTAGGTGACACAACAGGATCGGAATCGAAACATTCTGTCAAAAATTGTAAAAAATGTGACCATGTAAAAAAATGATGTGATGTAAAAAAAATGATGTGATGTAAAGATCTATATCGACAATTGGAGCTTGAATACGCCTTTATTGACACCATTCAAATGTTGTTTGGATGATATTTAGCACAGAGCTATGAACCTTTTCATACTGACTAGTTCGCTTCAAACAAATTGTCATTCGGGTTTGTTGTATGACTTCATATTACTTTCAATTACTTCATACCGTTGCACAATTTCATACTTTGCGCACAGAATTAAGAGGTCTGGCAACAGTTTCAAGCACTAGGTCAATATTATTCACTGTGCGCGTTCTTTTCTCACGGTGCAAAGTCGGACTGTAGTATAAGTTCCAAACCCCCCGGAAACTCGTCTCGCCTAAAAGTCTCCCCCAGCATGATAGGTAAAATTTGAATTTTGATGAAGTCCAGATTGAATTTATGATGAGCATGAGGTATGCGTACCAGGAGCGCCCTTCACAACGCAAACAACAGTTGCCGGCAATGGTTTAAGTAGTTGAGATGTTAAAATTGCTCTTGTCCCTGTCTGACCATAATCTGTTTCTACTCTTCAGAACCACACTCATCACGGACGGTATTCTACACAGGGAGCCCGTCCAGCTACCGCCACATATTCTTTACCCCATCGGACCGATTGGCTGCCTGGCGCTGACGAGTGACGAAAATTAATAACAAAAGTTACGTCGTCCACGTGGCTGGTCTGAGAATTCATTGCCTGTCGCTTGTGGTTTCGGCAAAACTCGGGCAATAAATACCGATGACTGCTGCTTCGACGGACCGCTTTCCGGTCTTTTTGTGGATCCCCCACTCACCTTCCACCTGGGGACACTCCCGGTGCCAATGAAGCCGTCTGCTTCGCCGAATTTTCAGAGAAGAATTTTTCGCAAACTTTCATAGACTAAGCACTTTGGCGAACCGGGTGGACCGGGTGGCCTTGAGCACTTCGTTGCGTTCCTGAACCTTCCCTGCAGAAGGCTAATGGTAGGAACGGTGACACTTTCGTAACCCATTCGTTTCGCTGGAATTAACTTTTCATTTTCCGTACAATCAGATTACCCATTGACATTTATCACTACATTCCAGGCGAGGCACGCACTCGAGAGCGACAGTGTGAGAGAGTGTATTTATGATCCTTATTTATCTTTGTAGCATCCGAGAAGCCTCGGCATAGTTCTTAAGCCCCTCTGGACCCCGACTCACCACGTTCGTCGACCGATAGCTTAATGGAGGTTGGCAGCTCGCGGGGCGAAGGTGTGCTTAAAAGGGTGAGCTTTCCTATCTTCTCCACCGGAGAGTTTCGGGTTCGGGTAACCTGTTCAGGTGTGGGCATCTCGTTAAAGCCTATTCCGGCTTGATGTTCTGTTGGCGTCCCCATTTTATCCGCCTCGCGAGCTGACGTTGTGATGAAAACAGGCTATTTTTATTGGCAAATACACAGTCTCAGGAATTTCGCATTTTTTTGTTTTATCAACTTTTTGAATATTAAAGGACAAAAACTTCGAATTTTATTTGTGCTCTTTGTATTCAAATCAAATCATTTTTTTATGATAAATGTATTGTTAGAATTCAATTTTATTGACAGTGTTCTTTGTGTTTTTCGCTGTACAAACAACAAGTAAATAATATGGTAAAAGCTTAGGTTGCAGCATTGCTGTGTACTATATTGCTGATATACCTTTCGTCTAATGTTACAGCGCTGCACGCCTAGATTCAAATGCATTTCCGACGTTCGCATATCATATCGCCAACTGCCATTTACAAAATATTTATCCAATTTTACGCCTCTCTTCTCTATACAACAAGAGGCAACAAACAATGGCACATTGAACACAGGACTTGTGGCACGAATCGGCCCGAGGCTTTATGTTTCTTACTAAATGTTTTGTTCAAAATCGTCCGCACCATTGACTACTGTGGCACAAGGGCCACATAATTTGCTACCATTCTCGGTGCCGGTCTGCGGTAGAACCATTGCACAAATAGGTTTCCGAAACCATTAGGCACCGTTGGCGGACGTTACAATGGTGAAACTAGAACCGTTGCTACCTCCAGAGGTCGTCAGAGTTCCCTTCCTTTCTTGATAATCGAAATAATTTGTTACAATGCTATCGGAACCCGGTTATTGGACCATCGGATTTTCCCCCGGTATGTAGTCCAATCGTGCCGTGCGGGCGATATCGCTAGGATTTTCCGATCTGGTCCGCTTATTAATTCATGGCACGGAAGGTAAGGGTCAGGATTTGCTACGGGCTTTTGAGCAAATCACGTGAGGTACGCACGGCCTGTACTGTGCGACATGCCCTGCGAGAGGCACAAACACTCACGTTTTTGAAATTTCTAGCGATTGTTCCACAACACAGACCAAAAGTATTATTGTTATGTTTACCTCGAGAGCTGGTGTTGTTGGTGTAATTTATCCCAGAAATTGTAGAACACGTGGAATCCAACATGCATTAAGAAAAAAACGAGCACGATGTTGATGATGCGGAATTTTCAGAATAGTGCCAAGTTCGAATGTTTCATTCTGCGCGTTTGGTTATTATGTGGATATCGCAGGCGAGATCGCAATTTCAATGTTACAAACAAAAGCGAATCGGTTGTGGAGAAATAACAGTGCTTTCAGTTTGAACTGTGCAAACAGTGCAACAGTTCGAAGCGTTTGTTTTTTACTGTCCTAGAATAAAACGTTGCAACTCAAATTACTTTATTGTTTTCAATGTTGTTGAAATTAAGTTTCGTTTAGATTTAAATGTGTTCAGTACGAGACTGTCCAACAGTTCAGTTGTTCAACGAGAATGTTTTTTGGATGTTTTGTATATGATATATCTTGTTCTTAAGCTCTACGTCTATTCAATGCCTCTGGCACATTCTAAAACCATCTTCCAGATCTACACCAAAACATAGATAATAAAAGACTAAATAGTTCGACAAAAATAAGTTTGAAATGACAGACAACCGATTGGCTACTTGTAGATGTGCGGGAAGACGGACATGTTTCTAGGACTAGAGCACATTATAAATAAATGTTCATGATTCCGCTCAAGAACACAGCGGACATCCCGCGGTCTGCATCATGCTTATGCTGCAATCACACTACTGCACACGACCGAAAGGTGTCACGGAGGGTATTGTGTTGTTGCACATGTAAAATGTTCGCTGTCACCTGCACTAGATCTCAGACCGGCCATCTGTAGGCGTTCGTTACATATTCATGTTTAAATAGCTCACCACACGCGAGTGCTCTAGCGACTGACCACTAGTCAGGCAGCGATCGAAAGCCGCTATCGATTGATGCTTTTACAGAGGAGTTTTGATTGGTGGCGACCGCACGCCGGCAATTACTGCGTGCACTTCATCCAGCGTGCGGCCCTTCGTTTCCGGAATGAAGAGAAACACGAGGCCCAGAGTGACCGCGGTGCACAGGGTGAACACCCAGAACGGCAGATATGCTCCCACGTTGTCGAGAGCCACTTGAAATAGTTTCACCAGACCGAAGATAAGGATGGCACTCACAATACCCTGGGTGGCATTGGCGGCCGCTCGGATGTTCTTCGGAAAGATTTCACTCAGTATCGTGAATGGCACCGTCGCCAGTCCGAACGCGTACATTACCACGAAAAGCAGCAGTCCGACGAACGGAACCCAACCGTACGGCTCGACCGCTACGTCGGTGGCATCCAGCGTAAAGTAGATGGCGCACAGGAGCAGTCCGAGCGTGCTGCCCGCCGTGGACCAGAGCATCATGGGACGGCGTCCGAAACGGTCCACCAGGAAGATGGGAAAGAGCACGGTAAAAAATTGGACGACACCGAGGATGATTGACATCTCGGCCGGAGTGAGATCGCTGGAGATCTTGCCGAAGATGGTCTGCGCGTAGCCGAGGATAGCGTGGCTACCGGTGAGCTGCATTCCCAGTGCCAGAATTAGCACGATGATGAGATGATTCCGGTAGGTCGCCACGAACAGGTCCCTAAACCCAGCTCGCTCACTAATCGTACGCTCGATGGACTTCTTAGTGGCAGCCAGTTCTTCTTCCACATCGCCGCGGCGTCGTAGCCACTGGAGTCCGGACCGGGCCTCATCCAAACGGCCCCGGTCGAGGAGGTAGTGTGGAGATTCCGGCATCCAGACGAAGGTGACCAAGAACACGACCACCCCGAGCAGAGAAATCCACGCCAAGGCTTCGAAGCTGACATACGGCCCAATGGCGTACTCGAACAGGATAGCCAGTTTGGCCATCGCCGTGACGAACGATCCGACGGCTCCCCGGATCTCGTCCGAGGCGATCTCTCCGAGGTAGATGGGAACGATGGCGTACGCGATACCGTACGATACACCCCACAGGAACCGGGCAACGTACAGCAGAATCACGGACCGGGCCGTGGCCACCAGGACCCAGCCGGCAATCACCGGCGCAGCGCTGCACACCAATGGCCACTTGCGGCCAACCCGATCAACCGTCAGGCCGGCAATTAGCATCCCGGGAATGGCGCCGATTGCCGCAATCGACACAATCCAGGAACCGTCGTCGGGCGTAATCGAGACCGATGGTTTCGGCTCTGTCAACAACTTCGGCAGAGCCGGCGATGACCAGGAACTGGTGCATACCACCATAAAGATGCCTACGGTCGCTGTGAATGGAACCAATCGATCCGTCAGTCGATGCGTGTTCGTTCCGGACCGGGCCGGATTGCCGTTTCCTTACCCGACAGTGAGGCCAGGTACTGATTTCGGTACCGCTGGAGGTGCTTCAACCAGAACGTTCGGGCCATGGCGCGGCTTGCTGTTGATTGAAGTGGCACACTTCTGGCACGAGCTATCAACCCATCAACACACGGGCAATAGATACTGTGTTGTCTTGATTGTGGGACTGTTGTCGGACTCGTTCCAGAGGTGTAAGGTTTGCGCTTGGCCCATTTACAACCGGCGATTTCGGTTTACCGCTGCAGATTGTGGAGTTTACATACTACGTTGTCTGTGGACGCTCGATAAGATTACATCTTATAAAGATATCATCGAGACTATAATGGTCGTAAGATGAAGTGGCTTTTTTTGTAATCTTCTCGGTTATTCAGTCAAGCCATTGCCTCTACATTGCTACTAACATTCGGGCGTTCAACGATAAGGCATTTTTGGCATATCTTTCGGTTCCGCTGTCGTTTTGCACAAGTCTATCGGTAAACTTTCGGGCGACTAAATTTTGTCAACAATATGTTGTGGTGTTGTAAGTGAAATGTGTTCAAATGCATCGTCTGCACAAATTAAACATTTTTTCGTTCGGATATTAGGTCGTCTGGTAGGCGACAAGTAACACATTAACATGTCGTACAGCTAAACATAAAAACTTAATTATTTTTAAATATTTTAACATTGCCTTTGCAGTGTCAAAAGCCTCTTCGCAAGGACCAATTGTCTTCCGACATCTATAGGCATGAATATAAGTTTGTCTTTTTCTTCAATGTCTCTAGGAAAAAATTCACACAAATTCATACAAATTTTTTTCATCTATTGAGCACACTTGTTTTGGAAATCGTACCATTTCATTCAAGTTGCATGATTGTGCATGATTTTCAGCAGAGCAAACTTTTTGCTCCAAAGCGAATCAAAAACATTGTTACTGTATGTAAGCTTTGGAAAGTATCCTAAGTATGGCCAAGAGCGGTAACACTCGTGATGGAAGATGCCATTATATGCAATACAACATCCGCACTGCATTAAGTGTATAACTGAGAATTTGCCCGCCATTTTGCAATGACTAATATTCTGACAATGTTCCATTTAACGGTGCAGAACTTTTCTACATAAAACTGCTCGACATGTTGATTTATTTATTTTACCTATATATTCGCGGATTAAATCTGAGTCGCGGAAAAATCAACAAATCAACGATCAACGATACCAACAAACTAAGCGATCAAGCAATGCTTGTCGACTGAGACAATCAGACAGATTACGTACAGGAAAAACATCTCGAAATCGACAGCATTACATACATGATAGTTGAAAGGCAGCCGAATAGTAAGATTTTTGGACGAACAACAAAACGAAAAGCGGGACCAAGTTGCTTCCTTGGTGAACGCCGAAGATATTCGAGAACGCAGAAGACAAGGTCTGATCAATCCTGACAAAAATGACACTATGTGATAAATAAGAGGCAAACCAGCTTATTTACGAGCAATAGACATACATCCACTTTGGCCAGTTTCGATGTTACGATTTTATGTAAACCTCTGTCAAATACTGTCTTGAAGTCGGTATAAATTGAATCTACCTACTAAAATGGTCTGACCAAATCTGACCTCTGTCAAAATTTGAGAAGTTCACCGGTCACAAAATTGACAAGGAGGAATACGGATCTAAGTGGAACGAATCCAATATCAAAGAGCTTCTTAACGTTCAGCTTTTGGGTATGATAATTTGAGACTTTGGGTTCTTAAGATTACTCCGTAAGAATAAAAAATATGTGGGGTTGACCTGTTCCACGTAAAGTCATGTGTCTTTCGAAAATATTATATCATTGAAATATTGATAGTCTTCCTTTTTCATATACTCTACACTCGGTTTTTATCGTTTTAGTTTTCGCAATAGAATAATAAATTAATACAGTTGTGTACGTCACGCAACATAACCGATGCACGAAAACAATCAATTAGCCCAATTCGAATTGAATTTGATTTGATAGATTGAATTAATCTATAGTATTCTGATCACATTGCAGTATTCAAGAAACCATCAATGGTATAACTGCCTCAGTCGTAAAAAGGCGTTTTAGAACACTGAATATTGATAACGAACCGGCTTTATAGCGGAGCACCAACCAAATGTATGTGACACAGGTCCATCTCGAACCGGAACATTAACATACGAGTAAGATTTCCAACGCACAGAATTAGATTTTGATCACAGCCACTCCGGCAGATTGCGGAGCGCCAAGAAGTGCTTGTTTTATCGGAAAATCATTGCTCATAAAAATATGTTCCACACGAGGACATACCGTACCGTGCCGTGTGCTGTGTGCCGTGCGCTAACGATCCTTCCCTCGGGGGGCCGGTGGCATAATCATAAAAATGAAACTATCCGGGCGGAAACTATCATGCTGTCGGCGCACGCACTCAGGAAGCAGACAAGGGGAGCTACTTGCCACCGCGGGGCCGATGGCACTTATTTTGTAGTTATTTTGCCGGCGCACCTCTCCAAGGCGCGCATTCCGGTGGCGCTTGATCTCTCTCCCTCTCTCTCTCTCTCTGTCGGTCTGGCTGCTCATCAAGATTCCGCCGGATGTTCGATGAGCATTGTTGTGCCCTTCGGTCCCGCACCGGGTGAAGCGGCTGATATGGGGAGCTGTGGAGCAAAGCCCTCGGGACGCTCGGGCAGGGAGCTCTGCTGGCATGATGGTATTTGCAATTCCAATTTCGCTTTTATGATTCGCACTTGTGTACCGACGTCGGCGTAACGTGCGTTTGAATAGCCAGGAAGCCGCGCCGCGCGAGGGAACAAGCCCGGGCGACGACGGAAGCCGAGAGGGACCGGAGTTCCTTGCACGTCCCACGGCGCAAGGATGGAGCCGCCTTGGTATCCGCCGAGAAACGGCGGCGCCGTGTGACCTTCCGGTTGCAAGACGCTCTCGGTGCAGAGAAGTCGTTAATGAAAGCGAGCGAACGCAATTGATTGATTACACCGTACGGAGCATTCCATGACTGGGTTGATTTACGTCTCTGTAGGATATTCAAGACATCTTTTAGCCGGTTTTTTTCCTATTCCTTTCTCTTTTCGCTTCGGGAGATCATCATACGTCTTAGTCCTGTGGATCGATGGCTTGACTCTCTCTCCAATGCGGTCAGTGATGGGTGCGGGAAGGGTCCCTGTGGACGACGCCCCGGGGCGAGAGTGACTGGTATGCATTACACTCGTATCGATTTCCCCGGAGTAATCGGTTCACTTACGAAACTCATTGCCTGTCCGTCGATCCCACCTTATGTGTTCTCATATCTCATCTGTTCTCATGCCATTGTTTTCCATCTCATTTCGTCTAGGTTTGCTCATGATCATGGTTCAGGTTCAGCGCGGTGTTCGATTTTGGTCTATAAGTAGCGGTTTAAAGGTGTTTCATATTTGGTTGTATCCTAGACATTCAAGATTTTCTCGTCGAAATTTTGTAGGGTGATTCGACTGTCTGATGAACTGTTTGCGCTTAGAAATTAACTTCTCGATTGAAGTTGCACAATGTAGAGAGGCAGGAATACCAACTCCTGGCGGATTGGTTCTGTTTTTGAAACCCGAACATATGTCTTGGAACTTAGTCTTATTTTACTTAAAAAGGATTTGTCCTCTGTAATAAAAATTAAAAAAATTAAACAATAGTTTTATTTTCACGTGAAGACCAAATGTTTCAACCTTAATTACAGTTGAACGTTAAACTAGCTAGTCACTGCAGCGCCAATAATCTTGGAATAACGGACCGGGTCGTATTTATTAAATTTACTTAATAGTTAACTTAATCTAACTTAACAAGATTATCTTAATGAGTAAGTGGCATTTCTTCCACTTCACAATAGCCTTATCCTGGGCTATCTCGGTTCACGAATAACGATATTATTTAAAATCCCAGATCCTGTGACTGCTTCCATCACGAAGCTTTATGTGTTGCTTATATACGTTTGTACTACACTCCAGGTGCGATGCCAGATCAGGGGGGTCTTTTTTCGCATTTCCCACGTTTGTCCCGCATTGGCTTTCGCCGTGTGTTTCATTCGTGTTGGTGTCCACATTTTTGTGGCACCAACAATTAAGGGCGAAAAACTCTAAAACAAGGGACACGAGAAGGATTCCCGGCACAAACCCGGTGTAGTTCGTGCGTGCGTTCGAAAATCGTACTGATTGTGTCACTTTGTGTTTGTCCGTTCGCATGCTTTCATGTTTACGCAGTGCAATTGTAGAAAATCCTATCCTTCGTCCTTACCGAGTGTTGCAAGACCGCCAGGACCACGATCGATCACAGCAGTAAGGCTCCGGTCGAGCCCTCACCATCTTTAGCCCCCGTGCAACGATGTGGGTCCACAAAAATGTGAAAATCGAACATCGACCTAGATCCCCGGCAGGACACCGCACGAACAAACGGAGCAGCCGCATCGAACCGGAAGAACATGATACGAATTATCAGCTCGACGGAATGTTAACACACCGTGGCTGCCGTGGTTTCCGTTAATTCGTTTCGTCGAGCTACAAACCAAAAGACACACCACCGGAGAGTCCGGAGGAAATGAAACAAAAACGGGACTCTCGGGTGTGGCAAACGGAATCGAAGCAAAAATGTTGAGTTTGCGTTTTGCCGTTGTGCAAAAATCATTGGTGAGCACCTTCCTTTGTAGCTCTGTGAAAAGAGTTTTCAACCTTGCACGACACATATCGGTGTCTTTTTCAATCTTTGCAGCTAGCATCGCTTGAAATTATACAGTTCAACATGCCTTATAAAATCATGCATAACTTCTCAATTTATTACCGCAAGTCAAATGTAGTACAGAATGTATAAGACTTACGGAAATTAGTTTGAATAATTCGAGGCCTTCAAGATTTGATCATTTCCATAACGGCACAACGGACAACATCGGACCTCGGTGAAGGTCGACACGATCGATCCGAACAAGTATGCTAATTCCGCTGATTCTTCCAACCAACAAGGCCAAACACTCGTAAATCACATGCGTATGTTCTTGAGCATGTTTGCGATACTTTAGTCCACACACTCCTCCTCGGCAGGGCCTAATTGGAATCTTTAGCTAATATTTACTCAACACCGTCAACACCACCAACCATGCTTGCATTGTCCGGGAATCGGATACCATGAATCATTCATTAAAATTTATTGACATTCATCGACATTCTCGGTACAGGACGCCCAGGACGGCGCATAAATGTCACTTCACACAAACACACAGCCACGCACTGCAAACATGGAATCCTTTCCAATAAGGTCGGGCTAGTGTTTGCGGGAGAAAACAAAAATCTCGGTTCGGTGGACTCGACGTACTCGGGCGCCGCTCCCGACATCCGGCAATCAATGGCATATCCTAGGACCAGGATAGAGGTATATTTACGTCAACAGAATGCCCTCGATTCCCGATTGGGATCGTCAAGGATTCGGTCTAGGAATCGTCACATTGCGAACGACGGCAGCCTCGACTGATGAGCTGATGTATTCAAAACCAAACCAAACATGTTGCCAGTTCTTTACACGCCGTGCCCGGCTCGATACGTACCCGGCGAAGCATGAAATGGATGGGCTCGGCTCGTCTTGTTACCAGATCGTTCACGCACATGGAGCTACACTGCTGTGCTATTATAGATGCAAATTGATTATTAAGCCTTATCTCGAGTGTCTGTTTGTAATTTATACCATCGTGAACCGGGGACCGAGCCGGCTAGGAGAAGGCTTCCGTCCGCTCGGCGTTCCTTGACGTTCCGTGCTTCGTGCTTCGGGCGGAAATTTTTGACTCAAATTTCAAGTCACGGACTAATTCTCAATAATCGGTTTCACGCCCCCCGGGGAAGGCTCCTAGAGTGTCGCCAGTGCCGAAAGGATATCTCGGGTGGGTCCCTCACGGGCTTCCTTTCGTGCGTACAAACAAGCGTACGATCAAAGTCCTGACGAAGGTCCTGAGCTAGGTGGTATTAACGTTGGCATATTTACCATTTGCGACGGCATTGACTCGAATATCAATCGAAGGCCACCCTGGCGCTGTCGACGACGATTATACGGGGCGATTCCGCAGCTTGGTCATGTTTTGAATTTTCAGCTCGTTCGGTCGCTCGAGCGAAGGTCGTACTCGAACGGAAAGCACTCAGACTGACCGCCTGATGACCGCTTTGGGTAGTTGGAATGTACTGACCATTGACCCGGGATCCCGGGCGTACATCAACTCGGCTCTCGAAATCAGCTTGTTGTTTATGATTTTTACCCCTGCGTTCAATCCGGCCACGGGAAGATTCTGCGAAGGATATTTTCGGATAAGCTTCAAAGTATACTACCCGGCGCGTGGGACATTTAAAGCAACGCTGTGCACACGCCGTCAGGATGCAGACTTGACGGTTGGGGGGGGGCTTCCTGTCACGAAAGCCTCGGGTTCTCGGGGGCATTCCCGAGGTGCGTCGCATTGAGGGCAAGAGAGCGAGAAAATAAACACATCTGTATGCTAATGCAGAAGCTCTCTCTCTCTCGTTGCTGGGTCCGCCGGAGCTCATCATCATGGGTTTCTCCGCAAAAGCAGCCATATTTTCAACATGTTTATGTTGCAAATCGTTAAAAGCCTGGGACGAAGCTGTTTACCATTGCTGCTTTTAGCGGTGAGATTTTAATGTGCCGATTTTAACCGTTCTTGTGAAACTGTTAAGCAATGGTTGTTATTATTTATTATTAGAACGGGCAGAGCCACAACAAATAGTTGCAGTGAAGAAAGAAAAAATCAATTGAAACATTTATGACCTAAAAGACAAACCATTTCGACATCATATAGTAGAGCACCACTATAGGTTACTAGTAACTTTTGTATCGTTGTTTGGATGCAAAATTAAAATGATTTATTTTCGAACATAAGTAACAAATTCTTGGCGATGGTTCTAGGAATGTCCATACACAACGATTGTTCCAGGACTCATAGCAACAGTACGGCTCACGATTATGTTCCATGGCAATTAGTTGCCATCGTGTAGCAAATTTAATGAATGTCTATTATTTACTGCGTGAACGGATACGTGTTTCGGTTTTTAGGAAATGTGATACAGTTCTTTAGCGTTGGATCAAAATAATGACATACCGAAGCCAAATTGCTCTCATAAAATTGCAAATTATGTCAAATCTTCAAAACCTTTTTTCAATTAAATTGTCTGATGACGTAATGCATTTTTCACATTGCATAACTTCTATCAAGTCTATTTATGGTCTGTTTCACGGTATGCTTAAGGCTCTTGGCAAAAGTCGAAGTATCGGTTGTTTTGTTTACGTAAAATGCACTTTTGCTGAAAACCATCATTTAGTTGGGTATATCCTGCTTGGTGCCTCAGTTTCTTACGTGTGCATAACCCGTTAGACTAAGTGTTTCGCTTCCATGAGGAAGTTGGCTGACGAACAAAACGAGACACTGCCCGGAAAGTAGGTTAATTAATCAAGTTATCATCTGGAACGAGGTGGACATTTTCTTGGCTCACATTGGCTCCATTTTGCCAGACGGTGCCAATCTTGTGTTCGCTACCGCAGCTGCCACGGCATATGACACGAACTAACCGAAGTGAGCAGCATCTAGCACGGAGAGAAGTACTTTCCCAATTGATTTATGACTTATTCATACGCCAATCGTATTGCAATGTGCATATGCCATAACTACTTATGATGGAGATATAATATGCAAACTGTCTATGGTTTCTCTAACGGAGATCGAACGAGGATCGAACGAACAAATATATATCAGCATAATGATAATGTTGTGCAACTTTAAAGTTAATAGCTTTCCACAAACCGAAATGCACATCAAACAGGAGGAGAACAAACATCATAAAAGTAGTTTTGAGGAGTAATGCAGTTTCATCGCCACGAATAACACTGCGACTCGTCCGTTGATGCGTAATCAGCTCATTGCCCTGCGTTTTATTCCTAAAATTCGATGAATGAAAATTGATCTGTTTCGAAACTATTCTTTGTTCATGCAATTTAAGACCACCATAAGGATGAAGTTTTATGTGATTTTCGCTCCCCGGAGCCGCGGTTCATCGGTTCGTGTTGCAACCTTGGCGGGAGTTTTTAAATCTGTTCCAACCGATGAGGTCACCGAATCCAACAGCCATAAGATAAGAAAGACAGTTTATGTGAGTCTTTCTTGATCGCGATTGGCTCATCTCTTCTTTCTTGCTCAGACTGGGTTTCCCTGGCGTTCTGCAGCATTTTACGGTTTCTGCAAAGGCCACGCAATGAGTTCTCAATATTATGTGATGCTGCAACCGTGCACATTGGGTTTTGTGGGTGGTTTAGCACAAACGTGTGCTAAATCTGCTGCAAGGGGCCCGCCGCGACTGACGCGACGTGTCAGTCGCGGTGGTAACGGCGATAACGGCCAGCCGTCACCAGAGTGTCAGTGCGGACACGCGGTGGCCGGAAACCGCTTGGTCAGAGCCCCGAATGAGTGCCGAGCGCCCTGCGTGGGTGACTCGGGCTCCCCGCGATCGGGCCCGTACAAGCGGTACTGGGACCCGATCGTTCGATTCGCAAAGCTACTCTACCGAGAGAAAGACGTGAGGAATTCGATCATCGCAAAAGACGTGTAATTTCTTCTTCGTGAATTCCGTGCTCCGTGCACGTCCAGTGGGACTACAGCTTATCTTCTCGAATTCGATTGAGGAACCATTTTTGAGTAGCTATGGGGACAGTGTCCTACAAACCGATGTACTCATTGAACATCGTTTAGATGAATCTAGCCCATGTTTTGTTCAGTGTTGTGCAGGTCAAAAAGCAAGAAAGTCATCGAAAGTCAGCGTCAGCTCACGTTCACGGTTGTGTTTCTGCCTAAACTACCTTAAAGCTGCCCATGGAACAATAACTTTAAACGACTTTTCGTCCCAGTCGTATGTCTTGTCAGTAAGTCACTCTTAAAGCTGGCCTCAGCAAAAATTTATGGTTGAGCTGCGATGGGATTTATGTTTTGGGCTTATTGAATGCGATTATCTTTTTTATTTGCTCAACGGCTTAGTAAATATTTATCAACGTGCGATTCAGACAATATTTCCTGATAAAAACATAGCTCTTGAAAGATCACCTACGGCCGCCAGCATGCCCGTTCGTTTCTGCTCTGGCGGTCTGGACCTCACGAAGGACCTTGAAGAAAACATTTCTTATCTAACAAACCTCTGCATCCATCCATTGTGCCCATCTCGGACACCGTGTGGGTTACTGATTTGTACACAATCAGAGTCATTTCGAGCACCGAAGTGTAATAAGTACACACTCCACTCCAATTTCACGCTCCGCTCCAATCGGACGGCTACCCATTTCGGGCACCGTCCACACTGTACCTTCGGCGCCGCAATTGTGTCCCAAGGCTCCCGTGGCTTTCCGGCCAACATAATCTAGTGCAAAATCATGCCCGAACGAGTACAACACTAATCCCCGAAATATAAATATCGCTCGCTCCATCGGCCCACGCACGACATCGCTCAGCTGCGGTTTGGTCGGGCTGGGCGAAGGACCGACGAAGAAATCAAACTCGAGGCCTCGGTGCCGGTGCCTCGTGCGATACCTCGGAGGCTCTGGCCTGATGCGGGCCCCGAACGTAAGCCGCGGAGAAAACATTCCTGTCACGTTCCTGACCCACATACATTATTCATCCGTCCCAAAAGTAAAAGTAAAAATCCGCAACACCCACCGCAACGCGGGATCGAAGCATATCCGGGCCACTCAGCCAGCCAAGCGGCCAGCGGCTCCGGCCAGGCAGCCCCGACCAGGGCAGTGTTTATAATTTTTCTTCCCATCAATGCCACGGCCAGTGACAGTGGTTTTTATGGTCCGGTTTTCACTTCATCCACCGACAGTGACATTCCCACAGGCAGCTCTTGGGCAGCTTCGTAAGATGTTCCGCGAACGACGACGATACCTCCGGCCGGCGATAAGTATTTGCCGGCCCGGCACAGGCTCAGAGGGAAATTGAAGTGTCATTTTTCTACATTTCCGCCACTCATTATTCTGGGGTTTCTTTTCATAAAGCAGCCCCCGGCTTGATGGTGCTCTCTCTCTCTCTCTCCCTGTCGACACCGACGTGTGTCCCTTCGGACCATTCCGTGCACCGCTGAGGCCGACGCCGAGGAGGCTTAAGTCTGTGTAAAAAGTTTGCTACAAAACAATGACGAAGCATATTATCGTCGGCAATTTGTCAAAAGTCACTTCTCGCTTCTTTGGTGGCTCCTTCGGCCATACCATATTCTTCGTCTTCCGCAACGAATCTGGTGAACCCGTTTTCAAATTCGCCAAATATCTGCATAACGTCAGATGGTCCACTGAAGCAACCGAAGGAAACTGTTGAAATCTTCTTCGTTTTAAATCATTGTCAAACTTCAGAACCAGTAATCAATTTTATTGTGCGAGTTAACTAAGAAAATAGGTTAAAAATCAATAAATGTTCAAACTCAAGCTCAGGTTGGAGGAGTAGAATGCTTTGTAGGTTTTATTAAACATACACAAACGTAAAACCTTATGTAGGAATTATTTATTTTTGATTTTATTATCATATAATATCTATCTGATAATAATCTATCAACCATAGAACATAGAATATTTATCTAACATACGAAGGCTGTTCAAATGTTCTAAATTACGTTGAGACATTTGAACCTGGGCGGGCTACGTATGTTCGATTTTCGATTTAATAACCACCGATTAGCGCTGCTTTTGGTCTTAATAGCTTCACTATATGTAACAGTCAACATTTGAAATGCGGCCGCATTCTTAATTTTATTTTTAACACAAAGTTTGACAAAGATTCTTTGCCATTTATTTTTTGAAAGAGGTAAACATCACCGATGAGCCAAATCTTGTCCAAGCAAAACACACGTCAAAAATTGAATGATTACTCAAAATGGCCGAACTTTGATGAAAAACGGATATACGTAGCCCGTGGAAATTCAAATGTCTTAGAACTTTATGAACACCCTGGACACCTGGAATACCTGGATACATAAGATATATAAGATTAAATTGTAATGGGGAGCTTGATCTGTCCGGTGGATGCCTAACTGTATGACACAGGTAAGCTTTATAGGACTTCTGGTTGAATATGAATCAACAATAAAAAGTGGATCAGCCGTTGTGTCTGTGGTCAGCCAACGGCGTTGCCTAAGTCGTACGAAAACTGTGACAGATTTTAATTAGTGGCCGTGGTAATTTTGCTCCATTAACAATCTTGGAATCAAACAAATTTATTTCAATCTTCAACCTTCAGGCCCCGGTAGAGCTCCATGATTGTTTCGTGGCCATTCCAGGGGCCCGTCTCTCCACCGGTGGCATCATAATCCCAAACAGCTAAACTATTTATCTACCGGTGGTCTTGCATCAAATCGCTCATTCCCGGGGGTACCGCTCGGCACAGAGCTGCTCGGGACCCACAACATATCCTGCCCGGACGGAGGCACACCTGCTCGCTCCGGTGGCCGAAAGGGCGATCGTTGCAGCGAAGTCTTACGCTGACCCTGGCGATAAGATACCGAAACCGAAGAGTCCTGGAATAGGAATCTGTTGTTTTTTGCTGGTGATTAACATCCCATCCAGAGAGAACGTTTTTCGAAACCGACAAACCTGGTCCTGATAGCTCTCCCAGAAACGTAAGCCCGCTGCCCCGGAGGCCACCAGCCACGTGCGGTCTGTCGCAGCTAAGCATTCCCATTCATCCCGGACCCGGGCCGGTTGTGGTGTGATTTGTTCCGGCAGCGTCCTTTCCGGTCGTCTGCCGGATCTCGCACCTCCAAAACCGTCCGGATACGCCGGCCAACCCCGGAAAACCCGGGTGTCCCCTTTGGGACCACTGCGCTTTGTGTGTTATCGGCCTGTGCCCGTGTGTTACCGGGAGCACCGGTTCCGGTGAGTCCGGTCTAGTCCTGGTTAGCAGGCACGTGGCGCGACGGGGTGCCATTAGCCCGGGCTCGGCACGGGCAGCGCAATTCCATTTTCAGGACGATGAATTGAAACTGTCCAACGGGGAATCATATTTCAGGCGCACCGTAAGGGCCAGATAATAATTTAAAATATTACATGCACCATTATTCCGGCTGCTGGTCCGGGTTGCAGTTGCAGTACGCCCCGAACAAACCCGCGGTGCACGGTAAGTACCGTGCTAAAAAGAATTACAAATTGCCATTTGAAAAGCTAGTCCCCGCCCGTTTATCATGCTGCCCTGGGGGGTGGCTCTGGACTGGGTGGCCGAAGGGGCTGAGTTTGCATACTTTTTATTCATTTCCTTCTCTCCTCCAATTGCTTGTCTTGCTCGTTGCAGCAGGGCAGTGATGCCCTTTTTCCCACTGCATTCGTAGCGTTTCGGTTTGGTTTGAGTCCTTCAGCGCACTGATTGTTTCGGTTTTCTTTTTAGCATATTTTTATGTCATCATTGTGCCCTATTTATGTTGTAATTGTTTTGTTCGCTCGTCACTCATGGCCGAGAAAGCCGAGACACTTTTTACGTGCGATAGCGCGATTTTTGTGTGTACTGAAACGTTGCACATTGTTTCAATTTTGCTCCTTTTCATAAGACATGGTCGCGAGGTCATGTTTCCGCGCTTGACCACGCCGTGCTGCCCAAACCCCTCACGGTATGCAAAAAACCTGGGAGCTTTGAGATGGGAGTTTCTACCAAGCGCACCATGCAATGATTTTTAATTTATAGCATTCACCATAAATTAATCGGCATACCACCAATTCCTCACAATGTTGTTATTGTTTTGCCAACTTTGTTTTGTAATATATTTAGTGAAATTTCAAGAATGTAATCCAGCTAGCAGCACTCAACCAACAAATAAAAATCAGTCCGTGGTTCCTCAAAGAAATTTATTCTCAAGGACATTCCATCAACATGCCACCTTTACCATTTATGGCTTTACCATTCATACCTTTTTAATTGAGCTTTTATTTTAAGCCTTTTTGATACACAAAAGACTCTTTTGTACGATGAGCAAACCTAACCCAAGAAGACTACAACAAGTAACCCGCTGCATTCTTTGAGCATACATAACGTATGTTTAGCGTAGCATACCTTCGAGTTCAAGGTTAAGGTTTGATGGAGATACATCAGCACACATCGGAATGATAGTTTATCTACGATGAGCCTGAAGAGCTTGTTGGGGAAGAAAACATTGCCCATCGCCGTTTCCGTATGATCCTTCTGTCTGTAGCCAACGCGAGAAGACCGAACAGAGCAGTAGAAAGGGCGGCAACTTCTACACCCGGCTGATTAGCGCCAGAAGAACGCCTTCGTGATACTATTCTCGTCTACCATTCCGGCCGACGCCGATATTTTGATGGAGTAGGTATTGATTGGAGTGAAAGCATGATTAATGATGTTCTGACCCGTGCTGACAGGCTTTGGGTGTTGCTTTGGCTCTCGGAACCGAATGCTGCTTGCTTCCCCATAAAGGATTTTTGTGAAGCTAGACTCCACTCGATGCACGCAGCATATGTTGGTTGGATGATCCAAAGTGTGTGCTATTTGCTATCGCCATCAGAATATACAGGCATATGAGTGTAAAATTAGTTTTGTTTGATTCCTTTTCGTAATATAGAAATTACACACTATGATTTTAATTATTCAAACGAAGCACAACAGTGCGTTGCAATTCGCTTAAGACTTCACATTGGTGCTGCAACAATATGGTCAGATAAATTAACACACGGTAATCGCACAGGTCGAACATCAAAGCTAGGAATCAATTTGCTCCATTGAATTGCTCGCCTCTGGCCCGATCGGCAGTCATCGCCAGCGCCCGCCGTCGGTTCGTCTTTCGCCTCATTACAACATATTAAATCGTTCAGCGAAGATTATGTAGCTAATCCATTTAGTCCGTGCCGAAACACAGGCTGTCAATTGATTTTCAGTTCTGCTCTTTGTCGCGCATCGATCAAAGAAAGTCGTTCACCGTTGGCGTAATTGTATGCTGGCCCCTCGGTTAAAGGCACTTACTCATCTGCTTTGAAGTGTCACTTAACCGCAGCCACGCACTGTCAAGTTAATAACTCTCTAGGTCCTCTTTCCCACTTCCGGCCACCCCTCTATTCCGGTGTTTGCCGCCCCCCGGCATCATCAGGCGCGGCCGGGGCCGTGAACCGGACGCTCCTGTATGACAAGTGTTCAAATCCCAGCAGTGACACTCGATAAGCTATCACTTCATCGGCCCCGAAAGCCGCGAACTGCGGAGATACTTTCGTGCCCTCGTCGACACGCTGTGTGTGCCGAAGAGTCCCTAGAGAAGCCTGCCACACACCACGCACGTAAACATCGCTCAGTAGCGGTGCCCCACACTTCCGTTGAAATGCTCCGCTTTTGATTGATCGCTTTCCCGCTTTCCACCATTTTATCTCGCGACAAACGGACGCCCACCTCCGACGGAGATCCCCCGGGAGATGGGCCCGGGCGAATGTTTGACCAGACAGTGGTGGAAGGACACGCGAGGTGCCTCATATTTCCACCTACATGGAATGCATCATTCACACTTCCGCGTCAGAACCATTCGCCAGCATTTCGGTTAACACGCGAATGTCGGCGAGGAAGGCGGATGGGTGTTTCCTGTTTGATTTGAAACATGAGACATGGTTACGGGCACCGCCGATTCCATATAATATTCATCACGTTCCAACCACCGACTCAGTGCCACGCTCTAGCGTCAAAGGATTTTTGTCTCACGAAGATTTTCGTTAGTTGATCCGGGCGATTAGACGAATCAGCCTCTGAAAAACTGAACAGTGGTACCTATTATCGGTAATCGATAGGATAGTGTAACTCAAAGATGCGTAGTATGATTAAATATTAATCGTACTAATTCAATTTAAAGAATTAAAAATCAAATTCATCGAGATTAGGTGCCCACCAGACACTCAATATGCATACAGTATTTTACACCCCCAGACTATGAAAATTGTTGACCTTCTAATGTTATTACTTTAAGTCTTAACATTATTTAGCTTATTTTTGGCTGTTTTAAAACTACGAACATCGTATGCGACTAGCGTTTACCTTAACCGTTTTTTAATGTCAATCGACCACCTGATTCATTAATCGTTTACCATTGGGAAGTTAATATCGAAGAGAAGATGCTTCAGAACATGCCCGCATCGAATAAGGATTGCACAATGTTCAAAGTGGAAGCTTTTAATTAAAAAACTGAACACTTACCTTAGTATCGTTATATTTTTTCGTTCATTGCAATTCAATTATCATCATTTCACAAGAGTGCGCCGAAGATGTTCGCCTCTAGGACAACATTTTCGTCTCCGGCACAGTCTTTCCTTACAAGAGACAGTATCTTTGAAGGGAAGAGTTTCACCCAAGAAAATTATTTTCTATACCTTACAACCGTACGGGATCCGCTTGATGGCAGTGGGCAAATATCTCCTAGGCACTTGCCCGCTCAAGGCACAGGGTTTCTTCCGCTGAGCGGTGGTGAAAATGTGAAATTATTTCACCACCGAAAGTCACGTTTCGCCATCATTCCGGTGAATGGCTGTAATATGGGGGTTTATGGAATGGTGGCGTGCAATTGGGTGCCGGCAGCCGGTAAAGGTGCACGGGGTCGGATTTTCCAGTTTCGAACCGTTTTCACGCCATTTTCAGCACGGACATTTGGTGAAGATGTATGAGAATGGGAGTTTCACGAAAATAATACATTAAAAAGAATGACGATTGCACCTTTTTCCGGCCCTCGTTTTCCTTGCGGTGCAAATCCGGTTATTTAAGCACTAGATAGAAGTTTCATAGAAACGTTTCTAGAATTGCGAAAAGTTTATGCTGTTTTGACATTATGAGTGAGTGGAAAATCCGAAAATTTCTACTACCGATAATTCTAAAGAACTATCTACCAGGATCCAAATTTGGGTAGGTCAGAGCTCTTTTAATTCTGCTGGCCCAATACTCATTATGTACACCATAAGCCCGTTGAAGGTGGTATGTTTATTTTGGATCACAACACCATGCCATCAGGACATTGTTTGAGCTTGTTACACAAGTTTTCTCGATGCTGTTCCTTCTGCGTAAAAGTCATCACATAACACTCACCTAATGTTCCTTTAAAATCAAATTTACATAACAACCATATCTGTTTGCCGCGCACTACACCCAGCAAACCTTTTAAATACGGCATTGTGCATGCATTGGGTGCTATAAATTTCCCAGCATAATGGGCCGACAATGCAACAAGTATGTCGTTCCTACAACGTCGGGTTCACGTTCAGCACGCGGCGTACGGCTCGGCTCGGTGGCGCTTGTTTCCAGTCCAATCATGCCCATATAAGCAGGGGTTTGGTTGGCCATCGTTCAGCATAAAGCTGGGACAAACTAGCATCCCGAGCCAGCCAGTGGAAGGATAGTCCCACCATAAGGTATGCAAAAATCTGGCAAACATCGCTTAATGAAACTTCTTCACAACAGGCCACAAACGGCCGTCTCAGGCAGGCGTGACTTCGATGGCAAAGTGGCAACGGTGACATCCTTTTTCTCGACTCGCCAGGACAAGCTACAACGATGGGGCCAACAGTGGTCGCCTTCATCTGGTTCTTGGCGGATTTTCACGCCATATCCTGGCGAGACTGGTCACGTGAAGCTCATGTATGTTTACCACAGCACCTGCATCACGCTCCAAGGCGCAAACGGCACCGTCGGCGACGTAGAGCGAGCAAATGGTGCTGCTGCTGAGGACGTTAGTCCGTCGTCCTTCACTTGCGATGTCACGGGCACGGGAGTTACACATGGAGTTGGTTTAAATTGAGCTTCTAAGGCGTGTCGGCCACGGCCGCGTTGGTTCTGCGGCAAGCACACCTTTACCCAGGCTGGTGGCCGTGTTGACGACGCTCTGACGAGCACTCAACAGGCCAAGAGCTCCAACGGCCATAGACCCGACCAGTGTTGTGCGGAATGGAGACGACAGTCGAGCGCCTTTCGTTACCATGCTTTATGAGTCTTTAAGAGCCTCGTTTGGCATCGATTGTTCCATGCTCGGGCGTGCGTGTTTACTCACGGTTCCACTTGTCGAGACAGCAAGTGCCACTCAGCACACGTTTATGATGCTTTACGACGCACTGGCCCGTTTCTGGGGACTGGCCCGATCGAAGCCGTTTTCTAGCAGAATGTTGCTTTTTCGACCCTCTTCATTCGAGACAAGTACTTCCGGGGTCCGTGTACCGAGCCGAGCGTACGGACGGATGCCGAGTGCATGCTGTTAAGACAAAATATCGAACTAATTCGTGCTTAATAATCTTCAAAGTATTTCGTCCCGACACGAGCTGAACGGGATCCTTTCATGGTGGCTGATGGCATGTTTTCGTGTTCAAAGCGTTAGCAAAATTCATTCAAAGCGCATAATCGATTAACCTAGAAAGGATGGATTGAAATTTTTTTAACCTTTCTTCTCCTTACTTTTGAGCCGAAATTGCTAGAATATGTCTAGGGAACATCTAATAGCTTCTTAATCATTAGTCAATAATAAACAGAAATTATTTGGCGTGGGCATAATTAATGATTTATAATATAAATGTCATCTCATTTTTAATAACGTCCTTTCAGACTTTGCAAGCTAGGTTTGAGCGTTTTACTTGTCTAAGAACATCGCACTACATTATGCGTCAATCTTAACTTGTCAATAAACTTTTGTTAACTTGTCAATAAAACAAAAGGATTTTTTGCAGCATCCTTACAGCAATACTCTTGTGAGTAGTTTATTCAGAAAGATATTTCATCGCTCGCTAATGAGTCGATATAAAGACAATCATTCTTTCATTGAAAAAATTATACTCAATGAGACGCCATTTAAAATAATAAATGATTTTGCTCTACCTATTGAAAGAAATATTGCTCTCTCTCAAGGGCAGATAAATTGTGATAATGTAGTTGACCATAAATAATAAACAGGGCTCATGGTTTTTTAATGATTGTGTTTAGTTAAGTCATATAACCCAAAGGAATCAATAATTATGCATACACCGGGCCGGATATTGAATTCCGAATATTTTTTTATCTTAAGTATTCTGCCCATTTAGAATTACTTTCGCAGAGGTCAGTGATGCCTGCACTGTCCCTTTTGCTCTGCCATGCTCATTAGTTTCTTACCAGTAGTAACGAACTTTAATGGGCGATCTAATATGCCATAAATTTACCAAATGTTTCGCTATAAATTTCAACTTTGTAGTAACGATCTCTCCTAATGGACCGAAGGAAGCACGCCAAAAGAGACTTTTGTTAATGAAGGGCATTACAGTTTTCACTGGTTTGGTAATCAAAATTTACTTCCCGGTGAATGCACAGAAACGTGTTTCAATGTACAAGAACTTAGAATCAAAGAATCAGGTCAGGTGCGTTCACAGTTCGCGAGAGTTTTAACGGGCCATTCTTGGTTATTTTTAAGTGTTTGAATGTTTGTTATATTTGAATAAATAGCTTCTATGCATCCAGATTCATATGTTTTAACAAGGAGAGTGGAAATGAAGGTATTAACCAACGGTATGAGTAGGAAGCATCGTCAAACATAGAATTAAAAATTCTATTACTACTAACAAAAGTTGTTTGATAGAGCGACCTTTAAAATTTTCAAAATGATTATGTTTGTTCACTTCACTGATGGCGGAGGCCTCCATGAACAGCCAGAAGCCTTCTACCGTTCAATCTACATGCCCCTCATTCTGTTTCATTCAACCCGTCTAGTTCTTTCCAAAATCTTCTATCGCAAAGTGCTCATCGTAGTCAAACACATAGCAAAAGCGATGATTACTTCCATTTTGCGTTTAGTTATATGTCCCTTCCTTGCGTAACGAGTGCCTACCTTATCTTAGCTTCCGAACACGTCAAGCAAAGTGGAAATCGCACATACTTGAGATGCTCTTCAAGCGCATATCTTCAGCGCAGGATCTAGATATGGCTAGACATTAGGCAACACGGCTAATAATTGTTCATCTTCGTACAACTCACACAAAATCGGTGAGTTTAGCAGCCTACCTTTAACGACATTTATCTCACTACATTCTCCAGAATGGTTCTTTCGGCAACGTTTTCAAACGAATCAGCTCTCATTCGCACTGTGTGTTCTAAGAGATTATCTTTTGCCATTTATTTTACCTCAAGCTGGTCTGAATGGCGTACTCAGAAACGTTATCAGACCGTTTCCTTACGATGGACATCAAACAATCTGCTTCGTACCGTGACAATTTGCATTCCTTTCGCCGTAAGCGTACTTTAAAAATACTCGTTCCTTCCGACCGAATGGGATTTAGATGGAGGAACCAGTCGGGGATAGCTTTCATCAGCTCCTGATGATAAAATAATTAATACGCAATCCACCGGGAAATAAATCTTCACCTCATAGTCTCGTTAATAGTCGACCATTTAGCCTCAAACGTTACATGCTATCTGTCGGCTGCGGGCGGCCCCGTAAACCACCGGGGATCGATAAACATTGCCGGCCGACGGAGGATGGACCCCGACGGTTAACGAATGCTTGCATCGGCATTACGAGCCATCATTAAACTCGACAACGATGTACTATAATTGGATGGGAAGATTGATATCAAAAGCTGTTGACAAAACGCATAAAGGGACGAATAAAAATCCAATTAACGGCAACTAAAGAGATTTCCCTTCAATGCCTGGAGCACTGACGATAGCGCTGGATCACCGTTCCGGAGCGCCCGTTAACAGTTACGCTAAACGACCGAAGCTTCAAACGAAGTTGTTCGAAAATTGCTGATCAATTTTTCGATTTCGTGTGACCATGATTTCTTCAGTATCTTAGCACTCTCTGCGGAATCTAAAATAATTTCCATTAACTTTGATTCGAACTAAAACTGCAGGCAGATTTTTTTGAAAACTGAATGCTTCGTATAAAAGAGTATGCTTTCCTCGCTTAGTAATGATATCGCCAGGGCCTTTTCATACTTGCTGGTTTACCCTCTTTTATGCTGCAAACAGCACTCCACCTGCATGATGCGACAACTTACATGAAGCCAAGTACTGTTTCTCATCGGCTTCGTTTTTCCAGCAACTTCTCACTTCAGCGTCATCTCCAGAACGTGGCATCGGCAGTCGCTTCTGCACAAATTATTTTGGTTAATGGAACGACGGCCTTTCATTCCACCGCATCGAAGCATATGATGTTACGCAAACACTTGTGCGTGTTTTTGTGTGCGAATATGATTTCGCGCTTCAATGCTTTCAGCTTTGCTGCCTTCAAGCTGCAGAGTTAGCTGCCTTCAACACATTTTGACAACTCTGCTGATACGGCGCTCAAAGGCAGGTTCTTTGTACTCCTCAATAAGACAGAATTAGGTAATCAGCGGATGTTACGCAAGGTAACTGGGCAAGGATCTTTTGGTGCCGAGATAAAGGATCCCACTTATTAGATTAGCAGCTCAGGTGTTCAAGATTAAATCTGCTTGGTATGCGCAGCGCATTAATTACTGGGAACAAAATCACCAGAAAAGGTACGGAGCATATTTGTACAATTAACGGAGAGAAAGCAGAAGAGGTTTTGTCGAAGCGTGTGACGCTATTAAAGCATAAGGTGCTTACCCTCGAGAGAGTGGTTCTGAGCGCTGCAACGTGGAACGAATGCATGAAAGCTTTAAAAATATAGGTCTTTCCAATGACGGACTCGCAAGGCAAGGTGGCTGAAAAATTTGATCCCTTTGAGCCAACACCCGGAAAATCCAAGTTGCCAGCAGCGCAATCCTGGCGACAGATTTATGTCTTCCGCTCAACTGAACGTACTAAACAGCGCTTTTCTTAAAATCCCCACATTTCAGCAATGGCACCACCAAAGGCAAAAGGCACCAATGCTCGGCGTTCTCGCGCGGGCTAACGATTTGTCCGCGGAAGGTCATAAATCTCTGGCCCGTTTCCGCCGCGGTGCAGCAAATTGTGTTCTGTGATGCGATTGTTGTTGCACCGTTGCTAGTGGTCACTGGAGGGACCGACCACTGCCACCAACAACCTCGTTACCCGATTTGCGTGCGATGCTCTCCATTGCTGATTACCGAACCGTTTATGGTGGCGAAGAAAAATCGGAAACAATAATGGTTACTCTTTAAATTATGAGCTTACAAATGGGTTGTTTTCGCAGCACCTCTCACACCGAGCATAAATTCGCAATTCATTGTTTTTTAAACATTATGCTTGAGTTTGAAACATTGCTTCGAAGAATTGAGTGAACTGCCCCTTTTGAAAACATCGCAGTTTTTTAAAAGATTTTACCGTAAATACTAGGTCTGATTAAATTACAAGAAGTGTCCGTGACAGTAAGGTAACCCCGCCTTGCGTTCGGATTTTAGTTTTGTGGCACAAACAAAACTAATTAGGAATTAAATTAAAAAGGGATTCAATGTGTAGTTATGTTTCCATCAGTGCTGTAAGCCGTACGCTGGGGTTCACTTTTGCTATCCTGCCGAATCACCTGCACTACATACGCCAGCAACGGTGATGCTGTTGGTGCAATTGCTGAAAACAGATCCCGTTCGAGCTGAACCATCGAACGATGCCAGACGCCGTGGTTCAGTATCCTGCACACTATCCCAAATGAAAACTATTCCCGCTTTTGACGGTTCCGGCCACCCTGTCCAATACTGGTCGATGCCGGTAACATGTTTCGTTCGTTTCGAAGCGAAACTCCAACAGCAATGATCGCAATGCAATCTTCATCAATCACGTTTGTCTAGACAATGAACCATTTTAAACACGTTTTCGCTCCTCCATGCCACGATCCCGTGAAAGAAACATCATTCTTCATCCTTCAGCCGGCTTGCCGGGTCGATTGTGGTCACACATATGGGATGTTAGGTTAGGGTTTGATTCTGTTTTAATCGAATCGACGGACGCAATGTTTCATTAACTCGAGTCTCGAGTGTACAGAAAGTTCGATAATGTAAAGTCAATCCGGGAATTCTAATTAAAGGATAAACAGTACGGTTTTGGTTTCTCCTCCGCTATGTTACAACGACGGATTGCCTCTTGTGAATTGTCGAAAAAGAATCGGAATTCAACCGTACGAATACCACACGACCGGAACGATAGAACTGCCAAAGCGGAAAATTGAATTCCCTAATCCGGTGCGCTGGTTAACCGAGATTTTTTGTAAATCAATAGTTTTCTTTTTGTTGCATGCCGGTAACGTGCAAGAACTATTTAAATCGGGTGAGTGGTTAACTTCAAAGGCAGTGAATGATTTTATCTGCTGCGATTTGTTCCGTGCCTTTTCATTACTTGAAATGCATTTGCATTTCTTGGCATGTTATTGATTTATGCCCCAGTTGTGGTTTTGATCGCATTTATTTCGAAAACTGTCCTTTAAATAAAATAAATTCTTAAATTATTGCTTCCTTATATAAAATTAATAACATACTTGATAATACTCAGAAAAATCATCATTAAGCGTAGGCATCATTATAAGAACTACGAGAAAAGTATGTTTCAATCAACAAATGTCGTATTTCAATCGTTGTTTCGAAACCACAATAAAATACTAACAAATGATGCCCAATGGCAGCAAAAAAAAACAGGCAACACGATTCAACAATACACAATGAATTGAACGTGTTTGTGATGCGGCAGCCAAACTTTGGGCAAAGTTATGGCAATAAAACCGAAGCTCCATCTAGAGCACAGACACTCAACGCTCAACCGAACATCCTCCACTGTTTACTCAGGTTTTCCTTCGAAGGAACTTGAAGAGGCCGTAAAACCAAATGACCGGTAACAGGCCAAATTTCGCACCAAAGTGGTCTGATCTTTTATACTCTGTCGTTCTGTAAGTTGCGCACCTCGTGGCCCCAATATTGTGGCGACCGGGCAGCAAATGTCAACGATGGTTTTGATAACCCTGTTTGCCAAAGTTTGCAGTCTGTCGAATTAAAAGTAATGAATATAATTTTACTTTATTGTGTGCACAAAGTTTGGTCATTTATAAGAAAGAACCTAGTGTCCAATTGTTAATAATTAAAGTATTTGTGTTTTGGATGTTTTTTATCAAATAATTTACCATTCTCATGATTGAATGACTGTATAAACACAATTCTTACTGCCTCAGATATTTCATGTTCTTCAAAATATATTATTGAATCATGCCCATTAAATTGCAGAACTGTTGACGTGTTACGATTGACAAACAGCTTTTACTTACCGATCGGTTGTTTGTGGATTTTTGGCGAAACGGAGGCTGCAAAAGAGCATGAATCACCGATACTCTTTTATTCTTTTCCACTCGGTTGGGGTTGCCACATAAACAACAAAACATCACATTCTATGTCACTGTTATTTTTAATTCAATTCCTTTTTGCCTCCCTTTTTTCTGGGTGGCTTTCCATCAGCACAAATGATTCATTTGCGCTCTCGTCGTTGCAGCACAAAATATATTTTAATAACACCTAACGTGACGTGTCCGTGGATGGGTGGTGCTCCAGTGGGGTAATAAAATAAATGGCTTTTGATACGAAATTCGTTATTGTGTTCAGCATTTTGGGTTGGGTGTGGCTTCTTCCGAGTTTTTGGCACTTCTTCTATACCTCTGCAGCAATCGTGCATGTTTCAGATTTGGTTACTTTACTGTTTTGCTCGTTGCGTTGGGACGTCGTAAGACACCGAGCAGGTGGCGAAAAGTTGTGGTGTCGTTTTCTGCGACAGCATTTTCTCGGCAGCACCGAAAGATTGAAATTGACGGAGCCCCCGGTCCGAGGTCACTACCGAGGGTCGTAGTTGTTTCTGCTGAGCTGTGACCATCTGTCTACGGCACACTAAAAACAGTATCCCCAGCAGCATCCCGACATACGGGGATGGACCGTAAATGCACGACCGCATACGTTTATTTGATGAAAATATGGATCATGCAATGATTCTCCCGATTCTCCTTCTTTAGCCGAGTGGTATTGTGAGCCTTGCCAACAAAAAATCCTTGCATGCTTTTATGCATGGTTTGGTGCATTCGGTCAGTTGGCTGGATAGAGTTTTGATGTTTCCCGGAACATGGTCGCTCGAAATAATTGATACTAACGAACAAAAACTCGACTCACTGCTGGAATGGAAACTGTAGCACTTCTTCTCAGTTAACTGAAAAACATAAAGCACGAATTTATGGGCGTGAAATTTACTTGTATTATTTTGTACGGTAATATTTATGCCGGTTTCCAATACGTGTCATTTATTCGTAGCTTAAACATTTTCAGTAAGAGAAACGGCTTGTTAAAAAGCAATTAAAAATTTTACAAAATAGCACTGCTGAACAGTTATGAGAAAACATGTTATGGATAAAATGCAGACGATTCGCCTAAAAACCTGGTAAGAGTTGCTAGCTACGATTTTCGTTCAAAACGTGTTGAATGAAAAGCTCGAAGCACCGAACTGCGCAATCTCGGGCTCAGGTTGCCCCTTCGTAACGAACACCGAACAAGACTTAAATGGCACAGGAGAAATTCTCGAGCTCGAATGCTGTCAGTTATACCTTTGCGAGGCCGACCAAACCGAGGAGCTGTTCCCAGTAGTTGGCTGCAACCAGTCGATGGAGGCGCATGGTACCGCTTATTTCAATCGTTGGCATGCGTCATACAATACGCCAGGTGTTGTGGAGAAAAAGCAAACCCAAACGTTTCGGTGAACCCAATGACCAAGGCCAGTGTAGCGGATCCAAAGATATTTCCACACGGTTTCAAGGGTCGACTTGATCTGTTTACTTACAATTTTGTTCAATGGTCGTTCAGCAAGCAGCAAGCAGCAAGACTCTGTGAGAGGATGGCTTACGCTGCAAAAACGCTGGAAGGTGAACATAAATAGCACGGACCCCAAAAAGGTTCATGCCGCCTTAAGCTCCTGAAAGATGTGTGTCTTGTGGCTACTTTGGCACATCCCTTGGCATTACAGCTTAAATATCATATCCTGTTTTCAACGTGAGACCCTCTCAACGGTGTCGTTTCGAGTTGGTTGGTGACTTTTCCGTTTTCAGCGTTCAAACATAAAGCACACAACATTATGATTGGACCCCCCGTTCAAAGCACGGGCAGCACTTTCAACAATAACCTCGCAACAAAAGCCGGACGTCGATCGTCGGTACTTCCAAGAAGAAATCTTTCGAGAAACCGGATGATGCGAAGGGATTATCGTGAAGACTAAAGCACGCAATAATTATACGACGAGTTTGATGATGCTTTACAAGACCAAACATCCTTTCGGAAGTTCGGAAGCTGTCCAAACGACAAGCGACGGTGCAGGCTTTCACCTTCCTGCTCGTGTTAACCCAGCACCACAAAGGGCGTAGCGCTCGGATGACCAGGCCTAGCCAGGGTACTAGGGTCTAGCGTTTAAATTGCCTCACCACCGCCACGACTCATTCGGTTACTTGATGATGGAAATTAATGTTGGCCCCTTTATGTGCGAGTGAATTCATGGGCCCCGTTTGCAATGAAGTATCGAGCAACCCTCATAATTCCCGGCCGGCAACAGCGGCAATGGGTGCAACTTATTGCTTCATAAGTGCCACCCCGGAATGGGGTGGATAATTAGTTTCACAGAAGAAATATAACTATCCTCCCAATGATGTTTCGCAAACCACCGAAACGTCACCGAACAGCAGCAGCAGCACGGGTCCCGGCCATGCTTCGTTAGCTCAATTTATTCAATGGCGTGCACCCTTTGCTTGCTGGCACTATAATAACACTCCCGGCGACCATGCCCAGCCGCTCCACTTCGGCTCCGTGGCTGTATGACAAAATAACATTATTTCCGCACTTTCTATGCCGGTCAGGGGGGCAGCATAAACTCGGCCAGTCCTGTGCCACAGCATGTCTGCAGCGCACAGCTGGCCTGGCAACAAGTTTCACAGCCATCTTTCCAGCGTGTAGTGTGCCTTTTGCAGAGAGCGCAGTTCGGCCAGCTTGCCCAAGAATTGCCAACCGGCGAAAACGGCCCCTCCACGGACTGCCCTGAACCTGCTGAGCGTTGGGAGTGCACTCTCAAGGACACAAAGTCACATTTTCACCAGCCTTCCATAATGTGCACCCAGCGCAGCGGTTTTACTCACACTTCACTTTCGATGCTGCAGACCAGGTCAAACAGTGGCGCCTCGTACGGTCGCTTATGGCCATCGCAAGGAGCCCTGGCTAAAAAGCGAAGAAAAGAGAAACTTATTGCAAAATCATTCGCCGCTTCGGCATCGCCGTCGGTCGCTAACGCAGTCGCCAGTACTTTTTCCTTTGTCCGTCGGAGAAAGTTTTCCAAGAAAGCGATGGGGTTCCGCCCGACGTTCCGATGCCAGCAGACGACATCAAAGTTCAACGACGCCCATTTCCACCTTTATATGCGTCCAGCCGAAGTGTGCTTGCTGTGGATTCCTTAGACGTGCTTCGCCCGGCACGGCGGCGGTGGTCGAAAAGAATGGAGCTGCTTTATGAGCAGCATAGCCGAACTGGCATTGTTGAGAGTTGCATGCTGGAAAATTCATTTACAAAAGTGTGGCTTCAATAGAATACATAAATACCAACATCTCCGGGACGGTCCTTAATACCCGGTCCTCTTTTCGATGTCCCGCTTTATCCGAATTCGTTCTGGACCCAGTCCCAGAAAGGAGCTTTGAAAAGGGAATTTTATAGTCAACTCACGGAACTGACCGGACCGGTGCTGTCGGATGATGGAGAAAGCATAAGCTTCGTGTAAAGTGCAACCGTAGCGTGCCCGACACTGTTGTATTAAGCTGCTTCCGAAGACTGCACCGTTCGTTGGAAGAGATTTGATTAATAATAAATGAAAATAACATCATGCAGGATTACGGTGCGACTTTCCTGGCAAGAAAAGCCAACTACACGATTTCACCATCATGACCTACGGTAAGCAGAGAATCGAAATTGTCGATCGTTGTCGTTTCAGAGATACAGTGTCCACTCAAGTTTAGGCGAACCTCGGTTTAACATTTGAAAGGTAAACATTGGCGAACAAGAACTGAAAGCATTGTAGTAATGAAGAACCGTATAAAAGGGTGGATGTGTGTTGGCTTCTATTTCTTCGTTAGTCTGGCTTTTTGAAGTATTATGGCTCTTAACCTGACAGAATAGTTGTTCCCTATTAAAGTTGCTAGACTTTGGCAATCAAAATGTGAGAAAAAATTATGGCGGACTACCGTATCAGACGAAATTAACGAATTAACAAATGAAAGTGGTTATCGACATTTAATGGGTCCACGACCCATATTTTGATTCGTAGAACAATCTGTGGCCTCGTTAAAAAATTGTGTAAACAAAGAAAATATTTCAAATATTTTAAACTCAAGGACGTCATTTGTTGAATATGTTGTCAAAACTTTAATAAATAAATAATAAACCACTTTTTACCAATTAAATGGCTGTTGTGGAGTTGGCATTTTTAAGTAATAATCTTTAGCTATATCCCAACAAAGCGTTGAACAGTCTCATTATTTGCTTCACAGTCTGCCACACCGTTCCGAACCCAATAAATGTCATCGCTTCGCCAGACATTCGCACCATTTACGGAAAAGCGTGCGAAAGTCTCGGAAAAGTCTCGAATGTCCAACGAGCACTCGAGGCAACTGAAGAAAAGCCACTCACCAGCAGAGCAGTAAATAAAGTCCGTTTATGAAAATTTTATGAACCTTGAAAATGCGCCCAAAATGAAGAATCCCAACTAAACGGAACGAAAGCGGGCCGAAAGTTTATTCATGCGAAACGGACATCGTTTATTCAAACGGCGTTGCATTGGTTGAAATTCGGTGCTTCGATAGCAACTGCAAGTGGCCGCTTCCTTAACCCATCGAGCTACGGTTGAACCGTTTTTCAGAAAAGTTTTGCGAAAAGTATTTCGGCGATGCTTCATGCTCTTGAACACCACTCATGCCCAATATCCTTGCGTCGATTGGTACGGTATCGGCACTCGGTGTTCAGTGTTTGGATTGTCAACTTTTGGGAAAAACTTTTATCCTGCCTAATGACCTAACAACCTTTCCTGTAATATTTTGTGTAACGATGTAGTTAAATTTTGTGAAATACTTTCAATCGTCTGCAGCCTGCAAATTGTGCAACGATTCGAAATTGCTTGGCCATTTTGACAAATTTGCTAATAGACATTGACACCTCCCACATTGGTGGCTTACCTTTATGATTCCCATTTAGCTGTCATCCGACCTTCTTGTTCGGATGCAACTGATTGATTATGACAAAATCGTACATCTTCTGCCCCGCGACCATTAGGGTATTGCTTTACAGTGCTCTCGTCCGTTGGCCTTCAGTGAAACTAAGCAGAAAGCTTGCTGACAAATTGGAAATTTCCCACCAGCCCCACGTAGCTGCCGGCCGTGTGGGAAGGAACGTGGGGTGGCAAAGGATTGGGGGGAGGGGCGTTTATGGAAAAACACCGATTTGCTTATGTCACGGCTCGTTGCCACTGCCCTGTTTCTGTGCGATTGTTTTTTTGCGTTTCTGCGCCACATTCCAAATCCTTCTTGTGGCGGTTTCGTTTGGCGCAAACTTTTTGAACAAGATTTATGAATCTCTCATTACGGCGAAGAATTTTCCGACCCACCCCGGAATGCCCCGACAATGGTCCAATGTCTGCTGCTGCTAAAAAATTAATGATTCGGCAGATTCTCCATTCACGGGCCGGCCGAAAATGTCGCCAGGCGAAGTGAAGGCCGTTGGCACGGGAATCACGGGCCTTCGGGAAGCGTGCGACACACCACAATAAAGAAAACTGAAATCGGCACGAGGTGTCCCTGCCGTGTAATGTTTTATCTTATTTAGTGAAACGACGAAGCGGCCGAAGAGGAGTTTTTTCTTTGCATTTTTGTCAAATTTACAGCCAGACCGAAGCCGGTTGGCCGGACCGAACGGATGGATGGTGGTGGCTCTGCATGAACGCCACCGGCTAGCAAAATATCATTTCAACGGACAGCATGAAAAATGGACGGCAATTAGGAAGTTTTCGTTATCTGGAATTATTTCTGGCCGGGCCGCTGCCACAGCCATTTTCAGTGACCAGTTCCACACGGCGGATCCAAGTCGGTGGGCGTCGGTTCAGTTGGAAAAGCATTCCCCAAGTGGTTAAACAATATTCAAAAGTGGTTTTGGTGTAGGAAATTGAATCGAATTCTCGGTCTCTTTAAGCTGTGTTAGTCCGCCGAGTGTCGTTTAATTAGAATTATGAAGGTGGCCGCTTATTTTGACATGCTTTGTTCGTCCTTGTTGGCAGACTTTTCATTAGCTTATTGACACTTTTCTCGGGATTTTGTCAATTCTTAATTTATTAACCTTTCATTGCTTATTGATCGATGAATTTGATCCAATTACAGGATTCTTTGTCATTTATTTCACTCATGCCTTGAACCCACATGTCAACGAAAGAATTTCGATGGAATCTGTTCGTCCCATTGCGATTTTTCAGGTTTCGGTGAGATCAACTTACTTCGTCTCATTGTGTTGCTTTCAGTGGCCAAATGTTAGGACGCCATACTGACCTCAAACGAGGACAGCTAATCGGGCGAGCATATCAAATTGCCAGCATTGCCCGTCATGTAGATAGCACTTAATCCCTCAAGAAGCTAAAGTATAACAACTGGTTGGAAATACACTGTACGTTGCAGAAAGCTTCCAGACAGTTCCCCTGTTAATGTTATCAGAGCCAACCTACATGTATAGAAGAGCGGTTGCAACAGCCCTCAAAACGACAAAATATGTCTTTTTTCATGTTTTTTAAAACAAGTTACATTTAAAGCAAAACGAACTGAGCAAATCCCAACATCCAAACTGCGCACCGGCGGCGAAGGCTGTTGATTGCCAATTTTTGGGAGTAGCTTCCGTTTTGTCGTTGTTGGTTCATCCAATATTTACAACCACCGTGCCGAAGTCGCTCCAACTATCAACGGTGGTGACCTGTGTGCGGTCAGCATTAGATCATACATGTCACATTGCGGTTGTACTATAACACGGTACCGTGCCACAGTGTCACCGACGGACCGCTGTTATGGTGTTATTTTTTTTTTCAAACTATCAACCCCATCGTTCGAAGAATTGCTTTTGCAACCGACGGGATTTTGTAAATAATTCACACACTACATCCTTGCGGGCGTTGCATGCGAAGGGCAAACTCATCAGCTTAGTTTGCGGTGTAAAAAAGGCGCGATAGTAGAACGGCATTCGCATAAATTTACATTTTCAAACTGTTACTGTACATAGCCAAGCTTTATATTATTTTAGGGAAAGATCCAATAGTTATTTGGAAAATGTCGGTACATTGCCGGTTTGTTGAACCAAAAATTGTTGCTGAAAGTTATGAGTAGAAATAGACTTTTGTAAAAAAACAGTGCTTGTTGTAAAACTGTGCGTCTGTCGTAAATATTATTATTCGTATGTCCCCAACATCGACAATTCAAAGGCTTTATTTTCAAACCACAACTTTGATTAGCCTAATTTATTGCGAAATTGAATTAAGAGCTGTTTCCATCAATTGCATTAAATGCACTACAGAAATATTGCTCATGGCTACAGCGGTGACAGCTGTTTAGTCCTTTTTGCGCTATAATTAAAAAATCACATCACCGTCCCAACCGATGGGATGAACATTAAGTGAAGCTGGCAAACGTTCTACGTAAACGGCGCGAAAGGCGAATTCTATTAGAACGTACCCTAGCACCAACAACACTCATTCGGGAAATGAGATCATGAAACTCCGTATGGTTGGTTAGCATTACAGCTCAATCATTAGTTGTAATCGATTGCCGTTATATCAATAGAAGCTTACCGCTCATAACTTTATGTTAATTTTGTTGCAACTCACTGGTTGCGCGATAAGCTAAGGTTGCACTTTTTTTTAAATTTAAAACAAATACAGAGCTGTTTACCGTAGTAGTGCAGTTGTTGCATTGACCAAATAATTTGTATAACCCTTAGTGTAAAGCAGTGCCGCACCAGGGATCCGACTAAATTATTTCTAAATGGCACACACTGAGGATCGGTTAGCCAAGCAAACAGTTACGTCGCTTGGGACCAATTATAGTAGTTCGGGGGTACAGTTTGCCACTTAATAAGTTTTTGATAAAGCGCTTTTTGAAAGCGCTCTAGCTACAATTTATCGCACTCGCTGGAACACCATGTTGGTAAATATGCTTAACGGATTACAGTTTATGCAACAATCTGCTTTGCGGCTACTTTAAATCAATGAACCAACAGAGAGAAGTTCAAGCTGTTCAACTTTAGTGATGTAACGCTCCTCTAAGATTAAATACTTTAATGATGTACTTTTCGATTGTTGAGAACTAATGTAGTTTATTAGCGATGATGATGTTAATTAGGGAGAGAAGTAGAATATTTTATTGACATAAATTTGTTAATATTACTTGTAGGCATAACGAATGCATTAAAAACTCATCTGGTATCGACGACACACTATTTTTTTATTACAATAAAGTTACAAAAAGCAAAACAAAAAAAGAGAAACATTTACAACACAAATATAGCTATGCAAACGCAACTCAATGCATGCGCAGGTTTCAAAAACAGTTGAAGGAGCTCAGCATGAATTCAGCGAATTGATGATGTATCATTTCATAATCTGATTATCATCCGTCGTACACTTGCACTGGCCTTCATCATTATTCTGTGTAACAAAGCTTTTTTATCATCGAAATGAGATTTTTGTATCATCAATCAACGCAGCATTCACTAATGTGATTATTTTATTACTTTGTACCACTTCGAGAATACGTCTTCGCTGCATCCAGTAAGACCTTGCCCATTTTTACGCACCGTCTGTCAGCTGGAAATAATTTCGATCGATAATGTCCATTAAACGTCTTTTGTAGTCGTAAGTAAATTTTTGTGTCACCATTGTAAAATCGTCCTGCATCGGGCGGCCCGGAATTTTCAATCAGAATTGGAAAGTGTTTTTTCCCCCATAACCGCGCCGTTGTGTCGTTCGTGTGGCGCGACCGCGTGGTAAAATAAAAAATGCTGATCGATCGACGTACTCGCGAAAGTATGGCGAAGTCAACAATATTTATAACCCTCCATTTTTCTGCCATCCTTACGTATTTCGTTTTTGTATCCTAGCGGCCGTATCGTAGCATGAAGAACCCTTTGGCCAAAAGCATTGTTGTAGCATATTATAAAAGCAACAGTTGGACCGTGATCAAAATAAACTTGATTTTAATAATTTCAAAAATATTACGAACGTAGTTGGTTTTAGGCAGTTTTCATCTTGAACATTGAATCTATTGTCAGCAGTGATTTAAGTATTCATGAGTAATAAAATGTTGAGTCTCAAAAATTTAAGTAATTAATTTTTGAAACTCAACATAATGTGTACACGAATCTCTTTAGGTAGATAAAATGATTGTAAAGGCCAATAAATGTACATATGTGTATTCGTGTGCATGAAACAAAACAAATTTGCATAACGATTTATAGTTGAATTTAACGTTATGTTGCATTTTAATTGTCATTGCCAAATTGTCAAAAAATTGTCACATCGGCTTTCATTTAGAATGTATACAATTATCTACAACATTTTAATACTATTTATTCAATCAGTAACCAAAAACATTTGCTTTTGCATTGGTCATCGCAACTGAAAGTCTGGCGTTTTGCAATTCAAATACATCCGCTATATGACAAAACGATTCTACCGGGGAAAAAACATAAAATGAAAACTATCTAGCAAATTGTGCTGCAAATCATCCAACTTCAAACATTGCAAGTTTACCACATGGTTCATTTGAACGCATGCCAACATGAGAGAAATATGAAAATAGCTATTGCTATGTCATCGTAAAAGCGCAAATTTTCTAATGGTAAAAAAATCTCTCGTTTGAACTGATCGTTTCAAAAACAACTCTTAAATTTCGTGCCAAACAATTCCACCCTCGCAAAAACGGCCGGCAATGCAAATACTGGTCGAGGCATAAACATATCGCTTGCAGGGAAAAATGTCCTTTTCTCATATTATTAATTGACTACTACTTTCACCCGTGCAACGGTAAGCTTATGCCGCAAAAATTTCGGAACGGTAGTGAATAGAGCAAAAAATAATATTAATGTTTAGTCACAAAACAGTGAAATTAATATCAGTTCAGCAACAAAACGCACTAGAAAACCTTCCACGAATTCAATTTGAATCTTGTATTATTGCAATCTGTCCATGCTACCCGAATGCAGTAAACGTTTAAACATTTAAAAAAATTTGGCAACAGCAAAATATGTATGAGATGTATTTACTACATTTGCTAAAGGTTACTATGTACTGAATAATTAAAAAATAAGAATATGATATAAACCAATAGAAATGTATACATTTAGTTTTCTAAAATACTAAAATTCTTAGAATCGGCATAAATTTAACTTTGACTGAATAAAATCTCAGTACCTTGACCGACACGTTGGCAAGAACTTTTGGACACACGAATTCAGTTTTAGTTGGACACCCTACGAGATACGTTGCCTTATCCCTGACCAATCCCGTACGTTCTATTGGGGAGCATCCTTTCGTACTACCCCAAAACTAGGGACCTAGGGGGACCCTGGATCTAGGGTCTGGATGTGGCACTGACGAAAGTTTCGTAATTAACATCGACAAACTTTCTTTCAGTCGTTCATTTAGCCAACACCTAGCCCACCATTTATCCGACTGCTCGCTTGGTCCTACCTTGACTTTCCCCACGCTACCCATTTTTCCGACCGTGTCCTACATCTTTCATCAAACTACATAGCGTCTGTGGCAGCAGTTTCGTTTGTTCGACTCAATTATCCTACATTCAATCCGTACCCTATCCAGTTCTTCCGAAATTTTAGAGCAGAGCAGAGCAGAGCAAACAGTGGTCTTTTGGAATTGAATTGATTATTGTTAGCAAGACTTACCCTTACCGTTACCAAAGGTGTGTCGTTCCCCAAATCCAGCATACTGACAATAAAATTAAAAGATGTACATTCAATCTATGAATAACTGCTGCAGGCAAAAGAACCTCTACTCAAGTAACGCTGATCCCTTCAAAAGTCACAGTGGTAAAGCAGTGCCTAAACATCTATATAAGAAAAGAAATAAATCTTCGTATAGCTTTTCTAGACTTTTGGCTAAATATTCATTTACATTTCTTTAACATTTTTTTCATAATGATCCAAATATTCAATCTACGGACACCAATATTTGGCATAGTAAAAGGTGTCTAAACAAATCTTTTAAACACCATTTCTCGGAATGCTCGTGACCCAACCGGATGTAGCTAGGATTCCGCTTCAATTGGCACCCTGTAAAATGCAATCATTTGATGGCACGGCAGCGACAAAAAAACTAGAAATAATTGTAGCAAAATGAAATATTTGCCACTGCGCTATGAATCGCTTCCCGGACAAGCACTTCCGCCTCACGGGCAAGACGGAATGTTCCGGGATGGTCCTGTTGCGCTAAACATTTCAACCGGTTGCCGGATCTGACTGCAAAGCGGTTGCTGCTGGTGAGCGCAAAAACGTGTAACGATCCTGAGATACCTCTTTGCGCTACGACAACCCTCGGCACCGGCACCGTCAAAGGAGAGAAAGAGAGAAAGATTGAGCGGCAGATTGAGACAGTATAACGCCGACCGTGCAGCGTCGCCTGGGCCCCCGAGATGCCACGGATGCTCTGGAGCATTTTTCCCGTCGCTGCATAAAATGTAAATATTATTTTTATAACCCGGAGCAATCAATTTGCTTCACGTACGAAAGTGGGAATGCTCGGGAAAGTAACTTTGTTGATCCCACGTTGTCGGTTTAAGCGTTGTCAGGCGCTGTCGCTTCAACTGCAGCCACCCCTACCGAAGCAGTTGACAATCCCCGCTCAAAACGTGTGCGCTCTGGTCTCAGTCTTCCAGCTCCCAATCGCTGGAGCACAATTTCTTACCCTTGATATCAATCGAATTGCAACTGTCACAAAGTGTTTACACCGCAATTGCACCAGATCCATGCAATCTGCAATCTTGCTCCGATGAAATCCGCCGTACACCTAGGTAATGTTTGATCTTCAGGGAAATTGTGATCCGTGTCCAGGGACAAGGAAGGCAATGGGAATCGATATTGCCTCCCCTGGCATCCGTTTGAGCTACCGATATTGAAGCATGGTCGTGACATTACCGTTGCGATCACTTGTTGATACATCTTACAGAGGAGGAAGGCCTTACAAAATGTCTTTGTTGGTACGTTGCATGGAATCCTCCCCAATAAGTCTAACGAATGTTACGAATGACATAGGTTCATACGTGAACAGGCACGCCGGTTAATTGGTGACATCAAACGAAATATTGACAATGAAAACAAATGATGTGTGTCATTTGATGCGCGTATTCCGCTGCTTCCGCTTAGATTAATGGGCTTTAATGGACCAAGGCAATTATGGCTGAACAGGGAAAAATCGATGCACAACTGTCCGTGGCGTACCGTTAGCCTATTAACCATTTAAATGAATAAAAAGCCAAATAAAACAGGGTCGCGAAAGCAATTAACTAACAGGTCAAACCTACCGTTCTATAATCATGTGCGCTCTACAGCCCAGAACGATGTCATGTTGGCGCCACCTGGCAATATACTGAGCTTTATATGCAACTTCACCAACGCTATCACCTAGTGGCATTGTTTTGGCGGCAACCGTCGATGAAACCCACATCAAAATTGATTTTCGATGGCGACACAAAGGTCCATAGCCTTTGTGAACGAAACCTATTCTATTGCCCACAGTGGCTAGTTACGCGTCAAAATTAATGATGCAGAAGTCGTACACCTCCACGCGATTCGATTTGGAACTGCGCGATGGTGCAACTCTGAGCACAAGCGTCCCGAAACCACGCGAGTTATCCATTAAAAGCTGTCCACTGGTTTGACGTGCGAATTAATTTTTATACCAAACCTTGCCCAAACATTTCATAAAATGTGATGCAAATGTTCATCGATCAAAATTGCGAAACTCAGGGATTTCTGATCAATCAAGATTATGACTGAACTGCCAGTGACGTATAAAATGATCAAAGAAAATAGCTTACAAACCGATGCGAGTGACCAATTTAGGTACACCTTACACGATGGGACCATTTTCATATTTCTATGCAAATGATATGTTTTATGCTGAAATGCACATTGTTGCGTACCATTGACCATTGCCGATGTTGCAGCAACAATCTTCATAAAATGCGATTTTCCGTACTTTATCTAAATTGAAATTGATTCCATAAAAATATGTTGCCGATACAAAAATTTCCTCAATCCAAATATGCTTCACGTATCCACCATTTGGTCTCGTTGCATAAGGCTGGCAACAAACCTGACCGTTGCTGATCGATCGTAATCAAAAGATTGATTGATTATCAAACATTATACACCTATTTTTTTTAAATCATTCATATCATTTGCTTTATTCTCAAACGATGAGTGACGTATAACGATCCGTGCATCACCATCCGTGAACTGTTGAAATATATCGCTCTGAGAAATGCTTTTTTGCATATTTCCTTGTGGCTGAGTTCCATTTTTTGTTGCCCATATGCTGGTTCATATGCGAAAATGATTGGTCCCAAATAATTTATATCATTTCGGAAAGCGATGCAAACCGTGCGAATAATGAGTATGGCAAAATGTGTTTGCTGTTAGTGGCAGCTCACCGTAAACCGAATCGCGGATAAAACTTTTCGAGACGAATAATGACGAAAACGAACTACGATGAATCTGCTCTATCTGAATTGGACACTAACTAATAAAGTTCTCGTCGGAAACACATTCGCTTCCACATGCAATTTCAATTGCCAATCACTCCAAATGTGCCATTTCGCGACATGACACAAATCAGAAACGAAATTGGCAGACATTAACGTGGCACGAAGAATCAAATGGTACGTCGAGCCCGGTGAAAGACGGTTCTCGCAGAGACTCCGTTCACACATTTTGTAAATCACGGCCCAAGGGCTGTGGCTCACCGATTGCTGGAGATAAATAATTTATTCAAAACCACGCGATACGTGATGGGAATCACGGTAGCGTTTCGTCGGATTTCGACCAATGGTTTTCCCGCTTACATTTCCTTCGTCAGGAGTGCTAAAGGGGGTAATTTATCGGAAGCGTAGGTGAACTGGCCCTTCATTTAGCGCAAAATAAGCAGTGAAACGAGTTGAAAGCTGTTGACTAGCTTCACCTGGCACTCAGTTTTTAGATTCCTTTAAATAATCACTAAAAAATACCTTCTCGAGGCCTTTTCATAACAAAATTGCAATTAATAATAAATGCACTTATAAAACATAAAGTCCGTTAAAAGCCATTCTTCTACATTTTTTATAATAATGAGTGCATATCCGTGCGTTTGGTGCAGTCTGAAGAATACAGGGTTGTCAAAAGTTTGCTCACTTTTCGTAAGCATTTATTTTTTTACTCGTAATGGTTACTTATCCCTTACTCGATTTCTCGATTTCTGTAATTTCGGATTTCTGGCTTACTCGATTTCTGTAAGACCCGCATTAAATGTTTCGATTACACTTATGGACTCGGTGGAAAACTTTCTATTTTGGACATAAAAGTTTAAAACCTCTTCCATCAATACAAACACCACCATATGCCTGGTCATGTAAGCTAGAGAGCGTCCATTTTATTTTACATCCACATACAAGGCCACCCGGTTTTTCGTTTTTTGGGATCCCAAATATGCCAACAATTGCTGAAAATCATGACTTCCGTTTTGTCTTAATCAACCAATGCCGGCACTTTCCGACTATCAAACGATTTAGTCAATCGGAGCGAGAATGTTTCCGTCGACGAGGCTTGACGAAATGAATTGCTGGTTGGCGGGATTTGGGAATTTGGAAATAAAAAAATCATCCACCTAATGGATTTATGATTTCCAACATTTTCCCCCTTCGTGCGTCTGCCGATTTCCTGCTCGTCATCATTTCCCGGATAGCTCGGAAATGTTGTCATTGAGCACGGCTTGGGCATACGTGAAGCTCGGTGGAGCCACTTGATAAGGCCTGGAAGAGGCACTGCAACATATTGAATGCAGTAGAAATGAATAGTTGTGCAAGTCGCTGTTCAATAAATTTGAACAGTTACAGTTCTTTTAATATGGCTTTTAAAAATTCTTCACATTGAATGGCGCATGAGTAGTGAAAGGAATGTTGTACTTTGCGGAGCAGAGAGCATGACAAATATAATAAAACATGAGTAAAATACACATGAATTAACTACTCTTTTTTTAAGGTTGAGCACACACTAAATGAGTCTTTCGCGTAGTGAAAACCTTAAAGCTATTTCTCACCAACAGCACTCGCTAATATGAGACGTGTAAGACATTTTATTACTTCAATTTAGCTCAAATTAAATCGGATAAAATTAACCTTGTTAGCGTGACATACTTTATGATCCTTCTCCACCTTCTTTTTTTCATTCGAGCGGCAATGCTCGAACTAAGAACTTTAGCACCGCGAAGAAACTTGACGAAAGGCAGACTTCGCAGTTGTATAACACAACATCCTAACCGGCCATCCAAGTGGTACTTGGCTGTGTTGAAGGCGCGCCGACCGAGAGCACCTGTAAACAGGGAAAACGGGTTGCAGGATCGCGCCCAACGTGTTACCGCCTTCGGCAAGGCTGAGTTTTGCGCTGGCTGAGCACACGGCTGCTGGCAGGAACACATAAGACAGAAAGGTCCTCGACGGCACCCAGAGATGATTGCAGGAGCGCTGCAAAGTTCAGTTAAGGCTCAACTTACTCTCCCTCCGCACGCATACGGCCATTTCCTTTGTTGTCTTCAACTATCTACGAGCTCACGGGAGGTGCAAAATACACCGCGACTCGGGCTAGTTCTTTCCGGTTATGTCCTTGTCTTGGTTCACGTCACACGAAACAGTTTATTCAGGTTAGTGTTCCTCGCGAGCGGCATTAATCTCATATGCTGAAAAATAAAAGTTAAAGAATGAGCTCTACTATGGCGAAGTTTGTTTTATCACATTTTTAAGCTGCTAGCGCAATGCTCTTAAAAAATGTGTTGGGTATAAAGAGCTGTTCTAGACCTTAGCTGTTAATTAAACATTGTTTCAGTGAAACTAAGTGGAACATAAACATAAAAATAAACTAACGGCTGAGATAACTTAAAGTTTGCGTATCAAAAGTTGTCATTTCCTAACATTCAAAAATTAAATAAAACTAAATTTAAAACAACGCGAATATTGAATTTAAAACATGTTTTCCGATCTTTGTGTAGAGGATTGTTGTCAAATGAAACAAACTAAATTCCAAGTTAATCCGGTACTTCCTATACTTCCCTATTTGTGCTAGGTTCCTGCAGTGTGAGAAACTTTACCGCTCGTTGTAGAATGTTACGTACAATATTTCACTCACTAACAGCACCGCAAAACAACGGGGCCTCAATTTACGATTATGGATCGAAACAGCGTCAACAGTTGTCTTGTGGTCCGTGTCGCGCCGCTCCTTATCGGGGCAACAACAAAACTATTTCGCAAGCAGCCAACCGAGGAAACCCCTCCCCGGATGAAACTTGAGTAGATATCTGTGTCCCGCTTTTGCCGGTGCCCCGGTTGAACAAATAACCGTAAAATGTAAACAAAATTATCCCCCGCTCTAGAAGGTACAGCCAGCACCAGCCAGAGAACCTGGGGCCACATTTTGCTGAGTTCGCACGAAGAACGAAAACCGGAAACGGTAAATATAGTTATAGGCCACCGGAATTGCGTTTGCAAAAAGCATCGAACCTATCGAGCGAACCCCTCGATGCTAGGCTAGGCGGTGATCTCCGGCGTTGCTTTGGAGAACACCGGTCATGTTGGGGCAGTGTTTCGAAATAACAACATAGGTTCAACCCATTCGACCTACCGCCGGCAAAATCCTTCCCCGTTGCAAATGCCCCCGAAACGTCATTGTCGAACACGAAACAATGGCTTGGCAAGTCGATTTACCCAGCTGAGCCTTTTCTTCTGAAGTGTCCTCTCGTCTCGGCTTGAATTGCTTCACTTCACCTGAATGTGAGAAAATGTTGGCAAATTGGCAATAGAGTTGTATGTTTTATGTTGCAACGCCTATGAGCAGGATCAAGGTATTTCATGGAACATTGCTCCCTTTGATCATTATTCTATTTCACAGTATTCATAAGCCGTTTATCAGTCCATAGTTCATGACGCATTTCTTCACAACGATCTCACTCACCGTATCATGTACGGGAATAATAAAATTACGGTTTCACAGCAAACGAAGTCTGGAAGCATAGAGCGTTTAGGTGGATACGTATTTTATGTTACCAAAGTTTTATGTTATTTGAAGAATGCTGGGCAGTTATGAAAATTTCTCATCAATTCGTGCATTACTGTACGCTTCGCTTGCAGCACAAACCCAACGAACATTTTATAATCCACCATACTTTATTAAAACCCGAAACTAAGGCAAACGGAGAATTCTCCGAAACTCCGAATCATTAGTTTGACTTGCACATATTTTATTCAAGGCAGTCTCCTTAACCTGCCTGGAAGCCACACCAGTACCATTTACCCAGCATAACACATACGAATGGCTTAATATCATGAGTTGGGCAATATCCTCGCCAGGCTAGCCACAATGGAGCCGGCCTGCTGCCGTAATTCGTGGAGCCGAATCACAGCTGGCAGAATGAAATGCAAATTTCCGGCACCATTCGCATACACCTCCACATAATGTAAAACGGTCGTAACGAGAAAATACCCGCACATGGCGGAGGAAATTGTGTTTCCCAGCGACTTGAAGCCTTCCGCGCTTGGCTGCATTCCGTAGCGAAATTGTGCATAGTCGGCAACGGGCGAGAAGAAAATATCGATTGAAATCAATTTCACATTTTGCACGATATGAACCAATCTCGGATGCGGAGTGAGTGGCTGTTTTAAATAATACTCCATAAAAATCACGATATCCATTTGAGGAAATGCCACCATTATTCTCTACCACTCTAAGTCAGAGATTAAATATTTCAGGTACGATGTTCACTAGTCTTATTATATTATTTATCCTATATAAAATGAAGATTCCCTTGCTTTACTGTAAACTTGGACAAATTACCCTATTGTTGCTACTCAATAATTATTTTTCTCAGCTCCGAATTTACAACCAGGACGCATTTTTCGACAAACTAAAACTTATTGATGAAATAGTATTTTGTTAGTGTATCGGATTGCAGTCGAAACTAATAGCAAAGTATCTGAATGCAACCAAGGACGTTTGCTTCCTTTAACCAGAGTTTATATATTTCCTATTCATACTACGTCCAAGTATGTTTTGTAAGAGAAAGTTTTATGTTTACTATTTAAATTACGAATATATGGTTAATGAAATTATTTGTATGTAGTAAAGACAATAGAATTTTAAACTGTAAGAACCTTCTAAAGGTCTATTTCGTAACCATGTTTCGTACCTACCATGTATACCTACAAAAAACACGGCTGTGGAGTAACATCAACAAAGACACTATCCATCAAAAGAGTGGACCGAATATCCTTACGCTCGACGATGCCGTACGAAAAGTTAACTAAGAAAGCCAAAGAAAGTTTCTAATCACCATGTACACGATCCAATTGTTGAAGAACCTGCGCGAAACTTTAAATTGCTTCCGTAAGCACAATTCAGTTGCAACAAGTGACCGTAAGAATGGTGCTCCGACATGGCGACGACACAGCCATACATAAAGTTTTCCAAAACGAGTCAGGTATAGAATAACTACACTTTACGTGACATCGTTTAATGAATTCAATCATATCGAAATAGTGGCTGAGAGTGAGTTGAATAATGACGCCTTGTATGTATCATAAAGTAGTACTCTTGGCATAAAAATAGTTTTTCGGAAAATTCTATTAAAACACTTGAGGCATTGACAAATTCAGACGTTTCCAGCGTTGAACTGATCCTGGGGTTATTGAGGCCATTGGGACTTGTTAGTCCTGAATTTGGGAGACATATTCCAAAACTTTTATCTGTTCGTACCGAAGAAAAACAAATAATTTGTCTAGCAACCATATAAAAGAAGATGGAAAGCAGAACTTTGGGGCAACCTCTAGGTTCAAAGTTTTGAGATTGTATACTTCCGTTCTATCCTTTGAGTACCAAGCCTCAACTTTCTTTTTCGTTCATCTAGAAAGTTGTGAGAATTGTGCCAAAAACTAACAGCGAAAGGGGAAAGTAAACTTTGCTGTGCTGACTCATATCTCTAAGCAATCCAATACTTATCACTTGCTTAAGCTTGTCCTTGGGGACGCTAAAATTTGCCATCTGGTTTGCTCTTTATATAGAACTATTTCTATCTCAAACATAACAAGTTCCGTATTTCAAATTAAAAGCATTTTTTGAGTTGCAACATGGTTTCTTTACAATAAACCTTCAATAAACAACACTACGATCATAATGTTTGAAGCAGTGACGGTATATGAAAATGTAAAATGAAAATCATGATTAAGCTTTGAAGAAAAGGACATTTTACCTACCTATCAATAAACCCGAATTGGAGATAGGGATGCCGCGATGCAAATAACGCTTCAGAACTGATAGATGTTGTAAGATGTTAGGGCAACCATACAGTAGATAGTAGGTAATCAGAATATCATAACTAAAGAAGCTTGTTCGTCAATTGCCCTTCGGCAGCTTCCTTCTTCTTCATTCTCTGCCGCTTCCTGATACTGCTGGTACTCGGACACGAGATCGTTCATATTGCCTTGGTAAATTCCATCTCGTCCATGCCCTCTCCAGTGTACCAATGAATGAACGCCTTTTTCCCGAAACATGGCTGTGAAGTGTGTAGCGATCCGCTTGAATATTTCCTGAATCGCCGTCGAATTTCGATGATTGTCGACGACATCACATTGTGAGGTTCGACGTGATCCAATTTTTCGTTATAGTACGATATCGAAGACTTCACCACTTGAACCAACTCTTTGTCCCACAAAGGTTACTATGCTCAACAAAAACTATGTCCACGTTTCCAAAACAACAATCTGGGCTACTATGAGCAAAAGAGATTAATGAAAACAAATTTACGTATTTTCGGGCTTTTATCCCCTGTCCTTGCTCTAAATCCTAAAATCAACATAAAATGGATCTCGCATTGTTTATGATTTTATTTTATAAAATCGGTATTTGTCTACCATTGTCGTCACACGTTTTACGTCCCATCTGTGAAGAAGTTCACCTCGGTGCTTACTCGAGCCATTTAAAGCCCTTTCAAAAGGTCCATCTGTCCAGCACTAGAAAGATTACTGCATTTCCACTTGTAAGACAGGAATTTATGCGACATGAAGAAGATTGCCCCTGGGTACACTCCACTTCATCACGCAGCAATGTGTGGCAGTCAAGCGATCCCCAGCACTTCAGAAACTTACTGACGATGAATAAGAGATGCTTCATAATCCCTGCCCTGTCGAGAGAAAAATTATACTAAACTTGCTGTAACCCGAACTGGGGAAATACTCGCCAACGGACGATGCTCGGCATTGGGCCCCAGAGAGGCGAATCTTGCTCCTGTGGCATTTACTGCAAAGGGTTAAGCTCCTTCAACAACATTTGTCTAGAGTTTGCTCGAAACGGACCGTCAGGGTGACATAGCACTAAGCCCTTAATCTGATTGGCTCGATCGAACGGGGATGCATATTTTCCACGGCATGCAGCACACATTGCAGTGCATACCGATACTCAAAGCAATAGATTACGCATACTACACCGCCGTCATCGGATTATTTTGAATTTTTATACTGAATGATCGATTTCTATTCCACGTGAATCGTGGACTTCAATCTTAGGTTCATTTGAAAATGTGTTAGTTCATTAAACTAATGTGTTAGTGGGGCCACCTAATCTTTCAAAAACTGTGAATATTTCTACTTGTGTGTTCTTATCCGGCTATCCGGCTTCTCGTCACGCCAGACTCGGAAGTCCTTCGTATGATCAGCTGCGTTGCAATGACGAGCGTTGCCGATTGCTCCAACAACCGGGGAGCTATAATGTATAGGGTGGCCCATAAAGGTTTTTTCATTTGGTTATGAAGAAACGGTTACATATTTTTTTAGTGTTGAACATTTATTTGAATTCACCAAATAAATGTATAAAATACAATGTTGGTTGCAAAAAATTGGAAAATATGAAAAACTTATTTCCAAAGAAGGTTTAGGTAGGTTACTGGTAGGTTTGGTTCCTCGACGAAATTGAAGCTGAAAACTTAGACGACATCTGGTTTCAATGGGACTACGCTACGTGCAAAAAAAAAGTTACGCGAACAAATCAGCAACTATTGACGACGTCAAGACCGAAATTCAACGTTAACGATTCTAGGTAATTTATAAAAGTTTACTGTTTTCGGATGGATTTTACAAACACCACAATTTTCATGTTTAAGTACAAAAAGGCTGCTTACATCAATATTGCAAGAAACTTACTAAAGCCATTCTAATCGTCGGTGCGTGGCATCAAAATGACTAACCTTACTGGAGCGATATGTTTCACAAACTTCTTCACGAGAAGGTGCATACACTGAACGCCGTCTTGTGGGAGCGTCAAAGATGGAAACAGCACTCGCACCATGTGAATCGTATCATGTTAATCGAATTTTAATGACCCCTCTATCAGCGATGGCTCCACGAAGATTTCTCAAGACGTCAACATGTTCACGGCGCAACGTAAGCCTTCGAAGGTAGCATTGGCGCAAGAAGAAGCAGAAGAAACCCCTCTTCACGCAAGATGGAAAGATGAAAAAAACACGGCCGATTCGCGAAAAAGAAGATCGTTACAAATCACCCTCTCAGCACTCGGCACTGCTGGGCCGGCGCACAGGTCCTCGCGGTCCTGGCGGTCCTGGCGGTCGTATAACGTCGCTTAAAATCGAGCGCTCGCCCGTCGCCATCGATGGTCGCCAGCAGCAACAGGACACAGCAACCGGTGCGGAAGGAACCTCCCCGGGACCGCGCCACAAATGCATCACAGCCTGGCCCCACAAAACACCGCGCACGGAGGCTCTCAAAACTCCGAAAGCAACTCTCGACATCGTTCGGCGTCGGCCGTCTCCGGCCAGGCCTGGCCGGAACGCTCGGGGCGCGAAAATGGAAGCACCCGAAGCCGATAAAATTCAAATTTATGCTCCACTCCAACTAATGAAAAAAGCATAACAACAACAAGACCCCGCGCAGGGGTCGCCGCCGCCGTCCTTCGGGCGGGCTTACAAACTTGCCCGCGCGCTGGACTGTGTGTTGTTCGGGGCCGGCTCGTTATGTTTGTTGTTCCGGTTCGGTTGTCCCTCTCGTGGTCCGCTTCACGCGGTGCCAGGTTTGGCAAAATAGGTTCGATCTGTTCGGCCGCGTTTTTTGTTTCTCTCGCTCAGTTTCTGTTTCGTTTTGCGCCGTTCGCCAACATGTTCACCATTTTAATGTTCAACCCGCGGCGGCGGCCCACAGCTTCTCGTTTCGCCAACTTGTAGGTCATCATTTTCTCGTCTTTCGCTGCCACTCTCGCTGCGCTCGGCAGGACGGTTCTTGACCGATCCGGACCGCGGATAGCGCTGGGCGCTAGAAACGTGTCGCATCGAACACCACACAGTGGGGGGATTGGTAAAAGCAAGTTGGCATAAATTTTCCAACTCCAGCGAGATGCCACGGTTGCTCCTAGCTCCCAGCGCCGGCTTTTCATTGTCGACCGTTGTGCCCCGGCCATGTTCCTCGAGGACGAGGAAGCCTCAGTACGACCCCGGTTTCCCTCAGAAGTTACGATCTAAACGTTGTATTTTGCCTGGCTGTGACTTTTACAGCCAACTTTGGTCGAATCGACAACTCCGCTCCCGGGCGAACTGCCCGAGGATGGCCGGTGTGCTGTCGATTATTTACTTGAAAAGAAAACTCCGTAATATATCTGCAAACAATGCACTTTGCCGCCGCTTTTTGTCGGTACCTTTCCGTCGATTTTGCGCTCCATTTTTATTGACCAATAATTTTATCACGCTCTCAACCACAGCCGAGTAATGCAAGACAGTTTCGTAGATGCACTTTCTTTTTGTTGCGCACACTGTGCTCACTTGGAGAAAATATCTCGAAAATTAAGCTGACTCCAATATTTCAATTCAAACCGAATAGACTACAAAGACGGGGTCCTGATATTTATGAAGTCACGGTATATCCTTGATGCTGACTAAGCAAGTTGTTTGGCACAGCTGTACTTGAGTCAATATTAAGTTTTTTACTTTCTACTGGCGTCCGGGTGTCTATCCATTGGGCGCACTTCATCATTAGTAAGTATGCAAAATGTGACAAGAAAAATCAACTCCATGCAAAATCGACATCCAATGCTCTGGGAAGGGTAATTAGTGTTGACACATAAAAGTAGATTATAATATATCACAAAATTATGGAAAATATATGTTTGCATACAGCAAAGCTACAATCGCAAGGTGAAGGGCGTAAAAGACAAGATATTGATCCAATGTCCTGATTGTTGGTTGCCAGATATTTTGTTATCGTTTTTAATGTTGTACTTGAAATTTCATCTATTTTAACACTACCTATGCCACACTACGTGTTTCATTTCCTACCAAGAATATTATACCTTCCATGCCCTTCTATGCTTAAAAGAGATCCTCTATGCTTAAAAATAGTATCCCAGTATTCAATCCCAAAATGGCGCAAGTATCTCAATCTGCAAACGCACTTAAACCTCAAAACACTAACCAAAAATAAACAAAAAATTAATAAGTCAAACCAATCAATCATAGTTTACGACAAACCACAAATGACATGCTCTGGTTACACTTCGAATGATTATATAAAGTACTTGAACAAATGAATAACACAGAAGCTAAGCTCCGTGGCACATGCTAAACACTATAATCTCACCAAAACATTTTAAGCATCAGCAAGGCGCTTTAAGTTTCCCCAGGCGCAGCATCGTTATCGGCTCGAAGAACGAACTACGACCACCAGTGACGCCTTGGCCAAAGCTGAAGAAGAACTGCGAAACGGCTTCTCGATCCGAAGGCCAACATCAGGGGCACCAAGTCTTCGTGGCGCGGCGCAGGTGTTGCAATTGTCGGTACAATACCGAAACGCGGCCATGAAGCCACATGATGGAATGGAAAATGTTCTTCAAATTGCACTACATCATGTCTCACGCCGAAGAAGGCTCGGGCCTTAAGTACCGCAATCTTCTCAGGAGGAAGCAATAATGGGCCCGGGCTACGACCCGTCTCGGTTGGCCCTCGGGGCGCAGCTTCTCGCGTGAAAGTCGCAGCATCTTGTTGAGGATGTCCGGGAAACCGAGACGAGATGAAGCGCAAGGTGCGAAGGGAGCGATTTTAACGATTTTAACGAACGAAATTGAATCACTGAAATATTCATCGTTCGGTGCCTTGAGTGTCTATATGTGCGCCACCCGGAAAAGAAAGGGGTTTCCGTCGTCGGGCCTTCCTTGCGGATCGATTTCAACGGGCGCACCCGGGCGTAGTAATCGGTTTAATCGAGCGGAGCGAAAACTCAGTCGATCATATGTTATCTCGCGTAAAAACGGAACCCGTAACTCGTGCGTGGCGTTTAGCAACGTCTAATTAGACCGTTTCGGTAGTCGATTTGTGTAGGGCTGCCGGGCTGGGCGTAAATTGGTATTTTGAACAGAGATGTTAAATTTTCCCTGGTCCAGCTGAATGAAACTTTAACGGTTCCATTCTGAAGCGACGGTAGTTGCAGTTCCAAAATCAATTTGCAGTCGCAGAAGGCACAAACGTAATTCGCTTTTGGCCACGCTTTATTATCAAACACTTTATGGCCTCCAGCGCCCGGGCGTAACGGGTTTAAAAAATAACGAAATTGTTTTTAAAATCACCACCTCGTAACACACCGCACGGTCGGCCCCGGGCTCGGAACATTGGCCGCTCGCCGGGGCAACCATAAAACCGTATAACAGCACACCACAAATCCACTTGGGAAATTTGGCTGCATAATGGAAAGCGATTAAGTGCAGTTCGCCCCGCTGTTGGTGAAAACTCTATTCCGTGGCACAGCACAAAACACATCGCCAGAGCACCATAAACATGGCCCATTCGAAACGCGAGTGCACCCGCCGAGTTTGCATCGTCGGGGCTAATGCAGTTTTGGGGCTCGTGCGTCTGAAGAGAGTTCTGCCACAAAGTTCTGCCCACCGAAATTAACCATCTGTTGTTTCGGCGGGCTTCCCTCGCGTGAGCTATGAAGAAACGTGTCTTGGGAATTGAAGCACGGCTTTAAAACGGCCAGTAAGCACCCATAATGTCCGCCATGGGGACCGAAGCCGCAGACCCACACCGACGTCAGGGTCAGGGAATGAATTTGCAGTTATTGGTAATTAATAAAATTGAGCCAAAACTAAGCTCGTTCCTGGAACGGCAAGTTGAGGGTCCGAACGTCCATAAATTTGCCCCGTTCCGCCAGACTGGCGCTCGGTGGGAGCCACTACCGATTTGAAGGGTCTGTAACGTTACCAGTCAACCAGGCCGGCACTTCTGGCGTTTATGATTTAACCCAACTCCACCGTCCGCCGGGTACAGCTTATCCCTGGCAGATTGTGCTGACGTGCCGTTTCATTATTGTGCGCCAGGAGCAAGCACCTTGATCAAAAAGTTCCCGGAATTCATCTATAAAATGTATTATATGATACCTGTTTATTGCTCCAAATCAATATTGTATCCTTCAAAGCAGTCCCCATGGATGTCCGCTTAATCCGATCCTCAAAACTTGTTTAAACTCGAAGTTTGATATCTCCAACCGGGATTTGAACGGGATATCTGGGATTTTTTTATTATCTTCTCTAGGCTGATGAAATACGTTCATTTCGTGTACTTTCACAACTGATGATGAAGTGCCTAGAAGTGCCAGGATCTCCACACCGCGTTAGTTCCGAGAACTTTTAGATCATGGTATTATTTTGCTCCGTTCGAGCTTCTCGGACGGAGTTACGCCACGCTCGGGAACTCGCCGGCACACCCAAAGTTCGAATTATTGAAACTAAACTTCCGGTGTCCGGAAAACTAGCGAGACGCTTAATTTATGCTCATGAATATTAAAACGATAAATCTTTTGCCCTTTGGCCCGCCCGGGGCCAAACACACTCCCGCGAATGTACGGCCGCTCGGTGCGCTTAAACGGTTCATCAGCGTTAGACGACGGAAGCCGGCTTCACGCCGGGGTCACGAATACTGCCCGCCCCAGAATGGGTGTTTTGCTCTGCGGCGGACGTAAAACCTACGTACCGCGGGAGCGGCGGCAGCTGTAAAGCGACTTTCACAGCCTCGCGTAAGGGATTTGCGATCCGAACCGATCCACTTTTGATGCGTCGGCAATCAACGCCAGAACCGTAACGATCGTGGTTGGAGCCCGGACTACCTCGCAGCGAGCAAACAGCTGGAAAGATTAAGATAACAACCCTCGAGCGGGGGGCCTTCGGTGTCGATCCAATAACCGGACGACCGCCTCCGGAAGATCTATCGACGGCCGAACGACGACGGTGACGATATCGTAAAGCGAACCCCTCGGAGATGCCGGGATGCCTTCCGCAAAACCGCCCATTCAGACGGTTCGGCAAATCGTTTTGTGTTTAGAGCGTTTAATCTTCGCTACAGCCCCCGCCGGGGCACTTCCGGGGCGTAAAAAGTCGTCCCGCCGCTGCTGCAACCTCAAGTGACGGGCCCCACTCGGTGTCTCCTAATCCGCTGACGAAGAACCCGAGGGCGCATAATGATTAAAGTAAACAGCATGTGAAATAAAACCAGGCCGCCGTAAACCGGTTAAAGTGTCCGTCCCACAGCCCTCGAAGTACTAGATATCTGGCTTCTGGACTTCTGGATACCGGCCCTGCCCAAGACGATATGTTATGAAATCACCTTTGCAAGCGGTTTGTGGCACATGGGCATGGTCTCGGGACTGGCCATAATCATTCCCTGTAGACCCAACCGTTGCTGTCCGGTGATTAATCATATCCGCCAGTGAGCACGGGTGTGAGCCAGTGAGACAATCAGCGCTGCGAGGATCCACCGAGTACGCCCGGCGCTGCAGGACGTAGCGGCTAGGATGTGGCTGGCAGGCGAACCTCAGGGGTTAAATGATAGCTTATCAAGCCTTGCTGCGGGGTTTCCCCGGGTTCGGGTATCGCACAGTGTGCCCGAAACACGTCGGTCTGTGGGTCGTACCTGTCTGTGGGTTAACCGAACTAATTGTGCCATTTAACTCTTGTCTTTCGCTTCCAGCTGTTCGTTCGGGACATTGTTTGTTAAACGGTTCGGTATTGTTTTTAATTAACTTAAGCTTCTGGCTGGCTCATCTAATTAAGTTGCATTACTAACGATTTGTTATCCATAAAACCAAAATTAGTTTAAAATTAAAACACTTGATTCTTTACTACGTTACAGGGTTTTCCTTGAAAGTACGCAGTAATAATTCCCGTTTTGGACCAAACATAGAGCGATAGTTCCACAATGTTAGATTCCCGTTGGCCAGTACGTTGTCGCCTCAGCGACGGAAACGAAATTACATCATCATAATTCCGGAATGGCGTGGCAATTATTGACAATGTTATTATTTATGCCACAGCTGGGAGTGCAATTATATGACCGGGATTGCACATGCGACACTCCATGCCAAGGTCTCGCCAACAACAAGAACCGACACAATTCCGGAAATCCTGCAGTACGCCTGCATCTACCGGTAGTGATACAGAACATCAACGGTCGTTTAGTTGCATCCCAACATTAGCACCTCGTGGGCCTGACTATCTGTCTTTACATGACGATTTCAAAATAATAATACCTTATGATTTCGCACACCCATGGCTAAATGTCGTAATATTGAAAGTCTAACTTCGGGAACTCCGGGATATTTTTTTATTGAAAACAATTTCGGTCTAATGTCGACCACGCCTGTAGCCCATTAGATCGACCTTTTTTTATAGTAAATTTTCGATTGTCTCTGGGCCTATCTCGGCAATAGCAATTCGAATTGTCTAGAGAAGGTAAATGGTTGCTGGTTTGTTTGCACACCTATTATAACTGTTAAAATAACTATTACGTAACTATTAACATAATCACCGAGGTGGAAATGAGCTACAATGGAATGAGATTTCCAATATAGCACCGCATGAGTTGAAGACCTCCTACTTTGGAAATAAGTTTTTCATATTTTTCTATTTTTTGCAATCAAAATTGTATGTGATACATAAATGTCTCAAATGAATCTTTCAAATAAAAGCTCAAACGACGAAAAATAATAAGCCCGTTGTTTTCTATAACCAAATAAAAAAGTATATCATATATGGCTTAGTGTTACGTTAAAGCGCAACTTGCTCCTCTACTCTGTACCGTAGCACCTTTGCTCCACAACTGATGGACCGACGACCGATGTATGGCTTACTTACAGCGCACCATCCTTACCTTTTCAATTGAAAAACTCTCAACTGCTTTCATCTTTACACCAGCCGACCCGCCAGGGACCAGTCATGACAAACAGCATAATGTTACTCCGAAAGATACCCCGATTGGAACAAGAGCTTTGCGGTGAGCGGGCCAGCGCGGGCCAAAGTGCACGAACCACGTGCAATCCAGCGATAAATGAACCATTTGTTCAGATGCCTCAAGCCCAGCGCTCCAGCTTCCAAATCGATGACCAGCTGCCCCAGCTGCTGCATTCCAGACTCAAAGACACACCAGACTCAATATTCTAAATTCAGACCACGCCAGAATGGTAACGGATGCGAACCCGACCACACCGGACCACAGGGGAGATTCAGTCTATATATATTGAGCAACCCTCACCTCAGCTCAGCTCGGCCCCGAAAACGGGTTGCGGGTTGCAGAGAATTAAAGTACCGTATTTTTCCGTGTATAACGCGCACCCGTGTATAACGCGCACCCATATTTTACGAGAACAAAATTGGAAAACAAATTTTTTACTTTACATTTTTCAGATATGTGATATCCAACAAATATCGAATGATAATAATGTATTACTCTAAATACTCTATAAATATTCTAAAGTAGACTAAAGATAAAATGCGTATACATTGCAAAAGACATACTTCATCAAAAAGATCTTCAAAAGAGATCTTCAAACTCAGATTCACTGCTGTCTGACAAATTCATATTCTCCAATTGCTGTTCAATGTACTCCTCATTGTCACTCTCTGAAGAGTCCTCATAAATTGCGACATCTTCAGATCCATGCTGATGCCACATTTTTTAAATGATTTCACAACAACTTCTGTTTTAACTTCCTGCCATGACTTAAAAACGATATTGTATGGATAATTATATTCCTAACAAGTGTTTCATTTTATAATTTATTCAATAATACTATAGAATATGTACCTAAAAGGGCACATTTGTATGCTTGGAAGAGACAAAATGTTTACTACCCTTGTATAACGCGCACCCAGATTTTAGAGCTAAAAAAATTGGGAAAAAAGTGCGCGTTATACACGGAAAAATACGGTATGTTTCGGAGATCGGAAAGAAACTTACCCGACCTCGAAAACCCGGAACCATTTGACTTGGTCGTCGGCGTGTTATCTGGCAAATGCGATCGTAAAAGGTTTACTGTGAATGTGTGTGTTTTTTTTGCTCTCCTTGCACCATTCGGCAAGCTTCGGCAGGATGCTCCTCTGAACCTTACGCTCCAACGCTGGGTGGACACGATTCCTCGGGTCGATTAATTTAACTTACGGGTCTCTCCACTGCTCCACGATCCCTGGGCGGCAGACCCGGGATTGACCGTTTGGGGAAGTCCTGAAGAAACGGGGGTCGGGAAACTATTTTCTTCTCGATTAAGTTTAACCTTTATCGTCTAGCAGCGCCGAGCTCTTGTGGTAGATAATTTCTTTCCAGATTGCCCGGCTACGATAAAGAACCGGGAGATTACGAGATCTCCAATTCTGGCGCCCGTCCGGGGAATGCTTCCGAGGAATGTGTCCCAATTGCTCGGGGATTGCTCACAACGCCCGGCCGAGTGTGTCACCGGCGCTGCACTGGTTAATGGGGGATAGTTCGTTAGTTCAGATGTAGTTTTAATTAGTTTTATTGCATGTAAGCGCTCGAAAGTTTCATTCCAGAACCCCACCCGGGCACCCGGCAGTCTTGCTTACTCCGGGGGTCAAGTTCGTGTAAAAAGGCTGCCAAAGAATTTAAAGTGAACGTTTCGTGGGTCCCAAAAACTAGTTTCAATTTTCCACCGAAACAGACAGAAACCGGGCCGTCGCCGGGTTTTCAACATTGTTCCGACGCCAACAATACACGAACCGAAAGCGGCCATAGCGGAAGTAATACATGTGGTTTATTTGATGTGGAGTTAATTATCTTAATTTAATCTTATTTTCGTACGGCAACCAACGCCCGGACCGGAGCAGTGAGTGCCTTGCGGGCGTTTCTCAATGGAAGTAATGGAAACCCCCGTTCGGTAGCTAGTTGGTACCCAAACCCGGCTATCCACGGGTGTAGTTGGTGTCTTTTTCCGGTACGAGGTAGGTTTAAATCGGGAACCCCGGCGCGCTCACTGTTACTGCGAGTCGCCCTCGGGCTGCGAACTTGAGCCCGGACCAGCCCGGACCACCTCCGGGTTTTCGTCACCATCGTCGTCGTCCGATACCAGTACCAGCTCAACTGGGCCCATGGGAGAATACGGTCCGGGTAGCAGGGCTTCATTTACGGCGCCGGCGTCTTCTGACGTCACGGACGAGGCAGGTTCAACGCATTCGACCGATTCCTGCGGCTCGCTGTTGGTCTGGTCCGGAGCACACTCGGGTGATGGATTGCTGTCCGCGGCAGCCGGGACCTCGGCAGCATAGCGCGAGTGCAGCATGTCAAGCTTTGTTGTCAGGCTCGATCCCCTACGCATGGTCTGGTTCATCTGCCGCAGCAGACTCTTGCTGTCGTCCTCGAGCCGCGCCAACCGCTCCGACCGGGCCGAAGTGTACTCACGCTCCTTATCGGTCAAGCAGGACACATCTACGGTCGGCGGACCTGACCCACTGGCGGAGCTGGAGCTAGCAAGACCGGACGACCCTGGCACGGGGGACGAGCAGGACTCCGCTTGCCGGGCCATAAACCCACTGTGAATCTCATCGATCTGGGCCGCTATCTCCGTCCCTCGGTTTACCGTTTTTGAAAGCCGATTGCGGAACTCCTGCGCTTCCCGCTCCAGTCGTTCCAAGCGTGCGGCACGTCTTTGAAGATACTTCTCTTCGTCCTCACTCAGCGCACCTTCCGGCCCGCCCGGTGCTGCCCTCTGCTGTCCGTGGTCCGTGGTCTGCTCGGAGTACTGGTCGAGACGGGAGTTCAGTTCCGCCATGCGCTGCAGACGTGCTTCCCGTTTCTGCTGGAACAGCTCCTCGCTCGATAGCTCCTCCGGTTCCGGTGCCACTACGGCCACCTCCAGCTCTTCTTCGCTCAGCTCACTTGCACTTTCGTTGACACTATACTCGCCCTCGGCATTATCGTTTCCCGTGCCCTCCTCCGTCTCGTCGTCTTCCTGTTCCGGCTCCTGCGCCTCGTCCGGCAACTCCGGGTGCCCGAGATTCATCAGCCGCAAAAACATGTCCTGGGCGGTTTCGGGGCCACTCGTGTTTTTACGCTTCTTCCGGCCCCGCTTCCCCGTCGTTCTCGTCGTCCCAGTCGTCGTCGCCGTCGGTGGTGTGGTTGGCATTGTGGGAACTGGGTTCGCCTTCGCGCCCGGAAGCCCGGAAGCTTCCGTGTCAACGTCGTCTTCATCGTCACCGTCGGGAAATGGAGGCAAATCTTCGATTTTTTCATTACAAAACCGATTTGCCCGCTCGACGTTCTCGAGCGACTTCATATCGGACTCGCTGTGCACCTTCCGCACCGTGCTAATCGCTTGATAGATGTTCGTTAGCGAGCTGCTGAGAAGCTGGCGCTCGAACCGCATCACGATGGCCGGGGCCGGAACCAGCGAGCTCAACCCGCTACATCCGGCCGCCGGAATGGCCGCCTTCCGAGACACTCCGCCATCGGCGTCTTCGTCGTCGTCCGACGGCTGCTCGTCGCTGTACCCGCTCTCGCCCGAGTTGTTCAGCGAGTCCTGTTTGCGGCGCGCGGCAAAGTCCGCCTTCAGCGACCGCCATTGATCCTCGGACTCGATGTTCTTCTGGCGCGCGGCCGACCATTTCAGCCGGCAGTACTCCAGTTCCTCCTTCAGCTCGCACAGCAGTCGGCGCTTCTGCTGCAGATGGTAGCGCAAGATTTGCTCCTGAGTGTGGAGCTGACGATGCTGGCGCTGACGGACACATCAAACGAGAAAATGGGATGCGGATGAGCAAAGAGCATTACGGGCACTCGGCGTGCAAAAAATGACGTCAATGTCTCGTTGAAGGCTCCTCGATGTCACTACCGATTTGCTACGATTCGGCAGCGCCTCACACAAATAATAACGATGGGTCCAGTTAAACATAAAATTTAATACGAGAGGTCTGTTCAAACGGTATCGCGAAGAACGGTCAATGCGGAATATTAACGATGCTATTTAGTATCGACATGTCACAGTATTTTTTACAACGGAAAAAAACAAGTATCGTGCATTAATTGAATGTTTATTTTTGATGGGTTTAAAACCAAAGGAAATTTATAGCCGAATGTTGAAAGTATATAAGGACTCTTCGCCTTAAATTTGAAAATGAAAAGGGATGTTTCTGAGCTTAAACGTGGTCGTACTGGACTTCATGACGATCCATGTTAAAGATGCCCATAAACAGACACCACTCCCGAAATCATACAAAAAAATACTGGATGGCGCATTCGCTAAAAACGCATTCGAATGCATCTTTCTTGAGAACATTTAAAGTGTTTTCGATAGAGTGGATTTCGTGCACCGAATCATCACTATGGATGAGACTTGGGTCTATCACCATGATCCTGAATCAAATCAAGAAGCTAAGAAGTGGTGTGAACCGTTTTCTTCGGTTCCGAAACGAGTTCGCCCAGAAATCGGCCAAAAATATGTCAGTATCAGTTGTTTGGGAAGCGAATGAAATTTTGTTAGCGGATTACTTGCAAACTGGTAAAACAATAAATTTCTATTATCTTTGTAACCTTTCAGACCAACTGAAAAAGAAAATTCGTGAAAAAGACCCGATTTGTAAAGGAAAAAAATCCTCTTTCAGCAACTTTTTGAACACCCTAATATCTCACGTGAATCAAAAAATCAAAATTGACGATTTTTTTAACAGACTACGTAAAGAATAAAGCTTCGGCAGCTAGGAACTCCTGTAGCGTCGACCGACAACGTAATTGCCTGATTGCAGGGTCCTGCCAGTGTAATAGCTTAATTAATCGGTATGCGATAGCCTAACCATCCGGAAGCAGCCCGCGCCAGCTATGGGCCACAAAATTCATAGAACACGCCGCCGCCAAAGTTGCATGATTTATGAACTTCATTAAGCGATTCGGAAGCGATTCATTTCGTAGCAAAACCACCGCAGCCTCGAGTCCTGTCCCGGGCTCGCTGTCCCCCCTTTAAACTCACTCACCTGCATTTTCCCCACCAGGTGCCAAGTTTTCGTCAACTCCAGGCTCACGACACTCAGGCGCTTCTCCTGCGTTTCCAGCCGCCGCTCGAGGTGCACGTTTAGCGTCTTCAACCGGTTCGTTTCCCTCTTCAACGCCTTCTTCTCCAGTATCAGGTCCTTCAACTTGATGTACGTCTTGCTCACGCTGACAACCGTTTTGGGCCCGTTGCGTGTCTGCACCGACTGGAGGCACTCCTCGCTTTCTCCGCCCTCCTGCGAAACCGAGCACAAATTACGGGGGCAATCTCATCATGGACTTCTCGTCCCGAACCGCACGACGTTGACTTTGGGTTCCACGAACCAGACCACAACTTACCACAAACGGTACGGGCTGGGCCCGTTCTTGGTGATTCACCAACTCAATCAGCACACGCCACACTTTTGGCAACTTGTCAGCAATCTGTTCCGGCGAAGCCTTCTGCACGTCGGTAAACTCGGCGTCCTCGGCACCGCTTCCCTCACTGTCCGCTTCGACGGTGGCGTCCTCCTTCGGGGGTGCGTCCGCTATCTCGGACTCTACGTTCGCCTCCTCGTCCACCTCGGCTATCAGATCGTAGAGGGCCCGCGGCAGGAAGGCCCCGGTGTCGACGGTTTCCGCCTCATCCTTGGTCATCGCGATCAGCAGCGCCCGGTTCTCCTCCAGCACGGCCGCCAGCTTGTCAATGTTGATCTCGTTGGCCGTCGGCTTGCGGCTCATGCCGAGCAGGAACTTGGAGATGAACTGGTTCACGACACCCATCTCCAGCTGTAGCTGCTTCGTCTGCGCCTGCGAGTGGGACAGCTTCTCGTCCGTTTGCTCCCGCTCGGCCCGCAGACAGGTCAGATCGGACTGCAAACTTTCCACCAGTGCTTCCAAGTTTTTGTTCCTACAAGTGAGACACGGGCCACCGCAGAAAAACATCGTCATTAAGCCAGTCAGCCAGGCCGGCTACCATGCGGCCCCGCGGGCCAGACACAAAGAATCTTCGACGGCCAACAAACGTGTGTTGGCGGAGGACACAAAAATATCCCACCGTGTACGGCGCAATAATATTTTCGACGCCCCGCGGCGTGAGACAATGTGTCGGCTCCGGCGGAGGCGTGTTGCCCCGGACTCCACTCACCTTTCCTGCTCGGTCACCAGCTCGCTCTTCTTCAGGTCCAATTGGCGCAGCAAGTTGTCGCGCTCCATCCTCGAGACGCGCTCACGCTCCTCGTACAGATCTCGCAGGTTACGAATGTTTGTCAGCTGTCTGTCATACTCCCGACGCAAATCGTCGGACATAATCTGCAGCTCGCGCTCCTGTAGCGTGTCCTCGATCTGCCGCAGCTTCCCTTTCAGCTGGGGCGGAAAATCAAGTGGAGAAAGTCAAGTGGATTCTGAGTCACACGGTGGATTAAAAGCCACTTCAAGCGGGGCCCGGGTTGTTGTTTCGATTCACCGCAAGCTGATGAGTTTTCTCGAATACCAACGCCGCCGTTTTATTGCGAAATTCTGACGACTCATCGTCTCAAATATAATTTCCCACGAAAGAAAGCGATTTATATTCTACCCCATACGTCATTGCCCTGGAAAGTGGGGCAATTTTGCTTAGGAAATCTTCAATTTAAAGATGCGTCATTTGTAAATTACTCACATTTGAGCCACTTTTCTACAAGACGCCACTAAACTGCACAAACTGTGGTTAATAGCATATAGCTTTAGCACATAAACTTAAAAGTCCCGAGCCCGAGACGCTAGTCCTATTGCATTCATCGTCTTATTGCTTTTTTCAGTTAGTAGTAAATTTCGAAAGAAAACTGTAAAAAGTCTTCATATTCTAGTCATAAGTTGGTGAGTTATTATGTCAAGAATGAGACTACTTTTGTTATGTTCAAAACAATGGATCCAATACAATTTTGAGTTTCAATTTTACACTGCTTCTTGATTGAAAAACATTCCGATCAAACAAAGCAATGGCTTGAAAAGAGTTTTAAGGATCCTGCTCTATCAGAAACAACAATAGAACGTTCCATTTGCTGACTTCAAACCCAATCGACAAAATCGATTTAGTTGATCCAAAAATGAAATTCTTTGGGCTAGATCGTATTGCCTATATTGCATGAACATTTAACTGTGTGAAAGCTCTGTCTAAAGTGGGTGCCAAGGTTTGTTCAAAATGAGTAACAATGGTTATAACCTGGATCCATCACATTCCGCTTTGGAATCAAAACGATCCTCATCTGAGTGGAGAGCAACTGGGAAACCTCGTCCAAAGCGCCCGAAAACATAACAATTGGCTGGAACGGTTATGGTCTCATTATTTTCAGTTGTGCGACGTGTAATATTCATGGACTAACTGGAGAAGGGGAATACCATCAACAGTGAATATTATATAGCGTCATTGGAGCGTTTCAAAGCCGAAATTGCAAAGAAACGACTGCATATGGCAAAGAAACAAAATGTGTTTCATTGCTCTCACATCGACCTTATTCGCCAGATTTGACTCCCAGCGACTACAGGATGTTCTGAGATCTCAACAAAATGATCATCGGTAAGAAATATCGCTCGAATGACTGTGTGACTCTTGATGGAAATTTTGTTGATGAATAAAGACTATTTTGCACACAAAAAATCATTCCATCTTAGGACCGAGATTTTTTAGCCCTTGTGTTACGACAACTTTGAAACTTTTTAAACCGCTCAAACTGCGGCTCAAACTCATTTCAAACCAATCCAATACATCCAACCGTGCGGCGTCAATTTCAATTTAACGGCCACTGGCCACCAGCTCAGATTGCTGACCAAGCCAGACTTTATTGTCTTTAAGGCGAAACGAGACACTTCCGCCACTCGGCGTCCAGCGACATGCGCCGTTTCCCAGCGCCAATCCACTTCCATGTATGGAACGGCGCGTCGAAGGTCAACCGGCGCACACGCGATCATGCAAAGATCATTGCATCCGTAGATCATGAGCAGCGGCGATGCTGGGGTGACGAAGGTTCCGCGTCGCGTGCAGAGAGCAACGTGACCTTCGCCACACCACGCGCGCCACGCGGGTTTTGGCAGCGAGCGACACCGTAGTTCTCACGCGACCACCACCATCAAATTCACGCCACGCCACGCCACGGTCTACACCTGTCAGACACACGAACACACACGGACCACACATGGACCACAATTTGTTTACCTGCTCGACCTGATCCTCGCGGATCGAGATGATCTCTTTGCCGGCCTTGATGACGTCCTTGAGCGTTTGCACTTGCTTCCGGAGCTGCCCGACGTCGGTCTGCAAGGAGAGGGCCTCGGCTTGGGCGATCTGCAGCTGGAACTGCGCTTCGGCCAGTTGCGCCTTCAGCGCGCGGATCGCACCGTTCTGTCGACTGCTCTCGGCGAGCGTTTCGTCCTGCAGCGCGTGAAGCTGCGTCCGCAACTGAGCGAGCTCCGAGCGAAGCGCCAACGTTTCGCCGGTGACCTGCTGCAATTCGAGCTGTGACTCAGCGAGTTCTTTCTTCAGCGAGCGCCGTTCATCGTCAGTGATAGTAGTAGTATTAGTAGCAGCATCACTAGTAGTAGTAGTGATGGTGGTGGTGGTGTCAGAACGATCGTCACCGACGGCGGCGGTGATCGTGCTTTGTTCGAGCCGAGATGATCGCTCGCGCTCTCTCATCTCGTGCGCTTCCAGTGATCGGCGCTCGGCTTGACAGCCAAGGTTCAACGAACTGCAACTAGCTTCCGGGGGATGCGTTTTCTCTTGCGGGTTCTCCTGCTGCTGCTGCTGGATGTACTTGATCAGGGCCCGGTTGCGGCTCTTCTCCTCGGCCAGCGCTGCCCGCAGCTGTTCCAATTCTTCCCGCACCTGGATCAACTTTGACAGATGCACACCACGCTTCTGCTGCAAGTCGGCCCGGAAGGCGGCCAATTCGGTTGTCATTTTCCGGGCACGACACTTTGCCAACATATCGTCGTCGTCGTCATCATTCTCCGGCACTTTACCGCCTTCGTCGCCTTTTGCTTTGTCGGTCTCGGCCAGGATGGGCGCCGATGGAGGCGCTGCATCGACCGTGCTGTCAGTGCATCCATCCGGTGGCGTTTTTTCACAACCATTCGCCACGGAGACGAGCGTTTTTCCTACACCCACCACCGGCACCGATTCTCGACCGTCGACCGTCGCGTTGGTTGAACTTTCCTCGTCGGCGTCGTCGTTTTCCCGGTCAACGTTGGCCGACTGTATACCCCCCATTTAGCACCGCCTATACACTGCGCAGAAATAAGCGAGATAAAGAGAGAGTGTGAGAGAGAGATAGAAAGAGAAAGACGAAAGAACGCCGTGATTTTCACAATGCACACACAGCCGCACGGCATACACGGATTTCCACCAGCGTCACCGACAACGTCACCACACTTTTTTCACAGAACCAAGCCAAGACTTCTCTCCAAACTATTGCACAGTGTTAGATGTCCGATGTCCGATGTCACTAGGCTCCCGATAGTAAACCCGTCAACAGTGGGTTGGAAAATGCGTGCCCGCGGATTTGAACCTCTACTTATTTGCTATTAACTAACGATCGTGTAATTATGGCCATTGCGCCAGATGATGGCGTCAGTGGTGGATAGGTTTAGCGATTCAGAACTAAAACGCGGAACACGAATGGAAAGCCGAGACCGGAAAATTGTCGGAAAAGAAACGGTGCTCCAATGAAAACGGGTTAGGTACGAACCAACGCAGCGAACAGTAGCGCAGTATGTTGAATGCTGTCTTTTCGAGTGGCAGCGATCGTTGAGACTGATCTATTTTTGGCCGCCCACCGCGTATTATTTGGCCGAACCGCGAAAACACACGCGCGCCTAGCGGTGGGCTGCTCTGCAGGATGCTCTGCTGCTGCGTTGCGACGATTGCGCAGCCCTCCGGGACCGACCGGTGCCGAAGGAGTGTAGGAGCCCGAGCCGCATCCCCCCCACCGCGCCACGCCGGCAAGTGATTTTGTCTATTTATAAGAAAATACAAATACCCACCGTAGACTAAATATGAGAAAAATTCAAGTGGACCGCGCATTATGGTAACCTAATCAGCGCAACGCGCACGCAAATCGGCCGCGCGGAGCGCTGACGCCGAAACAGACGCGACTCTCGAGAATGAAACGGGGAGAAAATGAAAGAGAGAGAGCGAGGCAATTAAAATAGTATGAGAGAAAGACGCTAATTAGAGGATTAGTTCCTCGGTCTAGAGGTGGGCTGAGGAAACATATTTTCCAAACTCACCCTCGGCGAGATCGGATTGAGCAACGACCGTTATACCCTTGATAAAGCTGCGGCAACACGTGCATCTGCGATCGCGCATGCGACGGTCCTCGCGGCGATCGTACCGTTTAGAGCACAGTTTTCCACATTGTTTTCCTGCCGTAGAATGTGATGAAAAATGGGCCAAATCTTCGAGTCGAGAAGCAATCACATCACAATAAAATTCAGAACAGATTTTTTTTTGCCGATCTTAGAGGGAATGGACAACGCCAACAACGTCAACTTTATCTAGCTTACCAGTGTTGTATAACAACGAGACGTTGATAATGTACTGAGTGTATAAGTAGATGATGTATTGTTGTTGTTGTTGGAGGTTTTCTTCTGTTTTCTGTAACAATTTGCCCAATCTGGAAGTTTTAACAGCCAATAGGCTAAGCACCGTTTCTGATTGCAGATTCGGTCGACCATTAAATATATTGTAACATTTATGAAAATATCATGTATGAATAATGTCAGGAAACACTCGAGTATTCCCTTACATTGTTGATAAAATGCGAAGTCCAGTCGTAAAATATTCCACCCTGTGGATCTACTACATCACTCACATTCGATATAAGCCTGAGCTTTTCGAGCGCCGAACTCCTTCGAGCCTTTTAGGCCCTGAAAAGAGCACCACTTTGGCCTATCCTAGTCAGCCATTGCATTCATAGTCGAGCGATCGAGCTGCTCTATTTGTTGTGACCAACGTTTCACTCTGCTCCTTGTTGATGAGGATACTTAAGTTAGTTTCTGGTTATGACTATAATGTCAACAGTATAGAATGCGACTTTCTCGAATTGCTTAAAATGAGCTGTGTTGCTTCCGTTTTATAATTTTTTCAAAGTTATGTAAAACTATCCAAAAACAGTACAGGATGTACTACAATACTAGGAACATTTTGTCTAAATAAACACGTTTCCGTGACTATTCAGAAATCCTGATGCTGTCTAGGGCAGTTAATTCTCCACATTGTCCAACGAAGTTCGCGATGACCTGATCGTACACCGACCAGGCAATAAATAATTTCAAACAAAACACCTTCAACACTAACACACTGTACAACCGTTTCGAACCGATTCGACCGTTTTCTTCAATTTCCCCCAAACTGAAGTGACCACCCTGGGACCCTGATTTGCCACCTTTTGCCACTCTTGCCAATCGTACTGGCCGACCGTGTGGAAAATTTCTGCCAATAAATACAAACTTCGTCGCAAATGGTGGCCCAAGATTGAGATCGAAGGAATCCATTTACGTTCCCTTATTGCAAATTCTACTGCGCGGAGATTGTGCTCCACCTCCGCCCCAATCCATCGAATGGTCCGATGGCAAACACGAATGTCACACCTTTGCCCGCCCGACGGATGGATTCAAGATGTAGATAAATATTCAAATAAGGCTGTCCTCCCGCACGTCTTTCGTTCGCGGTTTGTTTCGTCTTCACTTTCCCCAATCCCGACACGGCTTCGGTGACTAAGAATGAGCCGTGTCGCTTTCTCAACGCCTTCGTCGAACTTTGGTTGAGTTTCGTGACAATTATCAGCAGCAGCGACACTGCGGTAGGGGACGGATCGACAGGCGTTGGAGCATTTTTATGGCCCAGGATGTCACGGTGACGTCTGGATTAAGGTGGAAGTTCGGAATCGGAAATGACCAGCTCAAATCAAATGGCATTTTCATAAATAATACGTTAACTTTCCCAGCTACTTTTATTGCTGAAAAGCCGCAACACTCAAATGCCAAGAATTTTCTCCATTGTTATGGCCGAGCACTGAAAGTGACACAAATTACTCTCGCCCCGCAGTTGCAGTGATCTGCCAGCATCGGTAAAGGCGAGTCGGTGAGATTCATTTCATTCAATCTAAATCACCGGGGCATTTGGTTTAATGTTCCAAACGACTTCTAGAGTCGTCGCTTCTAAACACGGTTCCGTTCCCGGGTGCTTTACGGTTGTACCAATTTCGCTAAGCACCATCCCCCCGGCACCTGGACCGAGCCCTGAACCGGATTGGACACATATAATGTTTCGAAAAACTTTATCTGTGCCAGTGGCAAGACAAGTGCCAAGCTGTTGGCCAAAGTGTGTTTACAGAAATAATTAACATACGAATCCAATAAAGCTTGCTTCCAAGGGCCGGCACCGGCAGCCTAGTGGCTAGCTGTTGCCCAGCGACAATGGACTCGGGTACTTGCGCCACGGACAAACTGCGGTGTGCAAAACACAATAATCCCAATCAGGCACACTCGAACCACTTTCCCAGATTGTCTCGGTGGTGGTGGTTGTGCAGTAGTCGCATCCACCGGATATCTCACCTCCCCGTGTCGTGGGTTACGAGCGCCTTCCACCCTGTGACATGATTCCATCGACCGAAACCACCGACTCAGAGGGAACCGTAAAAAGCAAGCAAGATCCTGGATAAAGTCGAGTGATGGGCGAACATCCATTCCGCCTCTCTCTCTCTCTCTCTCTCTCTCTCTCTCTCTCTCTTTCAAGAAGTGGCCTTTGTGTCGTTCGCTTCAGTAGCTCCCCGATGGACTACTTTGACGGTTGCGGTCCCCAGGACAAAGAGATCCCAGGTTCCAATTGTTAGCATAAAGTTGCCCTTGGTCGCGTACGGCAAGGACGCGGCAAGAAAATCAAACATCGCTCAATTCGCTGCTGGTGGTGTTCGGGAAAAATGTTGCCCAATAACCGGATAAGATTCACCGACGTAAAGGTCGCCCGTCCGCCCGTCTCGGAAGAGCTCCGTCTATACCGCCCTAGTTCCCTTTGATGTCGGGCGCGGGACAACATTTTCCGGCGTCGCAACACCTCAGACAAAATCGATCGGAGATCATACCGGGACTCGCATCAAAGCATCAAACGCTCCTAGTAGACCTCAGCGGCGAGGTGTCGGAACCGGACGCTGGTGGAGCCACCAACGGTCAGGCGCCTCGTTGGGTCGTTTGATAAAACTTTCACGTTTATGATTAAACTAATTTTCCGGCGAACAGTCAAAAGTGCTCTGCATACCAGATTTGCCCTGGCCTGGAGTCGGGAGCTCTACGTGCACTACATACGGTGGTCCACCTCCGGTCCATCCTCCGGGCGGTCCGGGAGTGGTGGAGCGTTGCGTTCACTTGACCCCGATGTAAGTAGGTTGATGATCCGGTTTTCCCACGAGAAATTTGCAATCCAAGTGCGAGTGTGAAAAGTTTGCGCCCTCCCCACCTCCAATGCCTGATCCGATCAGGCAGGGGCCCCTTGGGCGGCCATCATAATTTTTCATCCCTCCAGGTTTTGTTTCTGTAACAGGCTCCAGCAGACGGCCCGGGGCCTGGCTGGTACTTGGTTTATTATTTTTTTTATATGTACAAATTTCAACTTTGGTAATATCGTCGATTAGGAGCTGAGGCAGCTAACTTTGCCTCGAGTGTCCATCTCATTTGCATCCTGGCGGCGACCGCCGGTGTACCCCGGCGGCCATCCGCTCCACCGACAGTCGGGAGTCGGTCGTGCCGTGGGCGAAGCGGAAAACGCCGAGCATTACGTTCAATCGTTCGAAGCACTGGAAACCGGTACCGCTCGGTGGGTCGCCTCGCTTGGGAAAGTTTTGTGGGTTAGTCCTTTCTTATGTAGCCGTTTTTTTCTCAGTTAAAGTCACAAGAAGACGGCCGCTCTGGAAACGGCCGATCCCGCCGGTTCAGGTCGTAGTTCCGTGGAGAAAGTTTTCCAGCGAAGTGAAACATGATTAAAATGACGATGGCGGTGAGGTTTTCCTGGAGTGCCGATAACTTTCTTCCTACCGAACCCGGGACCCCAAGCGCTGTGCATTAAACGGCAGTTTTGCCTGATTGCACCGTAAAGCGGGCATTTCGATTTACATAGATCATCAATTATGTAGTTTCTGGTGCCGTGCAGCTTGTGTTTTGTTTCATTTATTGGACCACGGTTGCGCAGCTGCGTTGCTTCCGGTGCGTTTTTAATTTTATTTTTATAGAGAGAGTAGCACAGGAAGGGACGTTCAGGCTACAAAGAGAAGGTCTACATTTTATGTATTTAATCGGTAATGCAGGGTGACGATTTAAAATTGCATTCCTAGTGGTTTATTTAACGTTTAATGTTGCACATTCTGTTCATACAAAATAAATAAAACAAAGAAATAAAAGAAAATTATCACATCAAACAGTTATTCTTTAAACGAAGATATTGGATGTTGGATAATGGATATTTTCTTTTGGTTTCACTGCACATGAAAGTTTATTCACAAAATCATTCTGTTGATTTCAATAGCATTTATTGAAATGTTGCAGGGTTAAACTCACTAAAATATTTTCATCGAAACAGCACACTCATCGAAATTATTTGCTCCCTCAAATTTCTGAATCGCTTAGTATAAGCCCCATGCAACAACTAATTTGTTAAGTACAGATAATATAGCGATAGTTTCAAACAGGATTTTCGAATAAAATAGATTAAAACTTTTACCAAACAAAGAACCGCAGGTTTTTTATGAACAAGCGAATGCAGCACTCATTATGTCGCATTAATGACTAGACTGTGAACTATACTACCTTCCTCGTCAATATAATACCTTTACGTCAACATGGAAAAAATATAGAGTAATTTGATGTGTTTAAAGTTCATGTCGAAAATCCTTTTTAAGAAAGAAAAGTACAAAATCAAATTTAGCCAAGCTTTCATCAAGGCTTAGTTTCGATGCATAGTTATTGTTGATGTTTCCACAAACCTGCGCTGCTAACCTGAAGCTGTGCGGTCTATTTCTCTGTTGATCCTTTGTAAACAGGAAGCGCATGTTTCCTGATCCACCCCGCCCTGACACTGGGCCCGATCCGGACTGGGAAATAAACCAATTTTCTGCTAAACAAATCTCCATACACAACCCGACACTCCCTCGTCGGTTTCCCGATCGTATTGCACAGAAGTTCGTCCGGCCCTGCGAGAAAAACGAGCCCAGGCAGATGCTTTCAACGATTCCCAGCGCGAGCATGCAGATAAATTCGAATTAATTAAAACTTTTCCTCGTACGCCGAGGAGCAATGGATGTGCATAATGAGGATTGCTTGTCTGTTGGCCGGAAAAAAGCCCGATTGCAATACCAAATCTCGCTGCCGGAGGAGCGGCTGCCGTCAGCAGCGTGACGCAAGCCCCCGGAAGCCTCTCGGTGCCAAATAAATCGCAGCGGATCCTCGCCCTAGACGGCCCGAACCGATCCCTGTTGGGTGGAGTATTGGAGAAACTTGTTGGCTCTGATAAGCCAAAGCAATCTTCCTCGATCGCAGGCGCACACTGTGCTGATCCGTCGGAAAGAGAGACAACTTCCTAATAAGCATTTACAAATGTAGAAATAAATAAAGACAGGTGAAAATTATGTGCCAATGGTGCGGAGCATAAATCACGGGGGCAAGAAGTTGGCAAGCAAAATAAAGACCAAACACTCGGATGAGATAACTATTGCCCGGGCAGCCCCCTTGAACCTCCCGCTTCTGGTCCGGCCGATGTACGCCGTAGGTCTCTCTGGTCTCTTTTTCATTTTCCCCATTCCGTGTGTTGCGCCACAAGAAAACTGCCAAAGTCACGGTCGCAGGAAAGCTGACGAAAACGGAAGTTTCCCGATGATAAATTGGATAAGTTTGGATACGGCTCGCTCACTCGCAAAAGTTAGGCACGGAACACGGAGACGGTAGTCAGTATTTCCGTTCTTTCACGGGGACAACGTTGTACGGCAAAGGATCCGCCAGAGGACCGGAAGACGGTGGTGCGGTCCGTATCCTTAAGTGACATGTGACGTAGGGGTGAAAATAATACGCATTGTCATGAATATTGATGTGTCATGATTTGGCACACTAAATGGCAATTAGAATCGTTTCACTTCTTGAAATGTATATCCCGGACGGTTTTGCCGTGGAACTCACTAGCACAGTTTAGTGTTCGTTTTCTTCTTCTGAACAACTCTTGGAAAAGCCCGATCACATCCATGGCGCATGGGTAGAGTTTGATGCTTAATTTTTTTGAGGTACTCCGCTTGTGGTTTGCAACAGAAACAGGACCTTGTTGGAAAATATTACCTAACTTAACAACAAAGCCATGCAATCAATTAGTGCAGCATCACAGATAACGTGAGCTAACCGACTTATTCCTTAATGATCACTCTTAGATAATTCTATCACGGACACTCACGAGACAGAGCGGAAGTTATATCCTCGCAACTCTTGTCTGCGCGACGTCACGGAAGTCCAATCATGGCCATTTATCTGCATAAATTACCTGGCCGATGTGGCAAACTGCATCAGCATCACCACCGATTTCTCGCTACACAATCCGCGGCGGACCAGGGACTCCGCACTCGGCCACCGCCTTTTTCCCGCCAACCTCGCTAACAAGCCAGAACAGGGATGCAAAATGTGTTTCACCGATCGCGACTCGCTGTAGTAATTGAGATGATAAATTTACTACCTACCTAGAAGCCCCTACACTCTCGCGGGCCATCCGTCACACGCGTGTTTCCGGTTGCCTACGCGCACCGGGGCCGGGCGCCATCTTGCGATGCGATACGCGGAAATGGTGACAAACATACGTGGTGTGTTTCGTATGGCGTGACTCTCGGTGTCAGTTATAATTGCAACATACGTGCATAACTCGACGCTACGATTTCGATTAAACCGTGGCCGTGGCGCGAGTGCTTGAGTTGCGGCGATTATGGTTGTGGCGCTCCCCTCCAACTCCCTCCTCCCCAAAGTCCAGTGCTGCGCTCCGGCCGACACTGAGCCAATCCGAGCCATGACTGTGAGCAAGAAATTGCACTCTCGTGCACCGATGCACTGGAATATAATTAACTTGTGCTTTTTGTCCGTGCTTGTTCCGTCTCGGGTCGATTGCTGGTGATGAAATTTGAATGAGACTAGATGTGCAATGTTGCAGTCGCAATTTATGTTGCTGTACAGTTCGAATTTGAATTGAAATAAAAATGACTGATTTGCATTATTCGATCAACATTCTGCTCCCCAGACGAGTGGCAGAGAGCCGGTCGGGTGATGATCCGCCGGTCGGGGCAATGCTTCGAGACTGGCAACAAAATATGTTTCCTGTCACTTAGCATGGTCACACGTTATGGATTACGTGTATGCTGCCAATGCCAGGTCAAACTAAACGAAGTCTTGATCGAGTTCGAGTCTCGAAGCTCAGATTCGCGGACAACATGTGAAATTGTTCGGGCAGATTTTCAGAAAATCAATCAATCGAAATCGTGTATATCGTGTTCAGTTCTTCCTTCTTTAGTCTAAATACGATTCCAAAATATATAGAACATAATGTAAGCGTATGCTGTTCAGATTCAAAGTATTGTTTTGCAAATAGTTACGATTGTCCAGTTTCTTTAAATTATGATTAATTTTAATGCAAACAAACTGTAGCTTATACATGTGATTTTTGTTCCAACGACCTTAGCACTTGTGAAAACTTGTTCAACATTGTTCACTTGTTCAACTGCATGTGCGATAGTTATTTAGGGCCCAACTGTTCTTTTTTCAGCTCTATCGAAGCTCCTAACCAGCTTCTCAAAACCATTCCAGAAATTGTTGTATTTAGTATGTTACACTTTAATCTGCATTTATCAGCGTACGGTGGTTACAAATTTAATATCCTACAAGCGTCAATAAGTTTTATCTTGTTTTGTTTTTTTAACGAAGAATAATTTGTCAATGTAACAATTTGTCCCACCATACGCCTCCAATCGCGAATCCTGAAACAGCGGAATAAATCAATCCCAAAGTTGTAAACAATTTCAAAAACAAACCTACGTGTCGAAGGTTGAAACCTCTGAGTACAATTCGCATCTTTCTATTGGTCTCTCTCTCTCTCTTTTTCTCTACCCATCTCTTTCCGTCGCTCGTTCACGTTTTTGAACTGTCCCTACAACGAACGAAATGCAATCCATTAGCGAGATGGCAAATGAAATTGTGTGCCAAAATTAAACTCCGCAAAAGCGCCACCGAACCACGATGGTATAGGCTCTATCAATCGTTGGCAATGCACATGGACACAACCGTTGGCAAGCTTGCGGTTCTTCGCACCCGGAAGTAATTGCTTCACAATGCTCCGATAAGTCAGCAGCCACGGAGCGGTTGAGGAGCATCGACCGCACGAGAAAACCACGCTTCTTCCGGTTGTTCTGACCCCGTAACCACCATGCCCTCCAATCATCATAACCATCAGCAGCGTGGTTACAACAACCCAAGCCAGCTACCGGCGGCTGCCAGCAATGCCATCAGTAATGGCATTGGCCACCGAACGGTGGGTTTGTATATTTAATGCTTCACAAGAGCCGGTGAGAGGGAAATAAGGCCAGCGGGGAGAAGGATCCGGACGAGAGACGGCCACGCCACGACCAAAACGGTTATGACATCTGGAACCATGCCGGCAATGGTGTAACTAGTGGCTTAATTGTGCAATCCTCGTAATCAGGTATTTGCCATTCCCATCACTACGCTGCCTTATGGGCAGCCGGTCGGCAATTGCCGTTTCCTCCTCTGCGGTGAAATGGTTCCGCTCAACCAAAATGACTCCGAAGACCACTACTAGTCCTGCCCATGACGGTGCCGCTGATTGCAGTTTCATCTGCCAGGGAATCGATGCTTATCTGTTGATATTTCCGTCCGTTTTGTGGCTGAAAAACGGAGTGGCCTTCCATCCTCCTCATCCTCAGCGCTCCAATCAAATTGGCCAAATCATTCCACCCATCGCTCGAAATCGCTACGCGTTCAACAATTTCTGCCACACGCATTATGGTCAGCAAAAACCTTCCTTGGCTCTGCAGCTCTGCAAGAAATCGGTTCCTTGCCTGCGGCACCGAAACGTCTGCATTACGACTCACGATGCCATTCCACGAATATTTTTTTCCCAACTCTCGAAATTCTCTGCATGCAATGAACGATGTAGGATGAACCAACAAAAATCCGTTATGGGGACTGTTTGAAAAAAAAACACGTGCAACGTTTACATACAACCATCATGAACAGCACGCAACGGATATTGAAAAATTTGTTTGAGTTTCTTTGTCAGAAGGAGGGACTGGACAACGCCTATTTTGTTTCTAAAACCCTAGTTGCAATACGATGCCTATTTGTCGTGACAACTGTTAAAATTGGTCACATTCTAGAAAGGGTGTGCCTCACAGATTCTCACACAAAAATTACTGGCCAAAATTGTCCACTGTTTATCAGAACTACTCTCATTTTCAACTAAATTATTACTTAAAACCAACGGTTAAATGTCTATGGGCAATAGAAAATAGGTATGTTAGCATTACAATTTAGCATTTACGTAAAGAGATATGCTTCACTGTTTCGCTTGATACTTCACAGAACATCGGCCAACTAATGCCCAGTAACGAAAGAGAATATCTAATTTAACCATGAAACCTGTCCATTATGGCCATAAATCCGATTTACGAACTTGTGATTTATTAACGTGAATGAACCACCAGGCTGGCTAACTGGTTGACTTACTAGTTGAGAATGAGTGATATGCTCAGGCCGTGAGTTGAGAGTTTAAAACTAGGTCCTACGGTACTGCCTGACGAACTGAATTATTTCACAGCTTATGAATATCTAGCACCGGTCGCGTCACATCACCACCTTGTCACGGGTAAAATGTGACGAATCCCCTGCCCTTCACTGACCTAACTTAATCCACTTTGTACGGAAAACGTGGAAACTGCAATGCTTCCCGTCCCGTGGCGCTGTACCACTGCAAGGATGCTGACCGTTAGATAGCTTGCCGAAAACTTGCCCTTTGCGGTCTTTGGCCGTGAGCACTTTAGACACGTACCAATGCAAAATGTGCATTATTTATTATGCATCAAGCAGTCAGAATTGCAGATGCATTCCATTATACGGTTTACGGGAAAATCGTACGAATCGCATGAGTCATTGCTCGATCCAGATGGCAGAAGACCGTCGTTCATCGACCAGGTAGGAAACTGTGCAAAGTTCCATTCACTGTGGGAGGATCGATATATTAATCTCCATATTCTCTTTCCTATACCCAAAATAATAAGTAACAACCGGGTAAGGGCATTTCTAGATAGATGGCAATCTTCAGAGCAAATATTCAAACAAATATGTTGGTCGAACTGCCTTGTTAATAGTCCAAAGGATCACGCAAGGACTTTATTTACCCAAGCTTAGGTGTACGCAATACGTTTAATTTAAATTAATGTTTGTTTTCAATGAAATCTAAGGTTTCTTGTTTCATATTCTCGATCATTTCCAGTTCCTTTTCTTCTTTTTTCATAATGTCCATAAACATCTCGTCTGTTTCTTCCAGTTCTGATACCTCTGTCTCCAACGAACGTAGTTTTCTGAAATCGAAATAACGTCTAAAGAACTCATACGAGCACATGAAACTCTGCATACATACAGAACGTGTTTTTGTTCTACTTTCTTCACCACTTTGTTGCGAGCGTAAAATTCGGTTTGTTTGTCGGCGATGTACGCTTCCATCTCTTTACAACTGTTCGTTAGTCCATCTGAAATGTTTTTCAACTTCTGAAATCTTTGTTCCGCCTGATCGATCGATAGCTTCATTTGTTTCAGCTCGTTTTGCAATGTCCTGAAATTGTAGTTGGCAACTTGTAAAGGCTCAAGTGTGAAATGTCTCATGTAGACTCACCGACACGATGTATCAAACTCGTATTGGGACAGTTTCTCCAATAAAATGATGCATGGCTGCATTTTGTGAATGGACGCCGCATGAATGGCATTATTTTCCTGTAGTTGATTCTCATTTTCCGTGAGCATAATAAGTTCTCGTTCGAGAGCTTCTTTCTTCTCTATGAGTGCCAAAGCCTCGTCGTCTGTAACTTTATGTTCTGCCAATTGCAACAATTGCTTTTTCAGGTTTAGTATTTTCTCAATCATATCCTGGTCCTTTGCTTCAAGTACTGCCAGTTTTCCGCGCATCAACTTGTGGCTCTCAACAAGTGCTTCAATGTGCTGATTAATCTGTGGAAGCTTGTTCTTTAACTCATCGATGTCGCGGTTCATCTGTAGACGAGAGTGCAATTATACAAGTTGATATTAGAGCCGTTATCTCATACAGAACATCATTTCGTATTAAACAGTTCAACTTACATTATTTGCCCGAATTTGGATTTCTTCCTTCACTATCTGCTCTTGGTTGAGTTTTGACTTCAACTCGTTGTACTTTTCTGTGCACCGGTTAGCCTTTTCCAACACAGTCTCTTTAACCATGTTGATGTAAAACAGATAGTTAAGAAGGATCTTAAGTAAATGCTTCACTTTTTTGGCAGCTACAAGAAAGCAATAAAAGAACCAACTATAGGCGGCAGGAAACAGATCTACGTTCAGCACATACTTGGTTTGACAAGATCAACGAAGAAATACGACGTTTGTTTGGAGTCCGAACAAAGTTGGTAAATGTAATTGATACGGGCCACAAACTCCACTCGCCTGACCATTAAAATATCGAATGGTTCGTTGTACATCTGCAATGAGGACAATCACCAACAAAACGTTTCCACTTGGGCGTCGTCCAGTTACTTACATATTCGTAATTAGACACATCGTAATGCATAAGCTTGAAAATACTTAACACGCACTTGAATAGAAACTTTTCTGTGGGTGTTTCCAGCTCATTGGCTTTGATTTTGAATGGAATAATGCTGTTCCAATCCTCAATTAAAGCGGCGTCGTTCATGTTGATATTGCGTTTGCCGTTGGAGGAACGGTTCAAAACAATCTGTTTGACGTCTTGAACCGCCTGCTGAAACTGGTATAACTAACTCGTATAAAACTTATGACAGTTTTTCTCACCATCCAGCTGATTGGAAAAGACTATGATAAGTACAAACATTCTATTAGCCCATCAAATAACGTTAAAAGAACCTTAATGATAATTGGTAAAATAGCTTATTTTTCGGATGTCATTTCAGTGAAGCACACAAGGAGGTTTATTTAAAATTTAAGTAACAACACCCACTGCTACCTGCACGAGGATAGAAATGAATTATTTGGTTTGAACTTTATTTCTCTACACAATCTTCAATGTACCGGCTCACCATTAAAACGAGCTAAGCAGAAGCGACTCTTAAACTGATCAGCCTACCAGATGTTTGGGGGTCGCGTGACCCACTAAATTAAATGGTTTTACACTGAGCCGCATTTGAATTCCTCTTTCTATCTCTCTCTCTCTATAACTTTATATACATTGCGCGAAATGTAGCTACGCACGCACAAGAAATCACGGTTAACTGGAAGAACATTTAAAACACAAGCTTCACAATAGTGTTCTTAAAATGCGGGACGGTTATAACAAAGTGAAACAAAAAAATAAAACATCCGCAATCATATACGAAGCACGAGGATTCGAATCCAGTTGCTGGGTAAAATAACCGAAGTCGGAGAGAATAAAAACAACCTTTCACTAAACAAGATCACTGAACATCACCGCGTCTCGAAGGAGGGACGGATAATGACCGTAACAACCTCAAATTTAGTGCGACTTACGTCTGCTTGATGATGTGCCGCGAGATCAGTTCGGTCGCTTCGCTTGCGTTCGGTATGAGGAACCGATCCATATCCGTAATGACGAGGTTTTCTTCGTCCGGATAGCCATAGTTGAACGTGATCAAATCACGATGTCGCTTTTTGGCCGTAATCTTTACGATGCTCTGCAACGACCGACGAACGATGATACGAGCCCTGTCTTTGCGCCCTTCGAGTTCCCGTAGGACAAGCAGGTGTGTTGCCGTGACGATCAGGTAGCTATCGTACATGTATCCATTAAGATGCACCTCTTGGCATTTGAAATAGCGTATCACATCTGAACCCTTCAGGAAGCTCTGTATCGACACTTCATTTTCGGCCGGGTCGATTCCACCTTGGGCGTAAGCACGAGAGCCACTCGGTGTTGTTGCAGAATTTTCACTGGCCGCCGAATTGAGATCGTCATCGTCCTCCTGATCCTCGCCAATACTAAACACGGGCGCCACATTGCGATAGCGTCTGCCGTTGCGATCATTGCGTGAAACATGTTTCTCTGCCGCTCCTCCAACCGCACCCGCGCCAGCTGCATTCGGATTGGAAATGTAGTCGAACAGCTTCTCGCGAACCTCGGCTGACTTCGTTTTCATCGCTAGAGACAGTTTGCTAAACAGATCTATGGTTGACTTTCGATCGCCAGCGGCCGTGCCGTTGTTGTTTGCGAAACTACCAACTTGCAGAGTTTTGGGTGTGGTTTTTGTGCTGTCGGGCGCACCGCTGTTAATCATTCTAGTTTCTCCGTTGGAGCTGCTATTGTTGTTGTTGTTCAACGTTCCTTTCGTTGGACCACCTCGGTAACGCTGCCGGTCGCGGTTGCACACTAAACACTTGAGGGGATCGTGATCCTCGAGGCAATCGACCATCCCTTCTCCGAAGTACTCATGTATTGCCTCATAGCCACCCGTAAGCAGCGACACGTACTTGGTGCTTTTTTGCAGAAACGAAGCCACTACCATGTGCGTATACTGATCCTCCTCCAGTCGACCGGACCCCAGAAAGCACAGATGCTCACCACCGGCGTTCGAATTGGCATCGATCGCGTTGCGCTGCGAACGCAACAGGCCTTGCACGGCCGTCTGGAATGCTTCCGGTTCCGACAGCATCAAGTTGCTGTCGAGATGGAATGCAGTTGAAAGGTGACCCGAGTTGTACTGCTCTGCCGGGCGGCAATCGACCAGAAAAAATCGCACAGCTTCCGGGTGCGGATTTTCCATGGACGCATTCTCGATTAACTCGTTCACCGAAACGGGTAGACAGAGCGCCTGTGAAACGATCGACGTTTCTGTCGCACTGTTCTGGGCACCGAAGAGCACGCTGAAGAGGTCACGCTTGAATGAGGCCGGCGTTTTGACGGAGTAATACTGAGCCAGGGAGCAGAAATCAAGCACATCGTCCGCCTCTATGTTGCACGGCATGTTGACTAGGAAACGGGTTAACTCCTCTTTCGAGGAGCCCTTCATGGCAAGAATCTGATCCCGCTGATTGATCAGCACGATGAGACTGAGGAAGAACACAAGGAACGGATCGGACTGCTGGAAATACAGGTCCCACATGGACAGCACGACGGGTAACGTGCAGGTGGAAGCGAACAACGTTTGGAACCAGCCAATCGCGTAGCAATCTGGAGTGATGCGCTTCGTATCCAGTATCGTGCAAAGTTCCGGATCGTGGTACAGCAGCAGCAACCGAAACACATTGAACACGGTACCGTTCTTGGCGCAGCCCTTCGGAATGTAAGTGTCCCGGATCGCTTCGAACAGGTTGTAAGTTTCCGAACGAACGAGCTTCAGGGAAAGGAGCGGCAACATCAGTTCTACCCACCCGTTGTTGGGCTCGTAGACCACGTTCCGATTCTTGCAGTAAAACGTGAGGATCGATTCCAGATCGCAGACCACCGACACCTTGTCTTCATCTTCGTTGCCTAGTTTGTTGACAAATTCTTCGCAATCGTTGCGCAGTTGCACTTGGAAGGGAAGGTCGTAGATCTCGTTGAATTGCGCCAGCTGGTCGATTTTGTTTCGCACTCCCAGGCATACTTGCCACACGTCGAGGCGAAGTGCCTCGGGCAGCGTTCTGCCATGGCATATGGCGTAGATTTCGTCGACCGTACAATCGTCCTGCAAAGCTGCCTCTAGCTCAATAAACCTGCCGTGTACAGAAAAAATGTTGAAACGGACAAGGGAACAACATTAAAAGACGATCGCAACGGCTGCGTAGCGTAAGGAATGTGTGCATGAGTCAGAAAGGGGCTTATCAATCGCGCTTATCACAAATGGAAAGGTAACGTCACGTCTTACCACAAGCTGTTCTCCATCGAATAGCGGTGCAAGAATTGGGTAATCGGGCAACTTTCACGTTGTCCCTGTTTCGGAGGCTTGCAGTATATTTCTGAACTGTGTTCCCGTCTCTCACGTAGTGAAACGATGAAACACTACCATCGCTGAAGATCGATTCTTCGAGCAATCAATCAAACCGAACGCGAGGAATTACTGATCCAGCACAGAAAAGAAAAGAAAGAGCTCAATCAATGAAAAAATCAAGGTGGATGACAAATGACACAGCTGACAGTTCTTTTTTGACGTTCCACGGGGATTGGTTGCCTGGTGAAAAATCTAACAGCTATCTAAAAGCTTTTCAACCATTTGGAAATTTGAACATGAAACTGAAAACGAACAAAATGTAGTATTATACATTTATATGTTTTACGCAATTTTTCATACATTTTACCATGCACAGTTATTCCTGGCCATATTGAATAGCAAAATATGTTGGACGTAAAGAAGCTACTATTGCACAAATATTGCATGTGCTTAAAATGTGACGTGAAAGTATATTCAAAGAGAACAAACAGAACAACCTTTAACGCATACAAAACAAAACGCTTCACTATTGTTGTTATTATTCTTACAGAGGACTTTGAACGTGAAGCTTCTTTCATTCGTTAGCCAAGAACAGTAACGAAAAGCTTCACCTTCACCAAAAAGCTTAGCCAGCAACTCAGGAAAAGTTAGGAAGCGAAGTCAGGTAGTGGACGAAACAAGTATATATCGCAGGAAAACGTGCCGTGGAAAATCAGTTCAACGGTGCATTTCCACCAGTTGACTTCGAATTTGTGCGGCATCAGCAGCTCTTTCGAATACCGTACAGTTAGCTCAGAGCAACATCTTCTGCAGTTCATTTCGGGGCGAAGACACGGATACAGTGAAATTTACATGTGAGTTGCTGTTAAGTGGCTTTCTGCGATGGATCCAACAACTGGGCCCTTTGTTTTTTGTGATTGTAACAAACTTTGATAAAACCTATGCTTATGTCAAACGGTTATGAAAATTTAAATTTTGTTACGTAGAAAACACAGCCACGGCGCAATGTGATTGCTTGTAATGGAGAACCGTTTGTAACCTTTTTTCTTTTAATCTTTAGGGTGAAGCGTAAAAGTTTAAGTGCTGTGCCAAAGTTATTCCGTTTTTTATTTTAAACTAATGAGACACATCGCAATCCGACAAGTGGCCGTGGCCGTGCTGCTGCCACTTGTGACCAGAATCGTAGGCGTGCCGCTCGCGAATTCGAAAGAAACTAATGGTGAGTAAACAACAAATTACATGTGTGTTGTACAAATTGAAATACGAAAAAAGAGTCGACTGCAATACAAAGAAAATGAGAAATATAAATTTTTGTTTGTTGGATCCTCACAACGTTCCTTCCCATCTGACCTTAATCAAGCCATCAATTATTAGTACAGTGTAGAAACATCTTTTATCTGCGTGATATACTAAAAGACTTAAGGAAGATCTTTTACAAGAATTTATCACTGTGACATTACTTCAAACATGACTATGAGTAAAAGAATGTGGCTTGTATACATTATAAAATATGCTTGATATGGTTTGATTTACCAAAAACAAACAACACCACATACAATTCTTTGCATTACTGCAATATTGATTCCTCTATGCAACATCTATGACTAGGCATAGAATTCACCCTATGCCATTGATTGCACTGTGGCCCTGTCGCATAGTAACTCTGTCCTTCACGTAACGCTATCTGAAAGGTGTGCAAATAGTCCTTGCTTCCATTTTTCTCACTTATGTTAGGTGTTAACAGTATGTCTTCTCTTTCATTTGTTTTCAAAAAGGATACAGCTTCCTTTCAACGCATTTAATATTTTCGCCTAGACAATAGGCGTAAATACCAGGAAAACCATAAAGCTCTGAGTTCAGTTGCTGCATAGTACAATAGATAAGAATGATATATCCAGGCTTACAATCCTTCAAACGTGAGTGCATTCTTCTAAGTTAACACCATTTTTAAATCATAGATGTTTTAATATGCATAAAATACTACTTTACTGCTTACAATTATGTGTACAAATAGCTTCACTAATGTTCTTATCCAATATACAGAAAACACAAGAAGTAAAGAAAACAGATGAGGTTTGTGGATTTAAACTAACGCAAAAAGTCTTTGGTGGTTTATAAAATTAATTGTAAAATTTCCCCTCATTGTGAAAATCATATTTCTAAAGGCATTCATGGTTTGTCATGGCATTTAGACCGTTATAAAAATAACTATGACTAAGATGGAAAACACGAAACCAGTACTCGGGGTGAAGGTTTTATTCTATTGGAATATCTACATCAAACATGCGAGTATCTTGTGGAAAACCGTGGTTATTTTATGTTGATGACCATATCAACGAAGGTCTAAATGCCCGACGGATGACCAACTTGGGTCGGTCGCAAGAGTCTTCCGGAAACACGTAAAAAAATAAAATCATAAAGTGACATTGATGGTCTTTTCCTCTCCGTTAATAAGTCACAGATTGCAATACCCTTGTGCAGTGATTATGCTGTAAATGAAGTACCGCTACCAAAAGGCAATATGAGGACACCGGTAAAGTTCAGAACTATTATTAACTGGCAGTAATTTTTTAAATTACTTCTCAGTAGCACGTTTATAGTATCCGAAAAGTATCCATTGTAAGAGTATCCCTTTTTATTCTGTCAAGCATACGGTAAAAAGTCATACGGTATGCTGAAAATGCATCAGTTGAAGATTTATAAATCGACAAACACTATCAAGCAGCATTTTGAACAGAAGAATGGTAGCTTTATGTTTCAACAAATCTATTTTTAATGATAAGGTTATGCTAGATAAAAAAAATCCCGTAAACATAGTTCTTATGGCAACATTTAATACATAAATTTTACGAAGGAAGGTACGACGTTCTTTACACATTGTGCAGATCTCATACAAAACCGCTAGCTGGTCATGTTGGACTGGATTCGATTTTTTCTCCCATCAAACAAAACCATCCTTGCAAACGTTTTAAAGTCATCATTTATTAAACCTTGAGGAAAAGTGTAATATGTTTGTGCTGACATTTGACACACTATTAAACACTTGTGCTATTACAAATGGCAGACAGCTGACTGTGTGCCAACGCAATATATGCACGGAATGCTGTTTCCGCCAGCGTCATGCAATTGATATAGTTGTCCTGAATGATGGCTAGATCTTCCAACAACGTGTCGAGTTCTTCTTGCATGCCAGGCAACGAAGGGCCAATTGTGCTGTTCAGATTCGCCAGTTTTTGGTGAAGTTTCGTCACGATGCTATCGGGTGTGTAGAACACGTTATCATTTCGGAAAACGTCCAACAGGCGCAAATCCGAAAGCGATGCTTCCAGATTAGTAATGTTAGCGTAGTACGATTTCGCCGTTACATTGAGTGCCTCATCTGCTGCGTTCACGCAAGAAGTGAACGATACGCCTACCAAGTTGACGTTTGCATTCTCCGCTATCGAGATAAACTTCGTGCACTCTGCTTCAGTCTTCACAACATTTTGGTGATCTATGGCGGCTTGCAACTGATCCTCTTGCCGAATGATGGATCCGACAAACGTTTCCTTCGCAGTGATAATGTTGGTGTGGAACATAGTGATCTCGTTCATTCCCTGGTGCTGAACCTCAAATATCTGGCCTTCGTTTTGCTGAAGCAGTCCAGCGAACTGGGGAGCCACTTCCTTAAATGTATCGATCACAAGCACAGCACCCGGGCGCTCAGCGCACACCACGCAGGCAAATCCTAGGAGCACGACAAGCAGATTCATGTTCACTTTCAATTAAACGCGGTCGGAAAGGAAGTCGTTCGGCTGTTGCAGGATCGCCTCTATTAAATACTCGAGCTACCTGACCAGTATAATCTACCTCACCAAATGCGTTATCTGTTTTGTTTGTAATGAAGAAGATTAACGACACCCAACCGGACATTTCTGGGAAGATTTAAGTCAAAGTTTACATATCTGTCTCTGTGAGCTGCATTCAGGTGCTTCCAGGCGGCATTTTAACGCTAACATGGATTTTCGGTCCTTGGAAGAGGTCCGCCTGCTTTTCACCTACCTTCATCGCAATGAGTCACTATTTTCGGTGAACCTGCATATTTTAAAATTTGACGAGGTTATTGTTCCTTGTTAAACTAAAACGTAATACATTTTGTGGTACTTCACAAATAACTTTGCAAATAACACAATCATTGACTAATAAGACATTTTAAAACCAAAAAGTCCTACACGCCCAAACGACTTCTCACCTAACACCGCGCTAATCTGAGACGACCTAAGACGACTTTTTAAGCATCGATTACATTTAAGCAGACGATTCGTAAAAGCATCAATCTATTCCAAAAACGTTTTGGCATAAAATTTGAAGTTTGAACATGAAACGAAAAACTAAATTCTGTTTTGAAAAACCAAATAATATTAAACTGCAATAGGCTCCATTGTCTTATAATAGACTAATACAGTAAAAGCTTACATAAATTATTAATCAAATATTTTGCATAAACATCAAATCAAAATCAAAAGTTAGTCAACTTCATTCTCACAATTAACACATGAAAATTATTCGTACAACTGTTTTTTGTGGTTGCATGCATTTATTTTCCAATAGTCAGATTACTCCTTTTTTAGGCTTAATATTAGCCCAAACGACCACCTATTGCGAACGCGGACTGACGGCGTGGTCAGAACATTCAGTTGTAAGAGGATTGCATGTCGCAATCCGCAGAGTGGCTCCACAGATCAGGGTCATCTGGCTAACGCACATATTCAAGCCTTGTTCCGCGAGACTGTACGCATTTTTCATGCAAACATTGTAGTCATTCAGAATGGCACCCAAGTCCTGCGACACGTGATTTACCAAATCTTCGATGTCTTTCGCAGTTAGTCCAGAATTTTTCTGCAGCTTTGCCAGTTTGTCGTTTAACTTTTGCGTAATGTTAACAGGGCTGTAGAAAATGTTGTCCCCCTTGAAGACATCAAGCAGACGCATTTGCGACAGCTTCGTTGACAAATTGCCTAGCGATCCCGAATATTCGGCCACCTTGGTATTGAGCGCTGTGTCGGCTGTATTGATGCAGTTGGTGAAAGATACACCGGCCAGGTTGACATTCATATCGCTGCTCGTTTTGACAAAACCGAGGCAAAGTGAATCGTCTTGTGATTGGAAATCGATCTGCTGCAGTATATATTCCTCCTTCTCGATAACTAAATTGACGAATGATGCTTTCGAGTTGATGATGTCCAGATGAAAATTGACCAGCTGTGACGTGACGTTACTCTTTAAAGCAAAAAGAGTCTTTTCTTCCTGGTCCAGTGTTTCCTTGTACATTGGCGCTATTCTCTTAAATGTGGCGATCACTTCCGCAGTTTCTGGGCGGTCAGTTAGCACTGCTCCCACGAGGGACAAAAATAGTACGAATGTCTTCATGACTTGTTGCGAACGTTGGTACACCGAAACACTGAATTACTTCTGCAAGTTGGTGGAACCTTATATACGCCAGCTGCTTGTTTGAAGAAGGCTACAATTCGTAACTGCAACCATGTTTCTACTAACGCTACCCTGAATTTTGTTATCCACAAAAAAGGAAGTCAGTTGATTCTGTTTACATATGTCATCCTTGAGGCTGATCTCGATGCGAGCATCAAGACGGGGATGGTTAATGCCAATATTTGCACGGTTAATCAGACTTCTTTTCCTACACGTGTCTGATAAACAAGCGGTGAACAAAGATCTAGATGCCCCAAACTCACAAACTGTGTGTTCAATAAACAATAAAGTAAGCCAGAAGTTCCCAGAACCTGGAAAGGAGAAGAAAAGGAGACGCTAATACACAAAAGTAAACTATGCGATATTGTTAAGAAAGATTCAAGGTGATCACAAGCAAAGCAACAACGCGAATAGAAGCTTCAGTCATAACATCTGTTTCCCGGAAATGCCTTATGGACATCTTTCGGGGAAGTAAAATACCAGAGGCAAAGATAAATCTAGTCAAAAGAATTCACTGAACCAAGTACATAAATCCATTACAATCAGCATTGATAACATCTTCATTTAAAAAATTATCTCGCACAAGAAAAATCTCATTTTAAAACCTCGCTGTGCGCAAGATGCTGTTTATACAGTAAAGCACAAAAAGATTACTGAATTAGTTTAAACCAAACCCAGCACCTTCTCACGGTTGACACCTTCTTGCTTGTTAGTGTTAATTTTTTTAATTATCCTATATGGTTGTATTCGGATACTTTGAACTCTTATACTGATAATCGGCTACTGATTGACTTATTGGTTTGGCTGCACCAAGCTATCAGAACTCTCTTACTATCTTTATGATGTGCTTGAGCTCAGATATTCATACAGTATTTTACAATTATCGAACTCGTTATGTAGAGGGTGTTCCATAACGACCCATACTTTTCAAATGTCTTCACTATTTGTCAGTCGTTTTTGGCAAATGAGCAAGATTTATTTGAGGTATAAATTGCCGTTTATTAACTAATTACTCAGAAAACAATATCGATTAAAAAACTGCCTCCATTAGACACTCAAAAAGTGGCCCTTTTAACAATTTCTCGTTGTGTTTGACACCATATCGGCAATAGAAAACGTAATAGCAGCAATTTCCGCTGTGACATTAGCTTCCAATTCTTCAATGGTCTTCGGTTGTCTGGCATGATCCTTACTCTTCGAATAGTCCCACAGAAAGCAGTCAGAAGAACTTCGGCATAATAAGCACACACAGTTTTAAATGTTGAACGATTATTTTCAATGCAAAGCGCTACAATTCTAGTCCACTTTTTTCGTAATTTAATTTATGACTAAAACGGCATAGACTAACGTTTCAAAAGCTTGCTAATTTGTAAAAATCTAAGTGAAAAATAGTGGAGTTATTTAACATTTCAATATTACGGAACTTGATGGAACACCCTGCAAGTCATCCCGTTATGCTACTATAAAACATCTGAGTTCACCACCATCTGCATTACAATATCATGAGTTCATTCAAGATATTGTAAAAAGCTTAAAATGTGTCATAAAAAAAAATTATAAATAACCAAATGTTTCAATACTTTAATGGTCCTTGTCAACTTTTGTTACAAATATTATCGCATTGAACGTCCATGAGATACCATTTAGTGAAAGGTTCGATCCGTGTATATCAAAGCAAAAATATATTAGATTCGATACATGCTATTTTCAGCTACGACGCCAGTATGTACTAATGACTCTAATTACGTTTGTCAGCGCACACTATCTTCAGCTGTTGCTCCGTTGTGCTCAAACTACTCTCGAGACCTGCCCGTGCGGTCTTCATGCACTCAACGAAGTCGTCCTTCACTTCGTTTAGCTCCTTTCTTAGTTCAGCGATCGCCTCACTGCTCAAACTAACCGGAAGCTTGTACGTGCCGCGCATTCGCTCGTTGAGCTTGCTGCGAATGTTTGCCGGGTCGACGAAGATGTTCTCACCGCGGAAAGCATTCAACACATTGGCCTGATCATACTGTTCACGCGAAATGGCCCCGTTAGTGGCGTCCGAAAGCTCCTTGAACAGTTCATCGTCCACACGCTTCAGGCAGGATGCGTACGAAATGCCCGCCAAATTCATCATGATCTCTGCCTTCTGCTTGACGAATGTCACACACAGCGGACCGCTTGTTAAGGCATCACTAGTTGTCAGCTGCTCGAGAATGCCCGACTCGCTGGTAATCGACGAGCGAACATATTCCTCTTCCGCGAGCAACAACTCCGACTGCACGATCGACACAAAGTCCTCATTGCCCGGCGAAAGGACCTTCTTGGTGCGCCTCAGGTCCGTGAAGAGTTGCAACGTGGCCGCACGCTCCGCTGTGACGTTCTATTAGCCACGGATGAAAGTGTTCAAGATGACGTACATTTTGTCTCCATCGGAGCCAGCTAACTACTTACCGCCACAGCGAACGAGGCCACCGTTAGCAAAAGCAGTGCCCTCATACTGCGTCAATATTTTTCGGGTTACTACTCCTTTCCTGGGGAACTCTGCTTCTTTCGTGACCACAACGACGAATGAGCGGGTGTGAAGCGTAAGTTTTCATTTTATAATGATCGCTTCCCACTTCCCACTTATCGCAGGGGCGCCGTTTTCAAGTGACCACCACCGATATCGATAAGATGGTATCGCGTCCAGTTAAAGCGGCAACCAAGATAAGCAACCACTGAGCGCTGGATCCGCAACCGTTTCGCAAGTCGAAAGGAAACCTATGAATCAGCATCTGTGGGAGAGGCAGTGCTTTATCTCAAACTGCTTTATCTTCTGCAACGTAAATCGGGTGTGAACCACCCGATTCGAGGACCGCTACTTAATTCTGGGAACGTACCTGTGGCGATGATCTATCGAATGCAAAGCAATCAATAATAAGCCTTGAAGACAACATTCAATCATGTGCTGGAATGCACTTATGATACTCCCCTGCTTTGGGGTTCACGTGGAGGCGTGATTTGGAAATATACTTTGCTGCCTGAATATCGATCTATTTATCGGATACCTGGTGTCATAGGTAAAATTGATGTGAGCCACAATGCACTTCTATTTCCATTCGATGATCTTATTAACTGTAAAGCTCAAATGTAAAGTGGGTGGATAAAATTAACTAACGATCTAATAAACCGAAATATTATTCATAGTCATATGTTATTGGTAGTCCTTCGAAATTTAATAGAAATTCAAATAAGAAATAAGAACTATCGATTAAAAACCAAATGAAATAGGAAAAGTTGCTATATGGAAAACAACTTACAATCAACCAACTGCATGGAACAGTAGATTGGTTTATTTGTTTTTGAACTTAGAATCGAAATGAACTAGTTTTCATTACTACTTAACACTCAAATGCGACTAAATGTATCACGATCATCGTAAGTAAGACACAGCCCGATCCTTTAATTTAAAAAAATACGATCATCGAAGCAAACTGTGGAATGTGTACTTGATGTATCGACCTCTCATTCAAGAACTCTATTGGCTTTACTTTTACAAGAACTTTTAATCATTTGCGAATTATTTTATACAATTTAAAGTAGAAGTATTAAATGTTAAGTGTTTTATTGGACGAAAAAAATGATATTGATTTTCTATACTGATGCATTCACTCAAGGCTTATATCTAAAAACTGCAGGTGCAGGGGTCTCCGGGTGTGGATTTTCACTCTCGGCTTCTGTCGGTTCCGTTTCTGCGGGTTCTGTCTCAGCTGGTTCGGGTTCAGTCGGTACCGTTTCCGCTGGTTCGGTTTCTGCCGGTTCCGTTTCCTCGCTGGGATCGGTTGTAGGTTCGGAGGGAACATCCGTAGGGTCGGCAGGCAGCAGAACACCGAGACAAATCTGCTGCAACTGCAATAGCACCGTGTTCAAGGTACTCTGCAGAAGCTGATCGTTCTGAGACAAACATCCTTCGTAGGCCGCCCGGATATCAGACAGTCGGGCTTCGAACGCTTGCACAAGTTCGGAAAGCTCTTGAACCAACTCCACAGGAGCTTGCTGGAGGGCCGAAAGTTTCTCCATCAAACGATCGATGATCGTCTGCGGGTTGACGAACACGTTCTGTCCCCGGAACACGTCATACACGCTGAGGTTGACGTACGACGTTTCGTTAACCTGAAGCACGTTATAGAAACTGACGATTTCCGACGAGAGCGTAGAGTCGACGGTATTGAGACAGTTCGTAAACGATACACCGGCAAGGTTCATGTTCACATCGACACTTTGGCGCAGGAAGCCCAGGCAGCTCGTATCAGTTTCCAAACTTTGGCCATTCACCTGGCGCAGTACACCGGCTTCGGCACTGATAGCACTGTTGAGAAAGGATTCCTTGCGCGTCGCTACCTCCACGTTGAACTTGTACACTACTTCCGAGCTGTTCAGCTTGGCACTGGCCACTGCATTGACGACCTGGTTTCTAAGGTCCCGAAACGCTGGATTCACCTCGCGCAGCGCATCGATTACTCGGAGCGATGTGTCTCGTTGTGCCAGCGATGCCTGGAATGGGTTTTATTCAGATCCAAAAAATTAGCTCCAACAGAAAAGCTATGCCATAAGCAAACAATGAACTTACACCAAAAACTGCCAACAGCAGGACGACGGGTAGAGCAAACGATGTCATTCTTCCTCGGTGACTTCTCGGTAGTCTCCTGCTATTATGTCTATCCGATTCGGCTGAACCCAACTGTTTGTGCCGTCCTGGGTCCACTGAAGTTTTTATACCAAGTTGGAATTAGTTTTCAAGTACTTCATCATCGACTGTCTTTACACACGAATCAGCACTCGAACATCATTCTAACCCAGGGAACCACCTCTTGTGGTGGTGTTGGTTCCGACGATGCTCCACTCAATCCACCCTCGTGCTATGCCTTTGGCGATCGTTGAGATATCTAAAATATCATTCGGTATCATCACCCCAAAACATAGCCCACACTTTCTACCGGTGGGTAAAGCAGGAAAGAGACAGTACATTCGACAATCGCTCATTCTCAAGGCCCCAGTAGTTGCCCCGTTATCAGTTACCGTAACATTTTCGCACCCTATCCTTCGGCGTTCGCATAATTAGATGGTAATTGATGCATGATTGATGCATTATGCTTTGCTCGTGAAACCCAGCGGAGCATATGGTCCAAAATCGATACAACTATTGGAGAAATTATAGATAACGGCACGATATTCTTAGGCAAGGTGGTGACATTCGGATTAGGTCATATTCTATTAATGGCATTGTCTTTGATCGGCTAGCGTCAGTTCCTTAAGAGTAGTACTTGACACTCGGATAAAAAGGTACTCCGCGGTCAAGCTAGCCTGATAGAGACTATCAGGCTATCTTCAGGCCTAGACCTTCATAAACCGGGGGTTTTCGAATCAAAGTCATTCTCAGCTGGACGAAGCAGAAGAAAGCTTTCTAGGAAGTCTATCACAGGTTCACTAGCACTGTACACGTGCCTCAATATTGCGGTACCAGTGAGGCTCCATTCATTTGTACCATGGTCTAGGTTGAGAAGACAATCGATGATCGATAAGTAAGGTCAACATGCGGTTATAAGATGCACTTTGTTGTCTTGCGCATTAAGCGACTGTGACGCAGGTAGGTTTTGGAGTGTCTATTAGTTTACTGGCACAACGTCACACGTAGATTCAACAGTGGAAGATAATAGTCGGCGTAGGACTGTTAAGTATCAGCGACTACTAAAGTGTTGATAGTGATGGTACGTAAACATCAATAAATTTACTCTTAAATGATAGGTCCTTCTTACGGATTAGGCAATGCTGTGATTCATTGATCGATTTCTATCCTTGGCCCAGTTATTACTTAGTGCATAAAAACCATCTTTTTCTCGAACTCAGTTTGAAGCATGCAACGAAATCCAAATTTCTACCTCGGAACCAAAGCAGGACATTGTAATCGACTGCACGAATTCTATTCTGCCTTCTTCATAATCCAATTTGAAAAACAATTTCCTTCACTATACGAACAATCAGTTTGTTGAGGTTGGGTTTCAAGCCGAACACTAATCGAGAAAACCGCCATAGCGAAACCGTCGACGAGGGTCTTTTTGGATTGTGTTCTCGGTCCTATGTCTTGCGCTTATTTCCCAGCTATTCCTGCCAACAATTTCAGTGCATTGCGAAAAACTTTCCCAATTTCAAAGCAAGGGCCGGTTGTTGTTTTTTCATCTGCTGCCGCACTGTCCTTGCTTGCTTTCGTTTCGAAGCGAAACGAAAATGTCTGTAATTTACAGTGACCATGAAAAAATTGTTAGCCACCGACCCGATATGAAGCTTTCAAGGTACAGCAAATTTACAGTGTTTTTGCTGTATATTTTAATATTATTTTACTTGCTTCTAGCACATTGCTAAAACTAACAAAATCTCCCCACTATGCACCTCTTCTACAAAAGCTCCCATTCTATCCTGCGTGCCACTTACGTATGGCTGGCCATTTTCATTCATTCAAAAGGCCCCGGCTTATCAATCGTGCCACAGAGCGGTGGCTGGGTTATTTTTAAACATCTTTTAAAGTCTTTTAGCACCAATCTGGTGTTCAAAGGTATCACATCCTTTAAAGCACAATAAGTCATCGTGAAATGGCACTAATTTCTTTCATTGGTTTTTGGGCGGCTATTAATAGGCGGCAAAACAAGTTGTGCACATGCTTGTAGAAATCGTCGTTGCCCAAAAAAATCGTCCGCGGATGATTAAAAGTCGCCAGATTAGATATTTTTTGGCCACAAAAAGTTTATTCCTTCCGCTTGCACTGGTTTACAACCGACGGCGCGGGCAGTGTCTTTAGGTTCTGTGATTGTAAATCAAACAACGGCGTGACGTCATGCGATAATCTGTGTCGCCGCGGTCTTATCGATCCCTGGAAGCCCGTGCGGCCAAATCATTAAAGCGAAATCACACACAGTACGGTAGCCCGGCCGTATGGTTATCTACCGTATCCTGTCAATCAAACCTGATCAATCAGCTCGGGGACCAACTGTTGGCACTGTCGCCCCGGTAGGATCTATGAAAACAATAACCGCCACTCGAATGAAACCGACGTTTCGAAGACCTTTCCCTTTGCGTGCTCATTATTAGTGACCTTCCTCAATTTATGCATATATCGAACGGATGCTCACTGTCTGGGTCTATGAGCAACCCTCAACTGACCCAAATTCCAAATTCCAGTGAATTGATAAGTGGGAATCCCTAAGGGTGTCTTGAGAAGCGCCCCTTTTCTTATGTCGATACATGAATCCACAAAGAAGTTCACATTTGGCTCGGGAGGGGATGACCAAATGCACAAGTCAGGGCCAGGGCAGATATATCGAGTATATAATGCCATGGTACTGATGGAATGGAGATCATACTCCTAGTTGTCTAACAATCGCAGCAGTCACTTGCAAATCAGTCTCAGCAGAAGTTTTCACTCACTCAGTTTCAAGCAAAAAAAAATGGCGACAAAAGTAGTACTTTTCGTGCTTGGCAGCATCTTCGCGATGGCGATAGCCCAGCGAGAGAACTCAACTGAGGTCATTGTGGCACTGAAGAATCTACAACCACGCTACCGGGAGGTGCAGGACTTTGTGATCCGCGAATTCACGGAGGCACGGCTCAACAGCTCGCAGGTCGTGCACAACTTCCAAGCCAACATTATCGACGCCGTAGATCTGCACGTGCACGGTGCCATTCGCGAGGAAACGGGCATCTTTAACGTCCTGGACCGACAGCAGCCAGGGGTCGATGGAACGTGTCTCGGTTTTGTGCGAAGCATCGTCGATATGAACGTCAACCTCGTCGGCGTGTCCTACACAAACTGCGTCAACACCGCGGACGATCAGCTGGCCGCTACCGTGCAGAAGTTCTACGAAACCATCCAGCAGGACGAGGCACAGTACACAGGTAGCGGCATTTTTGGTGTATTCAGAGGAGAAAACATTTTCCACTCGCCTCAAAACATCATCGAGCGTTTGAACGAGCTGCTCGAGACAGTGCGTGACAATCCGTCGTACATTGTGAACGAACTGTTCGACGTGGTAGTTCAGGTTGAGAAGAAGCTGGAACAGGTGGAACAGGAGTGCCATGATTGTCTGGACAGTGGATCTGAGCTACTGCTGATGACGCTCAACTTAGCTCGGACTCAGATCGTTCAGGTGTGCCAGGGTCAGCTCGATATTGAAGTCACCACTGAAGCTACAGATGTTGAAGCTACCACCGACTCCGGTCAGACTCCGGTTGCCTAAACAGAGCTGACTGAAAACGATGTGCGAAAGGTGTTTGGCGTTGAAGTTCGCTTCCTAATCAAACATTGAACTAATGTCTGTAGACAAACACCAATAAACCATTGTTCGAAACCCCACAAAACCGTTCCATTGAGTGAGCAGCAGTTCGGAGAGATGCCTTTCGAACATTTACTTAACTGGCTTGAAACATTATTTAGTAAATGTGAGCGGAAAACTTAAAATACATTATACATTCCGGAAAATGGCTGCACAGTGGAGAAAGGTTCGAAGGTACCATTTCGTTTTCTGCCCCACAAGCCTCTAACTTGTACCAAACATTTTCCTTTTCAGGGGCCAAAAACTTTCCTTTGCCAATGAGTTGTTTTGATAAAGCCCCCCGGGATAATAAACACACACGTGTTCGGGTCGTCCACGTGCGGCAAACATTTTTGGTCGTGTTTCTTTGCTCGAAACATACGAACTTGGCCGTCGTATACGCAGCTCAGCTTTCAGCGGAAGAAAGCTTTACACAGTACAAAACATGATTGATAGGTTAACACACGGTGTGGTTTTCGGGGTGCCCGGTAAAACTCCAGGTAAAATGTTTCACACACTTACAGGGAATGAAAGCGACAGCGATAGGGCTCAGGGAGCGAAGTGTTGCATCAGGATGAGAAAATCTTTATACAATCAGCCTGATTGTAATCTCCATCTTCGATGGGATAGAATTATTCCGACGTGAAAAATGGAATCACTTCCTGTCCACTTTTTGCGATGGTTTCTTCTTCGTGGTCGCCGTCTTCTTCGTTACATCGATTGCCACACTCGGCCGAGATGGTCGGTAAGCCGGAACATCCTGTCGGCTTGCGGCTTCTATCGGAATGACCTGGCTACAATTGCTACAATCTCAAAACGCTGCGGAAATAACGCAGAACGATCCTAAAAATTGGGCAACCGCTTAGCCGGGTTGCCGGTGCTCGGCTTACGCATTTTATCTGGACAATAAAATCGAAAAGTCTAACATTCGAAACAAATGGCGATAAGCCGTTTGCAGATATCGATTAAGGAATGTTGGCCCACCCTCTACCCTTTGACGTTTCGACCATGTATAAAGAGTCAGGGTCTCGGTGGACGATTGCATTATTCGGTGACCAGTTAGCAAGCAGTGAGCAGTTCGAGCGAAGGCACAGGCTCTCAAAATGAAATCGTTCCTCGCACCGATTGTTCTACTAATTGTAGTGAGCGTAAGTAGAGCAGCAGCACTGTCACTGTGACTAGCAAAGTGATATAACTTGTCCCAAAACGGTATTGGACCCTAGGTGGCTAACGGTCAACGCCCGGACACCGTGGCAGTGATTGACAAGCTGAACGAGATTCACCCGCGGTACAAGGAAATCCAGGACTATGTGGTTAATACGATCTCCGATTATCGGCTGAGAAGCTCGGCAACCATCTCCCAGTTCCACCAGAGCGTGATCCAGGTGAAGAACACCTTCATCGGCACCTCGATTAAACAGGAGGAGACCCTGCTGACGCAGATCAATGGACAGCCCTCGAGCGTCGACCAGCAGTGTCTGAGCTTCGTTCGTCAGAGCGCCGACTTGAACATGAACCTGGCCGGCGTCTCCTACACCAACTGCATCGTCACGGCGAACGATTTGCTGACCTCCACGGTGGACGACCTGTACAAAAAGCTGGACATCACCGAAATCGGTCACGTTAACGTGGGCCTTTTCGAGGAGTTCCGCGGTGAAAACGTGTTCTTTGGCCCGCAGCGCATCGTGGACAAACTCAATGCCAAGTTGAGCGAACTGGAGCAAGTGCCCACATTCATTGCCAGCGAGCTGCTGGACGCGGTCACAGGATTCTCCAGCTCGCTTGATAAGATCCGCGTGGACTACATCACCTGCATGACGGCGGGCGAGCAGCTGCTGAAGACCACGCTGGAAACCTCCCAGCTGCAGTTGGAAGTGGTGTGTGGTGGTCATTCCGTTCAACCAACTCCACCGAACATGGAAATGATTTGAGCGAAGACACACTCGGCAAAAGATGACTGACACTGAGGGGTGCTTGTCCAGCAGGGGGACGTTTCTCCAAACTCTGAAATTAAGCATTATGAAATAAATTTAGTTTTAATACAAAATTTATTTCAAATTTGATTGCACAAGAACATTATTCGATGATCTAAATCAACGGCTTCATTTCTAACCTTCAACTGTAAGCGGCTAATTAAAGGGTAAGCTAATTCGTTCAACAAATTTACATCCTCCGAGGGTCAACACAATAAACTAACAATGATGTGTGCCGCTGAGATGCTCTAACTGTGCGATTTCGAGAAATTGTTTCGTCACGTGATTACAAATTCACGCACAGTTTATCATTCTTATCATGTTAGCTTGGTTGGTTCAGAACGAGGTTAAGGACGCATGAAGACAAATATTTACTCCTGTCCCGATGGTGAGCGGAACATCTAGACATTTCTGGTTCCATCGAGATTACTACTTATCCGGGATCGGAACCGCCGTCCGGTCGTGGCCTGCAATTCGAGATTGTCCACGGAGATAACTAGGTTTTGTTCAAGCATCTTTAGGCTTGTTTTTGTGACCAAATTCAAAAAAGGGATTGTTTCCCATTTCTGATGCGTGAACTCGTTTGTCGTAAGGACCCATCGAGTTATTGTTTTCGATGCTTTTCGTTCCTTTGCAGGGCACCACGACGATGGTATGGCGACGACGGGATTGAATCAGCTGACTACCGACGACGCGACCTACGGAGACGGTAAACCGGCGGGATCATCCAATCCGCAAAAGCGTGGAGGTACGTTGTGGTGTTGTTGCTTCACTAGACGAGCCCATGGTTGGCCTACAAACCCCGTTTGGTGTCTCATTTCAATCCAGCCAGCCCGCTGCTCTACCGGGAGGCGGAACTGCGAAACGACTACTCGGGCAACTCCATCCCGCAGAACGGCGTCTGGGAGGACGTGGAAGTGCCGCTGGCGATGCCCTATCCCGGTGACCTGTTCGACGACGAGACCGGGCGACCCCAGCGCACGTACGACGTGCTGCAGAGGCTGTTACTGCACCGGAACCCGCAACCCCTCAACGGGATGGTCGGCCCGGTGTCCGGTGGCGGCGGGTTCCCCCTACGACTACATGCTTATGGCGACCGGAAGAAACGAACTCCGGGCCCGCTGAAAGCCCACTCCCATGGGCACAGGTAGGGGTCAACTGTGTGTTTGTCTTCGGGCAAAAGTTTTAAACGAATTCACCAACCGACGGCACTCGGACCGCTCTGACTTGTTTCAATCCCGGCCCGGTGAGTCCGAATCCCCGCCGAGTACGGCGAGCGGTGAAAATTACTTTCATCGCCGGGTCAGGTGTTTCTCGGGACCCTGAGCCTGCGAATTAATTAGAGGCTCTTCACCCACATCCTGGTGCTAATTGAAAAGCTCACGAATGGACTGTGCCTTTCTCACGGAGCGCCAGTCCGGCATGAAATTTAAACAGCCATTCGGTGTGGGTGCCCAATGTTGAATACATTTTGGGGGACAGGTTAATAGTTTGTGGGAGGTTTTCCCTAACCACCAAATTAATCAACGTTTCCAGCGAATTTGCTGAAATCCATTCGACGGCACAATCAATTTATTCACGTTGAAAGATTCGCTCCGTTGGCCGGTGTTACCGAACCACTGGCCCCGTTGAGCACAATCCGCCATCGCGTAACCTGTCAGTTCCACCAGCCAGCCAGATGGGTTATATCCATTGTTTTACCCCACCCCAATCGACTGGCATATTATTCTTACAATCCGCCCAAGAAGTGGCCATTGAAACAGACGCTTTCAAGAGACGAAATTGATTTTAAACGATATTCTCGTCCGAACGACTCAGCCGATCCGATAAAACTGAGCTCACCGCACGGACTGCGTAACAGGCCGCTATCCTGGTGCTTGAAAAATATCCTTTACAGAAGTAATGAAATAAATCCTTCCCACCGGGAGACACAGCTGTGCGATTAAGCTTTATTTGTGCAATCGCCCGGGCACTTAATATAAATTTCTTCTCAACTCGGCACGGACCAATTTACGGCAAACGTATCGTCAGCCGAAGGAACGAAACGTATCACCATTCTCGTAGGCGTGTGTGAGTGGACAGTCTGGCCCCGTCAAATAGTGTCGAGAAAGAGCCGACGAAAAAGCTGTTCGAAAAGTGTCAAACATAATTCGTGATGAGCCGTTCAATTTCGGTAGAAGCCTTTAAATCCACGGCCCAGCAATGCTACGGATTCTCCGGACTTGATTTGATTTGATTCGAACTCACTCCGGTGGCCAGTGGCACTCGACTGGCCGACCGAAGACGATGACAAAGTGGCAACTTAATGACCTTAGGACCTTCCCGGGACTACCTTCCACCAACCGTCGGGGCCAGGGTGTGTCTCCAAACCGCTTCCAAATCACCGCCTTGCGCACAAAAAACTGTTATAAACTGCGGACGTAGGCCGCATATGCTGCCATTTTCAGCGGCCCAATTTACAATGGCCGCCCCAGCAGCCGGTCGGGGCCATACCTTCGTCATCTTGACGCTTTTCTCTCACGATACACAAGACGCTGGGGTAAAGAAACCACCATGTAGGACGGGGCCCACGAGGTGGTGGGCAAATAAAAATTATCATTTGGCTCGCTCCAACCCGCCGGGTTCTCGGAACTGTCACAGTGGCTCGCCAGACGTTGACGTCAATCATGTTGGTGCTGGTGCTCCCACATTATTATTTTTCTTTTTCTGGGCGCCTACTGAAATATGTCAACCGTTTTTGCAACTAATCTGATTCGATGTTGCCTCCGGACACAAGCCCTCTCCGGACCGCAGTAGCACCTCTTTTGTCAGTACGTGCTTCACTCTCAGACGAACGGAAAGCCTTGCCTTATACTGCATCCGAAATAGGAAACATTATCACGGCGCCGACCCAATGATATGCAGATGCGTGTTTTGATGCTTCGTCCGCATTAATATTAATGGGCGCCTGCAGCCCAGGGATGCTGCCGCTGGGTGACGAATGTTTCGCCCCGTGGCGCTGATGTTTATTTATTTTTATTTTCCAACAATCTAATGAAAGCGCATTTAAACACCGTGCCGGGCATGAATGCTTTCGAAACAACGTCCCCCGACAGTGGCTCATCGGATGATGTTGGGTACTTCCACGAACATGGGCAAACCGGTCGGTTCTAAGACAAAAAAGCTGTTAAACATTGAAAAGAGGTTTCTCCACCGACTTGTCGTCTTGTGAAAACTGACGTTTAACCATCAGTTTATGGTAAAGCGACAAGAAAAAAATCCAATTATGCAAAGCTGTGCAAACATCCGATTGCTTGGAAGCAATCTATGTGAACGATGTTTAGATCTTCCAACAGACTGATGATACCTTAGTCTAGTGAAGTGAAAATTTGAAATCTTGTTAACCAACACATTGGCAACGAAAATGAGACACTAGGACTTGAAAATGAGGCTGTTCAAAAGATGGTTCTAGCTGCCAATAGTCAATAGTTTAGCTTTTTTGGCAACATTACTTTGTTTTGATATCAGAAAAATTATTTTAAGTCGAAAAAAAATTGATTTAGTTTGCAACCGATTTTTTGAAAGAATTAGACAATGTCAACTTTTGTGCCTGAAATGACGTTTTTGGCGATTTTTTTTCTGCTACTTATTGAAGAAAACTGTTACAGAATCGCATCAAATGATTGTTGAAGGTTGCTTTTGGAAGATCGCAGTACTTTAAGAAGTTTAAAAAATGTCATAATGGCGACTTTGACTTAACAAACAAAGAGCGTCGAAGGACTCCAAAAAACGGATTTTCTGATGGGACAGAAAGGTGTGGTGCATCAACACGCTCATAGAACCTGATGCAACTGTAAATTCAGATCGCTACTGACAACAAATGATCAAATGATACAAATGACTTACAACAAATGACAACAAATGATCAATTCGAACCATGCATTGATCGTAAAACGCCTAGAATTGCGTGTCTAGTGGTCAGCCATGGAGGCGCCAGGTGGGGCTCAATGAGCACTGAACCTGGCGTCTCCATGACATACAAAGCAAAACTGGTTCAGGATACTATCAAATCACTTGGATGGGAGCTGCTAAAAATAGCATTTTTCGTTTCAATGTTATAAACATTTCATTTCTTTGAAAAAAATCACTTGCTTGAAAATATAGCAGGTCTAGTGTATTTTTATGCAAGTGATCTTCAGACATCACTTTTGTGACTACACGAATTTTAAGCATAAAATAATAAAAAATCATTACTAAACAAAAAAACCCTCGGTAAGGCTTTCCCACAGAGCAAAGCTGAAAAGTTTTTATCCACAATTTCAACGCTGCATTACAAAACTTTTTAATCCATCACGCTTAAGCACTGCCACCTTAGCGGCCACAAGTCGCAGTCCACCACCCAAAGAGATAAAAAGTCCCTGCCGACCCTCGGTTTTGTTGGGATTCCTCGCCCGTGGGCTAACCGCTGTCGAAGGCTTCGCGTACTGCACGACCTCGCAACGAACGCTTTTAAATATTGCTCCCCTAAGCCAACGGAAGCGAAATCGGGTTCCATAAAATCAAATTCATGTCTTTCGTACGTTGCATTGCCACTCGTTTGCCCTCCACGGCTTAACTGTTTTCCGCCTATCTCTTCAGCCCGCATGACTTTCGGGGTCGAGTTGTTAACCGATCCTGCACCACTCGGCCGTGTGCTGTGCTTCGGAGCGTGCCCACGTAGCAGTATGTGGAACATGACACGTGCTGTACGACGCAAGAAAACTGAAAATAAATCGAAAACAAAGTTTGCATTCCGTCGCATTCCGTAGCAGCTGTCTTTTCGGATGGCGGCCCCATTGCAATGTTTGGCAGTCGAAGAATTAAAGGACCGGGTCTCGGTCTCGCGTAAATCGATCCCACATACGTTCGTCTCACACACTCTTCCCCCACAAATTCTCGGGTGAAACTTATGCGAAGAATTCGCCGGTGTGGCTGTAGCCCGCCCCGTGACGAAGATGAAATGAGTGGATTCGTTATCGCCGATTAGACAACGAAGCGCTCTAGGTAAATGGCTGGTCCCATTTTACAACCGGCAGCGGTGTACGCGTTTAAAAAATGGTCCCTGCACATTCCAGTATCTAAAAAAAATGAGAGAAATCGAGGAATAGCCACGCGTGACGCTCTCTAAGCCGCCTGTTCGATACAAGTTGTTCATAAAATCAATGATTATTTGTGCCGTTTCTAAGACCATTTAGTTTTTATTTAGTCGACTACAACGAGCAGACTCCGACGCAGGCAGCTCTCAGCCCGGCCCGCGCACGATGCGCGTGTAAGGCGATAATTGCGAATAATATTTGAATTCATTAACAACGCGCTACAGCCAGACGCAAGGAATTAAAACAACGGCTGAGTTTGGCTGCATCCGACAGCCGTGGATGCTCGTTTGCTGCGGCTCACTGATTTTGATAGCGATATGCAAAATGGGAAAGAAAGCACAGATACCAGCGAACAGTGGCTGAAAGCGGCGCCGTTTAGCGTACGTCACCATGCGCCTCCATCGCATGGAGCTTCATCGTTTTCGTTACTCTTTGTGTTGTGCGTGAATGTGCTCCAATAAGAATTGACTCTGTTTGAGCAATTCGATTCAACAGATGCTAAAATTCATCCCGTTCATACTGTTTGATTCGTCCTTTTTAAAAACTCACAAACGTACGCGACTTGTGCCATGTGCCTCTTGGTGTTCTGTCAAAGAGAAAATGGTTTATTTTGCCATTGTTTGTCTTTTGTTTGGGGAATTGTTTATTTTGCAACTCCTTTCCACTCGTTTCCATTTTTCTTACCGTTTTCTCATTTTGCAGCACGTTCCAAACTGCTGTCTTCAAACTGTCTCTAGCGACACCGTCGCAGCTTTTCTATTATGTATACCGTCCGTGTGTCCTCCGTTCGGTGTCATGCATTCCGAGGCGCATCTGCTTTCCGTTCCTGTTGATAAATAGTAACGGTGTCACCATTGGCAAGACCATTTCATTCCACGCACACACATTGCCACTATTCGCCGCCCACAATCGGGTACGAATGATGAATGATAATCTCCTCGGTTATAGCGAAATGGATGACACTCGCCTTCGCGTGATGTAAATATGTTTTATATTCCACTTTTCCTATGAATCAGCAATGTGGGTTTGATTCTAATCTTTAGCCTGCCACACCACACGTTGCATCTTACCGTTTTCTACCTCCTTTTTCGGTACCATCTTTTGTTGCTCATTTTCACATTTTCTTCCTCGAAGCAGCTGTGCGCACGGGTTGACTACTATTGTTTGGCCGTACAGACATACAGACGACCGGGGCCGTCAACCAGTTGCTCCTGGGAAATCAGCAAACCGAGCGACCCAGCGACCCAAGTGCACAGAACATCGCCAACGCCAGCAGTGGCATTGCAGCACAAACACTCTAAATACAGCAAAAAAAAACTTCGGAAAACAACCTCTTTGGCCAACACCTCGTCGCCGTCGTCGGGCCATTGCAGAAGGAAATGCACTTTCCACCGTGTGCCAGACGTGATGGTCGTCCCCGAGACGGTATCCGTCGACGCATCTGCTTGTGGAGGATGTGACCAAGAAACCATTATGCTTTTATGATGTCACTCCGAGGCACCTCCGAGCACGGCCAGCATTACCGCGGCAGCGGGGTGACAACTTTTGTCACCCAAACCCCACGGCACCTGCCACCGATCCCGAGAGCTTCCCGATGTTGGGACTTGGGTGGAACCGTGAGGCGTGGCGCCTTTCAATTACGTGTTCCAGCGAAGCAGTCACCGAGACCTCGGGAAGTAGCTTTAACCAAAGTGGGACAACGAAGCTCCTAGTTCGCGGAGGTATTTAGCCTATCCGAAGGGACTTTGGAGCGTTCCGAAACGATCACGAAACCGGTGCCACTTGCCGCCTCAAACCGGTCAAATAGGATTATTGCCATTCTGCCGCAGCCGGATCGTGATCGTTGGTGAAGAAAAAAACCAAAACGGAGCAACGCTCATCGACAACGCAGTCAACTCAAGGGGCGTACAAATATTTGACCTTCCGGACCTCCAGTGGGCGGAATCCACTTACGCCGGAAGCTCGTCATCATCGACTGCCAGCACGGGCCGAGTGCGTTTGCATTTCGGATTTAGGACACTCCGAGTGCAGGACATCGGGGGCCGTTAATACTCGCTCTTGACTAGGGCACCAGGAAAATGAAAGCCGTTGTCTCCGGGGGCCTCTTAACATCCGTGAAACATCCGTAGGTGTCGTGGAACAAATTATTCATCCACCTGGGAAATATATCATTTCTAATTAGTGAGTTAGTTAATTATCTGTTGCTTCGCCCCGGCCCCGGCCCGGAAACTAATCGCCAACTACACACCGGGACCTGGGCGCCATTTTACGCCAAAACGATACGCCTGTCGGCGACGGCACGCTGGTGATAATGATGGAATGTAATTCGCTAGGCCTGGCTGCCGAGGCGAACGTCGCAACTCGATTATGGTGCTCAAAGTGTACGCGTAAATTATGTAATTAGAAAAGTGGCAACCGGCTTCTGAAGCAATCCAGGAACACCCCAAGTATTACGAACCGGATAAAGAGAAAGAGGAAACGGCACCTCCCCCCGGTGGGACAGTGGAAGGCTCTACCTGATCCGATTTGAACGATGGCGTTCCATATGGAACATTTACATCGGACGAATCAACACTTTTGAGTGGCTTTGGCGTGTTCCATTCCAGACAGCGGCCAGATTTAGGCTGCACTGGATTAGAGTTTGCGGTTTATGTTCAGACGGCCCAAAAAAAACAGGCTGCACTTGTCCACAAGGTTCGAGCACGTTGTCGGCCATCGTAAACCATAAACGTCATAAACGTCCCGGGGGAACCCGATGGCTCGCCAGTTGACCACAGGTTCGGTCTCGGTCTGGGGGAGAAAATCAATTAACCGCCAGCCCTGTGCGCCTTGCCGTGGTAAAAATTTACTTCACGTTTACGACCCCGGTTCTTTGCTCGCGGAAAGGGGAAGCTTATTCCGTGGGCTCGATTTGCAGCGTCCCGAGCCGAGGCTTCGGATGGTTGATTTTTGCTTCCGGTGCGTGTGCGGTGTAAAATGGTGAAAAGGTTGGTTGGCCACTTCCGCGCATTTGCGAAACGAAACGGTGAGAAAATCGATGCCGTTCTCGTAACCGACAAAACATTCAGCCCAGCGACTCTGCTGAAGCCACACATACGGGAGAAAGTGATGAAACTTTGGCAGACACCGGTCCAGTGTACCCAGGTTCCAATTTTTAAAGCCTATTCTTTGTAAGTTAGATAACAATGCTTGACTCTCAGTGCTCAGTTCCGCCCAAAGCAGGAAACTTTGGGCATTTTTCACAAGAAACTGAACCGAAAAGTCCGGTGAACCTTTTTTAGCGTTAAAGGATAAAAAAACAGGGGCTGTGTCGTAACGGTCGACCGATCCAGACCATCGGTCGGAGTGAAACAGAAAGCTGAACACGTTCAGCTTATCTGGAGCACGCAGTCTGCTTCTCTTATGCCGTGCATCCTTTCATCTTACCTGTCGAAGAACCCGAAACTCGGGAAAACCAGGCACGAAAAACCTTGTGCCATAAATACTACACTTTTTATACTGGCACACTATAGAGCTGATTTACGTGCCACCATTTTCTCATTTCCACTCGACCACCGACAATCATCGGGACCAATGGCACTCGGCCGAGAAGTGATTTTTTAATTGAATAACAACCCGTTCCAGCTCCATTAACGTTCCGCGGACGTATTTCTGATGGAAAAACAGGGTTTGTAAGGTAGCAGCCCGTTTTTTTCCCGTCCCAAGGACACCGGCGTTGGCCACAAACAGAGGAGGTGTTAGTGAAGTCCCGGTCACCGTTCCGACTAGCTGATGGCACTTGCTGATATCGCACGTTTAGGATAATTGGGTTTCATCAATTTGTTGATAAATTACACTGTTCATTGTCGAGGCAGGGTCTACAGTGTGTATGATGGTGGGTCGATCCATGGGTGAGTTTATTAAAATACTTTCAAAAAGGACAGCTATTGTGGTCAGTCAAATCAAACCGTTCCAGGCCACTGACTCGTGTCTCTGACTCAGCAATATTATTTAGGTACAAAACTATCTAAATTTTCTTGCAATTTAGAAACAAAGAGCATAAAAGAGTTTATGTTTTTTTAAATATTCTACCAAATCTAATCACAGCTTTTTTGAAGAATAGTGTACTTGGGACCATTAAGCAAACGATAGCCACAATTCCCTAAAGTATCGTCTCGCTTCTCCTCAAGTGAGCCCTAGGCGTTGGAATGTTCGTTTATGACTCACGCAAGTGGCAAAGCACAGGCTAGTCACAATTAGCAGTTGATTAAGTAAACGCAATTAGCAAATAGATCCAACTAGTACGGACACCCCTATCATATATTTCCCATGCTGTGAAGGTGGTCCGAAAAGGGACATGGCAAAACGAAACGAATGTCTACAATGTCGGCAAGAACAAGCTTGTCATCGCACTAATGAACGTCAGCCGGGGTCGTTTCGACCACGGAATCGGATTCTTATCTCACAAGCATGACTTTATCTCGTTGTGCCAATCGCACACACTTCAGAGCACCAATAGTGAAAGTATGTTTATCGTGAGCTGTCGTGCGTAAAGCGCTACAGATGGTTCACACGGAACGGGTTCTGATGTCCTTCGGCTGCTCGCACGTCTGAAGGTTCCCAGGACAACCGATACATACGCTTGCCACTTTGGCTTCCTTAGTTCTCGATTGTTGCTTTGTCATTGTCGATGCATTTGCCGCGGCTGGAGAATTCGATGTCCTGCGATTCACGTCGACAGCTCTCGATCGATCCTAAGATGGTACGGCTATTTCCTTTGCCATTGGACCAGCAAATGATAGCGCCAGTGAAAGATTGTTTATCTACTTATTCGCTTAGTCTTCAGTAAATCAGCAACACGATCCAACTCAAAACAATCACGAAGACTTTTTGCTGTCGAAGCCCTGACCCATAACTAACGTGTCGCTGGTTTCTGGTTCCTAATTAAAGACGAATGCTACACTTGACCGAGCGAGTCCCACCTTTGTCAATCGTCAAGCTAGTTAATCAAACAGGTGGTTCGACACCGATAGCTAATGGTGCCCCACAGTGCCGACTCTCAGGAACGGGAACGAAAACATATCTCGGACAGGGCGACCCGGAATCGAATTATGGTCCACATTTCTTCACCATTGGAGTCGCAAACGGGACGGTAAAATTTCTGGGTTCCATTATCGAAACACACTCACTGCAAATCGAATTAAATGTTCATCTTCGAGAAAGGCTCGCTCTCGAGACTATTTTTTCGGTGACTTCAGGCGAACCCAGTGGCGGTCGGAGCAATTGCATTGGCGAAATCGATACGCAGGCTAAATCCCGGCGGGCAGCAAGACGCAGAAGCTGAAAGCCTCAAAACTGTGTATTTTTTGTTGTTTACACGGGGGCTTACCATATGGAACGGAAACTCACTTGTTACTAGAGAGAATGTTTGAACATCGTTTTAAATTGGTCGAATTTTCAAAACCTTTTTTTCAGTGGAAATATACGTTGGCTCATCAAACGAAGCGCTTACAGGCTCGTGATGGCCTAATGATAGCAATTGCGATAAGCTCGTGTTGCAAATTGCGAAACTGTGATTTTATTGTGCGTCTCTGTGTTTGACGCAGACGATCAAGATAACGCTAATGCTATAATTTGGCCAATACGCATTTCCGCGGGGACCGACTGTACAAAACAAGGATGAACTGGGGCAATTACGTGTAATTTACCATGCCTTTTACGCTCCTGGAATCGAAATCATAGAGTAATACATTTGTTTTGAATTGCTTGCAATCAATTCTACATATTAGAAACATTTTATTCCACACTCATTGTATTAAATTGTTTTTATTTATTTATTCGTTTATTATTATTAGAACAGAGAGAGCACCATTGACACCAACTTAAAGTTTTGCAATCAAGTTGATGCACTGTTATCTGAATTATTTTAATATATCTTTAAAATAACTTTGAAACGACTTCTTTCTACATGACGGTACAATGTAGAGTTTTGTAATAAGCATCAGTTATTGTTTTATTCTTCGTTTACATGCAGCGGGTAAAAAACAGTTTTTAAGCTCATAAAAAATAAAGGATAAAGGAGTAATAAGGGTATTCAACTGGAGACCTCATTTTTGCATGTGAATTCTCCGGCGTTCATTGAATAACACATTCAATCAGAAATACACGTCATATTACAAACACACATTACAACGCGCATAATTAATTTCGTTGGCAGCGGCAAACGCTTTTGGAATGTGGCGGATGAGTGCAAAAGCCTCATTCCGGAAGCGGCCGCCACTTGTATGGAAAAATAAGTTCATGAATTCTCTGCCAGTTGAATACGCCACGATTGATTTAATTAATTGAACTCCAATTTCAATTAATTCAACTCACAAATCGAAATGAACCGTACGATAAACAGTTAACCAAACTTGACGTCACTTTCAGGCCAAAGCGCAACTCCAACAAACTGTCCCCGGCGGAAGTGTTCTCTCTGCTAGCATTGATGGATTCCCGCGATTCCTACCGCCCACTGTCGGCTTTACCGGAGTACATGCCCGATCCTCCGAACGACGTTCTGGCGTACGGCCCAAGCGGACTCTACCAAGACGTACCGTTACCTCTGGCTCTCGAACAGTTGCTCACCGAACGGGATGAAATGCCGACGGATGGTTTCGCGTACGAGGATGCCGGAGAATGGATGAACGGATGGACAGAACCTTCAGTCGATTATCTGGGTCTACCGATGGGCGACGTCGAGGCGCTGGGTCAACTTAAAGATGGCTTCTTCAGCAAACCACCTGGCCCCAAAACTGGTAAAAAAATGCTCTATTATGTTCGATCACCATTATTTAGTTTAAAAACGTATTCGTGATAAAATTATAACGTATTTGGGATGTTGTACTTCACAGGATATCTTCCGCAAAAGCGTTACATGGTGTCGAAAAAGAAACGCAGCGCTGGTGCCGGCTGCAAGGCTGGCGATCCGAGCTGCAGCTTCCAGGGGACTCGCTACGGAACTATCCAGGCAGCGGCCTAATGCACCGAAAATGGCTCCCAGCAAAAATGGCGTGTGCAATGTATTTGCTACCCCAAACGAATTCACGAACGGCGAACAGCAGTATTCAAGGACCACGAGCACCGGAAACATCAACCCAATGTACCAAGTGTTAATTATCATTGTATTACCGTTCCGTATTGCTAGCTCGATCGTATTAATCACAGCATCCCAAAAACTTTTGATGAGGCACATCAGATATCGCTTGCGTTTCTTCGTACATATCTTTCGTTCAAACTGGGCGCGTTCCTGCCTTGCACGGCAATGTGGCAGCGCGCTGTTTGGGAATGGCGAAAAAAGTTCAGTGTGAAATTGATTGTGACAACATCCTCGCATTCGGCGGGGGGCTCAAAGTAGCATTTTACTCTCTACATTTTTTCCCCGCGGTAAGCGAACACGACCACCTTTTGTCAGTACCACAACTAATGGTGGTAACAGAACTTCTTGTTATCGCTCATCGCTCGTTCAATCTTTTTTAAACGAACACCAAATAACAAGCAGTTGTTGCTCTACTACAACCACCTTCTCTCAACGTTGAATGGCTACCATTGCAGAAGACATCCATGTATTGCTCTAATGGATTCGTATACTACTCGTAATGTATGATGATGCAGAGAGAAGCAGAACAACTTATTAGAACAGACATAGATGTATACAACAATGCATACCTTCGTATATTACTCGAGATCATACTACTGTTTACCAGAAACATCATATATCAAGGCATATGAACGTTAGACGTATTTGTCGTAAATGAAACTGCTCTTCTATACAATAACGGTTCCGCACAAACCGTGTACACATGATAACATGACAAGAAACTGGCTCAGAGGTAAATAATTTTTTAGTCTAGTAAGGATAAGTCTGCAAAGAATTTAATCACCATTTAAACAAACAAGAGGCAAAAAGTAAAACACTCTCATGCAACTATAGTATTGATAATCTTACAACTATATTCGTATATACAAACATACTATTGAAATGTAGTAAATGAATTACCATTGTCCTTACATATTGTATGTGGTGAATAAAGGAATGAATCAAAAAGCTACATACAGATGTAAACACTAGGTGTAAATGGGAAAACCATGGACACCATTGAGAATCAACATCCGCACCATTCCATTGAAGATGTGTACTAAAACGTGGTTAATCCATTGCGTGCCGCGACTCGCCCTGACGAATGGACGGAGTATTCAGTAGACGATCTCAATTGGTACAAAATTGTGGGTGGAAAAAAGAATCAATTAGAACGTAACCCATCACAAACAGTGTTTCTGAGCGCAAGGAATGGCCAATCGGAGGAGATTAGGGTGTACAAAGGGAGATGCCTACGGTTCCGGATTCAATGGCAGATCACACAGGGAAAGGAGCGCAGATCTTTGCTTAATGTAAGAACCAACGGTAAGGATGTGTTGAAGAAATAAAACGATGGGAAGTTATTAAGAAATTGAATGAAATGCAATGTATCACAAAACGCGAATGACAACGCAACGGTTTTTTGTGGGAAGTTTGTTAAATAGTTTTTCCTTGGCAACATCATCACCGTGTTGATACAAGCATTTGAGTTTTCTACATTCTCTGTCACAGGCCAAATAAGTTTGGGTTTTGGTGCGCTACGGTGCAATGAAATAATTAGGATTTATTATGAACGACCAGTGCCGTGCTATGTGGTTGCAGTACCAAGTATTGTTATATTCTGTAGCTATGTTGAATTACATATTATTATTTAACTTACACCGAATACTTCGTGGCGATACGCAATTTAAAATGACGAAAGAAATGAATGAAAGAAGTACTGGTGCGCCCCAAGCCAGAATGCAAATTACACTCAGTTGGAACCGAACCGAATTTCTGAGTCCGGCTGCTAGCGGCAAAAACCGAGAAAGAGTTTAGCTTCCATCAATCCATACATCAACAATGATTCAAAAAAACAAAACAATTCTCATATACATTGCGTACAGCATAACGGTTGATTCAAATTCGAATAAGCAGTGTGCTGATTCGAGAATGTAATTGTAGATGGCGCTCGAGAAAGCTCGTCGGGGCATGAAATTTCCCGAAAGCTTCACGGATGGCGCGTAGAAAGGGGACATTTTTGACAAAGTGGTTATTTACAAAATTGACGCCAACGGCCAACAACACATAATACACTAAGAAATATTCTACAATCTTCCGATAACTTTAAGATCAACAGCACTTGACGAAACAAAATTAATTATCCCTTTTTAGAATAATCAAACTACCAATTGCTGAGGAAGCCAAACATTAGACAACAATACATCAACATTACGTATTCATTTTTCGGATCTTTACTAACGGAACAAGTGTGTGCTATTGAAGATCTTTGTCAATTTATTCAGATTCGGTTCTAATTTTTTCCCCATTCCCCATTCTCCCCGTAAAAACTCTAATTACATTTCAGTATTCTACAACAATCAAAATATTTATCAGTTTTTTTCTCTAGAATTACACTCTATTTACTAAAACATAAATATTGTACGAAAGCGAGGCTTTGTACCTGGACAGTGTATTCTTGTTTGAAATGCATTTTGCGGACAACACAATTCATAGTATATCTTTTCACTTTCATACCTCATTTTCTTTCTTCCATTCATGTTTTTGTCTTTCTGCCTATCTTACCTATTTGGTGCATTCGCGGTAGGTAGCCAAATAGGTAGCTACCTATTTGGTGCATTCGCACAAATACACTCGCTCGTCTTGTTGAGTATGTGGCCTAGTACAGGGGAGCATCCACACCGACTACTAAACTATCTACACAACAAAAATAAAACAACAACGATCCCTAGCTACGAGAATCCTTTTGGTATCTTTTGTTCTCCCCATTTACCTTGCCAATGATACGTTCCCTATAAGCACTCCTTCATTTCATACCTGTGTCAACGGTCTTTACACTTTCACTTTCTCTTCGTGGCCCATTCTTACCCCGTTTCATTCTTATCCATGGTTAGCGATTCTGGAAGTAAAGGATTGCATCCAAAGGGTTTGATTAAATTTTGATTTCCATTGTTTTTTTAGTTTCTTGCGCAAACATACACAAACGAAGCACACTGTGTCGAAAGTGACGGTGATTAATTAGCGTACGTTAAGTGAAGCAGAAAGCGGCCACGACAAGCATAGGTGAAGCATTCTAGCAGGGCGCGTACACAAAGCCACAATAAGCAGTGGGAAGCAGCAGTGATAGCAGGCGATAGTGGGTTAGAGGCTAGGGCTAAGTGTCTACTCTAAGTGTTGAGCGTTCCGCCATTGCGGCTTTGTTGGTGCGAAATATTTACATAAACACACGATCACTGTTCTCCGTCAATCGCTTAATCGCGTGTCCCGCTTTTCTCATTCATGACCTCGTCCGAGAAGGTTCAGAGGGATGCGCTTGACGATCTGAGAACGCTTTCCTCTCGTAACCGTTTCATCTCTTCCAACAGCCCTTCGCATTACGCCAAAGGTGTCGATGCGTAGTGCTACTTCTGTAGTTGTGGTTGCGCTGGTTTAATAACAGAGTCCACTGATAGTCAGATTTAGTCCATGTGCGCCTGACCACTTCCGTTATCAGACGCAAAAGTCGTACCGGCCCTTCTGATGCTAGGGGTATTGGAACAATTACGATCGTAGTAGATCGAACCACGATCATCTCTCTGAACTTCGACGGTTAGTCTTAGTTTTCCTTATGTATGCCAGTTGTAGACCCCGGGCATAGTTCTGGACATTCGGAACTCGAATAACACCATCGACCATGGGACAACACCATGAAGTAACGATTAGTTTCTATGAGTGCAAAACGTAAACACGAGTGAATTGCTGCAGTCATTTAACTCTTGGTCAACCATCTTATAGTCTATAACTTCATCTACCGTGACAGTGAAAAGGTTAGCTTAGTTAGAAGCGACTGCGATTGAGCATAGTCAAAAGCGTAGAAGCGAGATCACACAGGAAAGCCTTGTTTGGGGAAGGAAGGATGGCTCCGGGCGAACTAGAGGTTGCCGTAACAATACTTGCGCTCGGCGTACGACCGAAACACAGGATTGTCCGCTATGTAAGCTTCAAGCACCAGGGACGACACGGGCGCATAAGTGAGTAGTGGTGATTTTGCATTAATACCTGAACTGGCCAGCGTTGCCCGGCGCTCGAGCTGCAGCTGCCCTCCCAGCGACGGCTTGACATCGGCCGGGTTTTCTGTAAGTAATAAAAGCAAAATGGCGCATAGAAGAGAAGCTCATTCAGCATGACCGGTTATAGAAAAGATGGATCGTTACTTCCTATCTTTATGATTTTCTTAAGGTTATCACAAAATAATCAAATAGATTGCAGATTTTAGATTGGGTAAAAATTGAGATCATATGGCGTCAGAAACAATTATCGTAATTGGTGAAGTGATTTTTATCATAATGGAGACAGTTAGTAGATTGCGTTTTCTGCCATGCTGCTCTTGAATGGTTACTATACTAAACAATTCCTACGCACATGCTTGCAAGTAGTCATCTATACAATATTGTCATCAACCATTGTGCACCTACCAGCGTCCCAGGCATTGTGGGCCAGAGGTTCCAGTCGCGGCTCAGCTACGCTGCTCTTCTTCGACTCATCATCCTTCACGCACCGGATCAGGAACATCGTGCTGGCACCGAACAGTGGCGGGATGCCGGCCAAAATGAACGGCAAACGGTACGAACCGGTCTGATCGTACAGCATACCGGCAACGGGTGGCCCAAGCGTCAGTGGCAACGAGCACATGCCCAACAGGAAACCAATCGCTTGCGTAGCTCCACGTGGTCCGCAAAGGTCGTACGCAATGGGGCCCAGTAACGAGATGAAGCATCCGTCGAACAGACCCATCGCCAACGTGATGGCCAGCAGCAGCGGAAATGAGCCCGTGGCCGGAAGACACATCGTAAGCGTGCCGATCAACACGAAGGACATCTGCTGCAGAAGCACCCGGTTGACGCGTGGCAAATCGGCGATGAACCCAAAGATCAGCCGGCCCAACCCGGACGTGATGCCAATGCACATGACCGGCAGGTTTTCACCCTCGCCCGGGAAATTATCCTGCACGAACTTGCCCATGTGCACGTACGGGACGAAGTATCCGAACAGAGCGATCGGGATCGAGACGGCCCAAATGATGTAGCGACGCTTCTTCCAGTTATCAAAGTTGATGAACGACCGCAGGAAAGTGTTCACGGCGGAACGGCCCGGCTTTATCTTCGGCGGTGGTGGCGGTGGTTGCAGCGGCTTGTAGAGCAGAGCACAGAATATCACGAAGCTGGAGATGATGGCCAGGATACGGAAGGATGTGGCGAGTCCCGTGTGCTGCACCAGGTAGTCCAAGCAGACGGGCATGATGGCGGTGAACACACTGGAGCCGGCCGTGACGACACCGTTCACCAGCCCGAGGTACCGTTTGAAGTAGTGGCCGAGGATGGCTAAGGAGGGCGTGTACGCTAGGGCGGCACCCAGCCCGAACATGATACCGTAAGTGAAGTACAGTGCGGCCACACTGTGCGTGAAGAATGACGAAAGGAACATGCCGCCGCACGTTAGCAGTCCGCCAATGAAGGTGGTCCGCCGGAGCCCAATCTTGTCGGTGAGAATGCCGGCAACGGGTGATAGCAGGAATGTCGTGCCGATGGTAAGCGATCCAACCAGTGCTGAGAGGGGTAAAGAAAACATGTCTTAGTTGGAATCCGAATTGATTTGATAACACTGTGTATTTTGCGTTCTTTTCTAACTCGACTAAACCGATTGAGATTGATAACTCGTTAACAACAGTCTCTTTGTCGTCCGCATTTTTTATGTTTAACGTTTAACAAATACATTTTTTATTCTTTCTAGAACTTCAATGTCTTGTTTACGAATGTTCGGTGTTTTTGATCAACTGTCGCCAAGCTTAGCTAAACGGTTGGCGAGCTATTATCACTGATGAGAGGAAGAACATTATTTCCATGATTCGCTTTACTTCGCTGATTCCAGTTATCAGCAGACGCATAGTTTTGCTGTCCCAGCGTACAGTCAGGACAATGTTGAAGATTATTTATTTTGTGTACCTCTATTTCATAACCGCGTCGCCAACATTAGACTCTAAGTCGCTTTGAACTTCCAGTTGAGCACGTGACACTGCAAAGCTACAGGGTGGTCCATCAAAGATATTTTTTTCATTTCGTTATGAAACAAAAACTGCTTAATATTTTTCCGATGGTTGAACTCTTATTGAAAAAGTTCATTCATTTCATTTTTTTCATGTTCAACAATTTTGATCAAATGTCTACCACGGCTGGCTTAAGCATTCCATCGACCTTTTTTTGGAGTGCATTTTCGACTAACTGTGGTTCGGTCTTGAAGTCGTCAGTAGTTGCTGCTTTGTTCACGCAACATAAATATCGATCGTGGCTGTCGTTGTATCGCACCTAGCGCCATCCGGTTAACATATCTCTAATGGACCACCGTATAGTAGACAAGCGCATCCCGAACAGTTTCCAGAGAAAGAGTTCCAATGTTCCAGTTCCATTGTTTTTCGCCAACCAACAACAGTTCACTAACCGCCAGCTGACCTGATGGCTGATACTAGGCTATGATTGATTGGTGGCGTAATTGAATTTATGCTGTTGTTGTGCTAAACGCTGTCGGTCGTTCATGTCCAACACAGCAGTGTCGTATAGCAACAGAACCGAGTGGAACACCAAATCTGGACGCTCTGCTCTACGACGGATCAGAGCAAACATGAAACATAATCCGCAGCACGACGGCGACAAGGCTTCCGATCGGCTTAGGCCGATTGTTCGTCTTGTCCGCTAGCTCGGCGCGCCTCCAGGGTTAGGTGGACGATAAAATGAGGAACAATGTTGCCAAGACCGGTGAACGGTAAAGGTGTAAAACGAGATATGTTGCTATGCTTCAGTGTTAGTGCGTTAAACTTTCTGCAACCTTTTTCTGCGTTTGCACGCAACTAAAACACGGTGGTCAGCTGTGTGCGTTGTGGTTTTTACCGTGAAGCCTTAGTATGACTATTGCCACCACACACGGTAGAGTACGTCAGAAGCTGACTATAAATATTTACGGGAGCTGCTTTACGTCGGAATGGAATTTTCTATGAATGAGCAACAAACGATGCGAAAACATTGGTATATATTTTATGCTGGATTTTTCACTTGCTAAGTTAAAAAAAAGGTAAAAATCTAAAATGGGATGCAACCAACAGAATTATGGAAAACAGGATTCATCATTGAAATAAATCAATGCTGAAAAACAATTTCGGCTTCTCGAAAGTAACGGTAACTTTTAACATTTATTCAACAGTCTCAAACCGGGCGCTAAACCGATAGGCAAGGTGATGCAAATTTTGCAGCCCTGGCTGTTCTAGTCACATATCAACCTCTCTAGCCGTATGCCAATGTGGATTTAGCAAATATGAGCCACGTCTTTCTACAAACAAGCCAACGCAATGCGGAAACAGACGTGACTCACACAAACTCGATGCTATGATAGAGAAAATAAGCACCTGCAGTCCATGAATTATTTAGAAGATCAAACGTGTTTAGACCCTGTTGACGCTTCCACGGCTGGCGTTACGACATTCTGGGACGCGATTCGCAGCAACCTTCTTAGCGTCATGCAACTGTTGAGCTGTTGGGTTGTGATTACATTCTACACTTAACCTTGGCCATATGAACGCGGGAATTCGATGTGCACCGAAAGCACATAGCATAGACAGTTGTTAGTGAAACTACCATTCCCAGGTTCACCAAAGTTTGTATTGAAATTGATTTGGGCGTATCAAAATCATCGAATATCCTTGAGTTCTATTCCAGGCTAGCAATTATTTTGTCCACCATGCAACAAGTAATAAAAAAGAGCCCACCCCGCGGGGCGTTACTAAATTTGGACAATTGTTTCGATCGATACGATGCAACAGTTGTATTGGGACAACACGCGTAAGAAACGGCCGCCCCTCGCCAGTCAAGAAGTCAATCGAATAATCTATCAATTGAGCCAACCCCGATCGTATCGCAAGTCGCTCATTTGACCAATCGACCAGACGACGATCGAATGGTGGGATCGTTTCAATTTCTTAAATTCCCCTTCCGTCTCCAACACAGCAAGCAACGGGACGATCAATTGATCGTGGATGATGAAATGGACTCGCAGGAGGCGTAGAAGTCTCGTACTACCGCTTGACGCCAGTCAAAGAATGATTGTCACTTGTCAATGGGCCGCCGCGGATGCTTTATCACAGACGCAAGTGGCCCCAGTTGCGCACTTTGCTGGCCTGACCTGCGTAAGAGTTGGGCGTCTGTCGATATCAGCGGAAGTACGGCGCCGAAACACGTAGTCAGTCCTGTATCTGCCCAGTACGGAAGAAGTCGTTCATGCGTCAGCTTTCCATTCAAAGTCACAGAAATTTTCGGCACCCCAAAGGATGTCGTTTGACCTCAGACTCCACTCCGGGCGGTTACGACGACAAACCAATTGACAAGATCACAGACACGACGGGAAAAGGTGTTGGCATTTTTTTCCCCACAAAGCCGAGCCGACTGCCCTGTGGGTCGCCGGCCTGTATCGGCTTGCGTCTGAAGTTGCGAATTGTAAACCATCACCGCCACACGAGGGTCCACCACAAACACTTCGTCCTGTTTGTGGCGTTTTGCGGCGTAAAAACTGAAAAATCTATTTTTATGAGTTCGTTGTTTCTCGCCGTCAATCTTATGCTGTGATGCTGTGCGCCAATGCGTCGACGCCACCACCCAAGAAAGGGGGCTCGTTCGACCACGAATCGGATCATTTATTTGTTTTCTAAACAGTCAGCCGGTGGGCGGGATGTTTTCTTACTCATTAATCGATTTTTTTTTTCGGTGTCTTATTCATTGTTTGTCCCGCGTGGTCCGTGTACCATTATCGAATGCATTGTTTCCACAAGAAACTGGTCAGCACATTTGCTGTACCGCTCCGTGCCATCTCGGCAGATTATTGTCCACAAACTCAGCGTTGATCGATGGCCCAGGTGCACGACTCCAGCCACCATGGGGCTCCGTTTTCCAGCCTCTCCACCACTTGACCATCGGTCACTCTAATCGCTCCTATTAAAAGACGCGGTCTATTTAAAGTGGGTTCAGTTCACTTGAGATGCGTAAATTTCGGCTCGGAATGGAAACAGCACAATAATCGCAATATCTACACTCAAACAAGCAGATAACGGCTCCAAGGAGGCGCGTCCACTAGACCGTAAGCCTGGCAACCTGTCCATGTCCAGGTTCTGTTGTTGTTTACCAAAATGAGTTAATCCCGCCTGCAAGCTCCACTCCCATCAGGTGCGCTAATTTGATGCGAATTATATTTGCATATAATTTTGCGCACACACCCCAGAGGCCGCTCCTGGAGTGGCATTCCGGAGGAGGTTGGGTGTTTTGACATAACTTGCGCCCACCGGTCGTAAATATACTAAGTTTAAGTACAGCGCTTGAGTGGTGAGATCTTTAGTGTACGTCCGCTGATAAACCCAAACAGAGGCTAGGTGCGCATTTTATATGACACTTGGAATGTTAGGCATGGGGTTGCTAACTCATCGGTGGTTGCTAACAAGAGGTGTATTTATTGCAAGCTCTACTGCCGGTCATTAAACTTAACGCTGCCTGTTATGAAAGCGTTAGCGGGCCATCACTCGCCGGTCTGCTGCATTTGCACGCGGGGTAATTGAGTCTGCCGCAGATGTAAGTTAATTGCTGATCCTTACCCCGAAAACCGTTCCCACCCGGAGATAGAGTGCCGGGAAGCCGTCCGTTCCTATCAGCAATCAAATTATTGCATGGCTTATCGCCTCTCACAGCACTACTGAGCACTCTCTGGGTGTACCGCCCGTAAGTTCCCGTTTCCCTGGTTTACTGTCCCATCTCCCATCTTCATGTGTACGTATAGGTCACGTTCGGCAGATGAACTTCTCCGAGCTTCGGGAATAAGCAAATGCCGTTAATTAAACTAAAAAAAACTCGATTACTTCGCAAAGGATTGCTGGACTGCGAAGAGTTTGGGAATCTTCCATCAATGTTACATCAGCCGGCAGGGATCACAGTCGGTCGTCGTTCACCAGGAATGGTACGGAACTGTGATGTCGCCGGAGTAAGTAACCATCCGCCTCCATCGACTCACCTGCTTTGCTGGATGCTTCGTTGTCACCGATCTCTTGCAGTTGCTTCTGCAAACTGAGATAAACCACGCTGTAAGTGTTGATCACGCCGAACAGGACACCGTTGCAGAGGAAAGCGCCCACCATGACTAGCCAGGCGCGGGTTCCCCCATCCGGTGGTTCGTGCACCCCACCATGATCAAGCAGCGGGACGGCCGATTTCTTGTCTCCCAGACCCCCATTCAGCTGTGGGTGATGTCCGTTCGCCGTGGCCCCTTTCACGATCACCGGTGTCACACCGGCTTCCGCAACGATACGCGTGTTCTCTGTCATACCGGACACCACGATCTTTTGGCAAGAGTTTGAAGCTTCACTTCTGGACCGAGAGCCAGCTAGATCGACCGATCGATTATCAGTCCGATTGAACACTTTCACTCACTTCACAGGGCACGCACAATCTGAATGCTGGTTCCACCTGAACTGACAGATAGTAATTCAGAGGGATCTACACATCCTTCGGTACAGGAAGATCCGGAAGCACTCGAGTCCCGTGGGCTGGACACCCTGATCGATCAACGACGATCGCACCAATTGAGGACGGGCGGACGGCCGAAGTTAAAGGCGAACTAGAAGTAGACTGGCTGCTGCGGTGTCGAGCTGGTAGAAAAACCTTGTCCTCGCCCGACGACCAGAACGCAAGTGAAACGACGACGTTGGCGTTATGCGAACCGAACATGTCCCGGCCGCAGCTTTAAATAGAAGCAGAAGAAAGCGAATCAGTTGGCGCGACTTGGCGCGGACGATGAGTGCGCGTGAGCTATCACTAAACTCCGCGCAAGTGTACACGCACACCCGCGAAGAAGGTGACACGTTGGCGTGTGCGTACGTTACGAAGTTAGTAGTCGCACGCGGTCGATCGGTCCAGCTCGTTCGGAAGTGCTGTTCGGATCCGAAGTGGAACCACCCCCAAAGCGCCCTTTGAGGGAGACGAATTGATAAGTTGCTACACGAGATGTTGCGCCCATGAATGGTGTTGCCCACGGTTGTCAGCGCTAATTTCTTTTAGATTTGAAAATAATGTTTCTATTTCAAAAAAATTCAAACACTGCAACATTCTTTTAAACATAGCGAATGCAATGTGCTTCGTTGTTTGAGAAGTCCTAAATTATTCTCCGATTAAACGAAACTGAAGAAACTTTTAAAAACACGCTGCCCGGGTACGTGGTGACGACGCGCTCTGGAATCTTGTTTATGTTGGGTTGACGGGCAAACAAGCGGCCACAGAACGGTGAACCCATAAAAAAACCGTGACTAAACCGCGACCAAACCGCACCGTAACCTGGTGTTTCCCATCGGTACACTGTCTGTCCATCGTGAAAATCCGAGAAGCACGTGCGAAAATATGAGCCACAAGACGACACCATGGCAGGCGCACCTACCCGACGACACTCTCTGTCTTGGCGTTTTTTTTTTTTCATAACATTTTTTTTGCAATGTTTGTCCATTTGAAACCCGCGCATTGTCCAAAGAAAACACTGAACGTTGAATGGTGGAATGAAGCGATTAAATTTCCAGACTCTCCGTCGTGGGTGTGATCGTATCTTGCGATAGCCCAACATTAGCACGTTTGAAGGAATTTTAGTTGACGAGCTATAGCAACACGTTGTAGCAATAATCTCTTTATGATTGGCTTACATAAGGAAGGTTATTGAAAAAAAGTTTTCAGCCTAAGTGACAGATCCACTAAAAATTTCCGTCAACTTAAATAAATTAAAGGAAATTCAACTGCTCCTTTGGAGCAATACTTCATTGATAATACGATCTCAATGATAATTTCGTGAGATATGCGGGAAAGTTCATAAAACAAACGGTACGCTATTTAGCGGCGTTACACTATAACTATTTTTGTTACCAGTCTGTGTAACTGAAATCAGTTGATTTGTATAAAAAATCTTTTTTTCTCGAGTCGGCGCGAACAAAGGCTAAGAAGAATGAGAACTACTTCCGTAACACCTCATCGAAAAGTAAATTCCCCTTTATCACACATCACTCTGGTCATCTACACGTGTTCTCCATCAATGGCTGCAAACAATCGTATCATTGCGTGAACTTCATCCTTTTCGAATTCAAAGACGATCGTAAACTATGGAAACGATTTTTCTAACATCGCCTGTATGTTGAGATATATAAAAAATCACAACCAGCTGTTGGAAACCGAAACATTGCTTACATTCAACAGGATGAGAACGAAAACACTAACCAAACAAATGAAAGCCGGGCGGAAGTTTCGGTCTTATCTTGCTACCATTCATTGGCGACATTATGCAAGCGACCGTCGCAAGGTGGTGTATGTGCGCGATATGGTGGGCGCCGGCGTCTATAATTATCGATTCCTAAACCGTCGTCGTCGACGGATATACTATTGCTTGCCGGTGCTAACGGTTACACTACACTCAGTTCCGGTAGACCGTGAACGGCGCTGCACGATAAAAACGTATACCGATCACAACATCCTTTCTTCCTCCGATCGATGGGAGGAAAGAATGGGCACTGTCGTGACGCAATATCACAAACGCTGTACAGCAGACTAGCGGTGACGGCGTCTCGTTTAACTATTTCGCCCGACCCTACTCAGAGTCTATTTTTAATTCCAAAATCACGTGCGGCGGACACCGACTCCTGCGCTGTTCTGGCGCCCAACACTGACCGTGAAAATGATGTTTGCGAGCACCCTCTAAACACACCACAAAAAACGTGTTGAACTACGCAACCGAACGGCGCGCGGCCACCTCACGAAAAAAACGCACAACTGAGTCACTTATCAACCACAAGCGAAACTCCCGTTCGAATTGGGAAGGCCACGGTTCTTATCCACGATCGCCATACGGTGGCGAGATTATGGCGGGTTTTTCGTTACGCACCTTCATTAACGTAGATTCCTTCGGGAATACGATCGTTATCTTATCGCCTATCACCATTTACGAGAATACAAATCAAACAAGCGAGAACCGCTCGTCGTCGTGCTGGCGTAAGCAAAGTGTGTACGTTGATTAGCAACTCACGTCAATCAAGGGGCGATTTCTGCCGAATCGAACACTCCACGTCTCCACGTGGTGGTTCAAAACGACTGAAGAAAGTGCCGTTGGTGCCGCTTTTCCACTTCGCGCTGGCGTTCCTCCTTAGCAACGCGGCAAAATAGTAGAGTCAATACAAATAAACGAATGCACTACTCGGCACGACGAGGAGCGACCTATCTAACTCACACCGACAACCCTAAAAACGCATACGCGCCTTCGACACCACTTTTCTCGCGTGCCACGGTTTCTTGTTGGGACCTTTGGCCTACTCGCCAGCAAATCAATTCGCATGTCAATTCGCGCTCCCTCTTCCTCACACAGGCCAACATACGTTCGGAAGTCTGATGAAACATTAGTGGCCCATTGAATCACACCGCCGACCCACATTGGCTGCGTACTGCGCGGTGTACAGATTTTACTCAACACTCGGTGCTTGCGTTTCCGGTCCGCCCTACTCCGCCGGCAGTGACCACCACACAATGCAGGAGTAACGTTCCACGTGCACACTCGATGGTCGTCAATTACAGCCGGAGCCAACACGCGGCAAGATGCCTTGCATCCGGCAATCAGGTAGGAATCAAACCCATGCTCCCGCTGGCCAAACCACGACTACACCGGTACGGTCCGGCTCATGAGAAGCGGTGCAACACTTGAACTTCATCGTAGCTCAATTTCGCTCTGAGCCCATCCAAAGCCTCTCCCAGTATAGTTCCCTAGGCGACCACTGAACCACCATTTTAGCGACCTTCAGGACCGTAAGTCTACGTTCGTGGACACGCTAATTTGTATACAAAAGAAACGATATAACACTGAGATGTACACAAATGCCGGTGCTGACCACGAGGATGTCGTCCAATTGCCGCCGTCGAAACGTGTTGCGATCAGGGAATTCTAGGTTCTAATCAGTATCAGCGTCGACGAGTGTTGGCGTTTGGCATCGTTGTCACGGAGCTAACAACTGTCCAATCAATAAAAGACACCTGTTGCTTACGCTATATCGAACGCGAATCAGAAGCTTTATGTTGGACAATATTATAGTTCTCATTTGGTAAAGAAGTTGTCCAGCTCACGGATACGTTTGTAAAAGTTAAGTAAGATCGAAAGATAAGAATTTGGACAAGACAGGAAAAAATCAGTGAACGTATGATACGATGCCTTCGCACCTTCGGGAAGATACAAAATAACATTCAATCCATTCGATAACTTAAATAACATTGATTGACTCAACAACAATGATCACAACGATCGTCAAGGAAAATGCTAAAGGTTTATTGCATCTTCTGCATCTACATAATGAAAAATATAAACCTATAAACAAAACAGTAATTAGTTTTATTCATGTATCGCAATATCAAAATAACATACAAGCTCTGGACAGTGTGTAGCAGCATGACGAAATCCTTACTAGCAATTACCTAGAACAAAAGCGACCCACTGTTGGCTAAAGCAACATCAACCATTATTCGACCGTCGTTACACCGGCTTTCTTAAAATTGTGGGCAATGTCCTTCACGAGTGGTGTCAATTCGTCCAACTGCTTAGTAATGTCTTCGACGTTTGCCTTGCTTTGATCGGCGGCGCTCTCTGTGCTTAGCAGTTTCAGAACCAAGTCTAGACGGGAAACAAAAAGGAACGGAAGCATCAAATGTAGACTATTTAATATAGGCCGGCTGATCCGAACGTAACACTTCAATTACCATGATATGTGTTGAACAACTTCGAGTGTTCCCCGCTGAGCGACGGCTGCAAGAAGTTCAGAATTGCCGACACGTGGCGCCCGGACGCATGGAGCATAGTTTGGGTCGAAATGGTGAAAACGATAAGGACCGTTAAATGAAGTACAAGTGCCGGATCGGTACAGTTGGCGAGCTGCTCGAGCAGTCCATGTTTGTGACCCAGAATGAGAGTCCTGTGGTGGGAAAGAAAGGAGTGGCTTCAATGAACGAGATGTATTATGCTCGGAAGAGAAATGTAGCGCTATACACGATAATGTGTTTCTTCTCGACCTACGACCGACCCTTCGACTAATCTTTTTTAATTAATGATCAATTGAACGGCAACACAGAGTGAAACATAATGAAACGATGCCATCGAAAATGTATGAAGCAAACAAGCAGAGATGCGGTGCGTTCGGTCGAGGGTAATAGTGAATTAAAATTCGTTATCTGCTTAATTGAAGCTAATCGGATCACCAGACGGCAGCCCTAACCCAACGTACCTATCCTTTTTCTTGTCGACCTTCTTCAACATCATGCTGCACGTTTGCATCGCCCTTTCAGTAGCTTCGAGAAAGGCATCAACCGTTTCGCTGGAACCGAGCAACTTGTTGAGTGCTTGCAATGCTTCACGATATTCGGAATCACATGCGCTGCTGATTTTTATACGTTGCTCGACCGTGAGTGAGTCTCCGTAGTTCGTATTTAGGTTGGACTCGGCCGCCACGTACAAACACAGCTCGTTGCAAATGTCCGTACCCAGCGATTTGAGCAGATACTTTAGCAGTTGATTCTGTACATCGTCCGAAAATAGTTTTAAACCCTTCTCGTACAGCCGAATGTCGTTGTAGAGGGTATTTAGTTTCTCCTGGATGCTGGCGTGTGTTTGGCGTCGATTTTGATTGTTCTTCTGCAACGACAGCTCATACAGTTCGTGCGCCTTGACCAACGCCTGTTTACTAAGTATCCTATAAAACCCAAAAACAAAATAAATTGCGGTAATAAACGATTTTTTTTCCTTTGTCCTGCAAAAATTAACTCACGGGAAGTAATGATTAGCAACATCCTTCGACAAACTTCCCAGTCCTTCCTCGTCGAGTGCTTTCTCTACCACTTTAGCGATTTCTTTCGAGGTAATCAATTCGAGGTGCGGCTCTTTTCCGGACTTCTTTCCACCGGCGGTTCCACCTCGGCCGATTACCGAATCTTGTTCGTCATCCGAGTCCGACACGTTGCCCCGATTGCCGCGATTGTGCTTCTTGGTAGACTTTGTCTTTGTCTCACGCCCTTGGGTACCACCACCACCCTTACCTCCTGCGGCCTTCTTGCGACGCTCTTCACGCTTATCCGCCCGTCCTTCATCAGCCGCACCGCCTGGGTCCACGTCCTGATGTTTCATCATCTTCTCAGCCATATACTTCTGATAGGTACCACTTTCGACCGCACGTTTTGCATGTTCGTTCACTAGCTCGTGGCACGGTTTCACCGCTTCGTCCATGAAGTTCACGGTCAAGATGACCGAACCAAACACGAACGTTTGTCGCCGCATAGCCGGAGTTAATACGTGTGCTACGATCTCATCAACATCTTCATCGGTCAAAGCCGAGGGCAAAATTGTGCTAACGTCCAGATAAGAGCTAGTGGCGATGCACTCCTCCAATGACGCCTTCACCTGCTCGATGAGCTTGTTGCCAATGAGGCACTTTTTCAGCGCAACCATCTTTTCCCCCGGCAACTGATTCTGCACGAATGCTTTAACATCGCTTACGCCAAGGTTGGCAACCGATTCATGCATAAGATATCCGTTAAGCTGATAAAAGTCGTTCACCCAACGAGCCTGCATACGCGAGTAGATGTGCGGCACATATTGGCCGGCCGGCGACCGCGCCGTTACTGTACCGAGGGACGAAACCTCGTTCAGGACCATGTACAGAAGCCGCTCGGGCACTCCAGTCAAATTCAAGATTGCCGACAGTGGAGTCGGCTTCGTTATTGCGGCCAGGGCGCCCCTTATTTTTGCCTTGCTCCGGTCGATGTACGACCTGGTAAAGAAAACGCTCGCGTTGGCCTGATCCTGCTTGGCGTGGATGGAACGGTTCAAATTTTTCAACACCACATCGTTGAGTAAGAAGTCGGCCGGAAGATCGTATGTCACGGTTAGCTTTCCTACGTCGATCTCTCCCAGTTGTGTCAGTTTTTGGTTTATCTCCGTCGCTAACCGTAGCGTGTAGCTCTTGTCGATAAGCTGACCGAGCAAAAACTTTATGTCCGGTTCGTCGGCACACACTTGCTTCGCAGCATTTTCCACTTTACCGAAATCCACGTTCAAGGCGGCAGCGAGTTCCACTAAATTCACACGACCACCGCGCAAATACAATTCGTCTTTTATCTCCTGCTCCAGGTGCTCTTGCGTAAGATATTCTTTTCCGTCGTTGGTGAAGATGACTTGAATAAGCTGTTTTTCAATCAACAATCGAACCACCTCAATGCAGTTTCGTTCGGAGAGTCTGCGAAATGCAGAAACATAAGAATGGTAGGAAATTCGTCAAACGAAGGGATACTTTACCTTTGCAGGCTCGTGGAAAGCTGTGCTTTCTGAAAATCCGCAGCCAACCGCTTGATTTCATCCCAATCAGACGACATTTTAGTGGGATGAATCGAAGAAAAGGGTTTGGAAAGGACTTTCGATCGAAAAGGAAAGGAACCCGAAAAAAAAATCCTTTCTGTTCCACGCACTCAATGCAAAACGTCAAACTTGTTTATTAATGTGACATCTGATTTCACCGAATGCAAAGTGTTGCCAACTAATACGTTATGTTTGTGAACTTATAAATGAAATCATTACTCAACGATGAACAGCGTAAAATAACATTTAACAATAACTAGGCAGATTCATGTAAACTTGGTACCTGTTTTCTACATATGTGTTGATGTGTGTTATGTGCTGAAGAAATGTGGTGATTGTAAAAAGGATAAACGAATAAAACCATTCCTCCTGGCAACACTGCTGAAATGTTTTGATGGTTCGCGCGGTAAATCGGCTTTTTAGTTGCACGAGAGGAATTTTCATTTGAGAAAAGGTTTTCGTATCCATTTTTGTAATTTCGCCACAATGGATAAAGAAATAAACACTGATAGGAAAGAAGAAGCACAGCCATCGAAAATAGACGGTTTGGAAACACTAGGACCATACATTGTGCAACAGGACAATGCTAAAAACTTTGTCTACATGTCCAACGTTCCACAGCTGTGCCAGGACGAGCCTTGCATCCTTGGCGTCGACGAAGCAGGCCGAGGACCAGTGCTTGGTAAGTGAGCTGTGCTTTGATTTATTGGCAGTATTTGCAACGACTTCTTGTGTTCCTTTGTAGGTCCAATGGTGTACGGCATTGCATTTTGCCCGCTTTCCAAAAAAGAGGTTCTTAAAACACTTGGCTTTGCCGACTCGAAACAGCTAACGGAGGAAAAGCGAGATCAAATATTTGACGACATGAACCGAAAAGATTACGCCATCGAAGCAATCGGTTGGGCTATCGAAGCCATCTCCCCGAACACCATCTCCACGAGCATGCTGAGACGCACAAAACATTCGCTGAACGAAGTTTCCATGGATTCTGCGATCGGACTGATCCAGGCCGCCATCGATGCTGGGGTGAACATCTCGGAAGTTTACGTGGACACGGTCGGGCCGCCGGAAAAGTATCAGGCTAAACTGAAGGATATTTTTCCCAAGTTCAAAATTACTGTGGCAAAAAAAGCCGATAGTACTTATCCGATCGTGTCGGCCGCCAGTATCGCTGCAAAAGTGACCCGTGATCACGCGTTGAAAGTGTGGCAATTCCGTGAACGGGAAAATGAAGCACAAAACACCTTCGGAAGCGGCTACCCCGGCGACCCGGTGACGAAGCGCTTCCTTGATCACGAAATTGATCTTGTTTTCGGGTATCCGCGACTGGTACGATTTAGCTGGTCCACGGCTGGCAAAGCACTGGAGAAAAAAGCGTTCGATATGGAGTTCGACGATGCAGACGATGCAAAAGGTGCCCAAGCCAAGGCCACATATGGTAGCGAAAAATTATCGAAGTACTTTTCTGCATCTAAAAACGAGACCAGGAAAAGGAACGAATATTTTCGAGAGCGATGCTTAGAGCATGTTGAAGACTTTTAGACTTAATAAACTTAATTATTTGATGGAACACATAAACATCCTATCTGCTCTCTCAACCATCCGCATTATTGCTGAAATGATGGAATTTTTCGAATGTATCCTACCTAAACACGTTTGTTTTCGCTGATTTACATCAATGTTTTATTCAAATTAATGTTTTGAACCAAATATGCACAATACAATTGTACACGGAATTCAAAAATGCATAATAGAATTATGCATAAAATGGCACGGCAAAGAGATCGGTACTCCCTTTGACCGTCGCGCCATCCAGCACGGTGAGAAAGACCTAACCGAAGAGACCTGCGGGAAGAGTCAATTGACGAAACAGCGAATTAATTAGCATGCCAATCAAAGAACGGTTTATACCGGACTTCTCAATGCACTTACCGAATCCCATGTCATCATCGGATTCCTCTGGCTCTTCTTCCTTCTTCTCCTCCTTCTTTTCAGCAGCAGCCGGAGCAGCAGCGCTAGCAGCCGCACCACCAGCCGGGGCACCGCCACCACCGGATCCAACACCGGAGCCGATGCTCGTGATCAGGCTCTTGACATCAATGCCCTCCAGAGCCTTGGCGAACAGACCAGGCCAGTACGGTTCGACATCAACGCCGGCAGCTTTCAGGATGGTCGAGATCTTCTCATCCTGTTGGATAGAAGGGGAACGATTTGGTATTAGAATAAGTCACAAGTAAACATTCTCTAGAAGCCATAACCTAGTATTCACACTCTGAGCCGGTGCATTGTGTGGCACTTTCAACTCAACAAACTAAGTTATTCCACTTTGAGCACCGAAGGATTACATCGATTACCATTAGTCTCCTCACTCGTATCGAGTCACGAGATTAAAAATAAATGCGATTTCTAAACGCGGTTCCGCACAGAAGGTAACATTCGCTTCCGAACCAGGTGAATAACAATCCCTAGCACCGAAAACTTACCGTCACGGCAACATCGTCATCGACGAGAATCAGTGCCGAGTAAACACAGGCTAGTTCAGCTTTGTTAAGAGCCATTTTAGAGGTGGTTTTTATTCAGCAAAACCGTGCAAGTCGTCAAAAATTGACCTTAGCTCGGTTGAGAACACTGCACAGTTTCACGACACAATCGAGAAAGAGAAGGCTTTCACGAAGTTGGACAGCTCGTACCGGAAGCCGGCAACGCGTTTCGTTTGACAGCACGACGTTTACTGCAAGAAAATTTCCCGGTACATTTTTCTGTCAAGAAAGCATCGCTAAACGCTGAGTTTGTCACGTTCGAAAGAGCATTCCTTGTTCACGAAAAAAGAAATAATTGATTTGTCTTTTGTCTACCTTAAAATAACAGAAAACTTTTCTAAAGATAAGAAACTGCTTAAGCATCTGTTAGTTTCGAGGCTTGGAAATGTTGTAGAATTTTTGTTTCTATTGCTTTGTCAAAAAACGCACTGCTGTCAACGGTTCGCGTCTTCGCTCAAGAGTGACGCCTTTGTGATGTCAGAAATGGCTAGGCAAAGCTAGGCAAAAACAAATCATTTATTAGTGCTGTAATTTAGCGGAAATTTCTGTGAGTACGTTAGTAAATCGCAAGGAGATAGTTACAACATTGCACGGAATCGTAGAAGCACATAACACGCTAAAGTGAAATGAGCTTCTCCAGTGACGAAGTGAACTTTTTAGTTTATCGCTATCTTCAAGAATCGGGTGAGTGTGCACCGCCTAAATACCAGCAATTAGATAATTAATCCTGCGACGATAACAATGTTGTAATTCCAGGGTTTTCCCATTCGGCGTATACGTTCGGTATCGAGTCGCACATCTCACAGAGCAACATAAATGGAGCGCTGGTGCCTCCGGCTGCCTTGCTGAGCATTCTGCAAAAGGGCCTCCAGTACACGGAAGCCGAGATAAGTATCGGAGAGGATGGAAGCGAGCAGCGGCTGGTAGAGAGCCTGAGCCTCATTGACGCCGTGATGCCGGAAGTGGTTGCTATCCGTCAGAACATGCAGAATCAACAAAAGCAAACGATTAAAACAGAAGCTCCCGAAACGAATGGCACTGCGGAAGAACCTGCCCCTCCGGCGACCAGCACAACCACTACCTCCTCCACGACACCGGCCCCGGCCGAAACGATGGAAGTGGATCAGAGCATCGAGATCCCAGCTTCCAAAGCCACGGTACTGCGTGGCCACGAGAGCGAGGTGTTCATTTGCGCCTGGAACCCCAGCACCGATTTGCTGGCAAGTGGATCGGGCGACAGCACTGCTCGCATCTGGGACATGTCGGACAATCCGGCCAATCCGAACCAGCTCGTTCTACGGCATTGCATCCAGAAAGGTGGGACTGAGGTGCCCAGCAACAAGGACGTCACTTCGCTGGATTGGAACTGTGACGGCACGCTGCTGGCCACCGGATCATACGATGGCTATGCTCGTATCTGGCGCACCGATGGGTTACTGGCCAGCACACTAGGTCAGCACAAGGGCCCGATTTTCGCACTCAAGTGGAACAAGCGCGGAAATTACATTCTTTCGGCGGGCGTTGATAAAACCACCATCATCTGGGATGCGGCCACTGGCCAGTGTACACAACAGTTCAGCTTCCACTCCGCACCGGCCCTCGACGTCGACTGGCAATCGAATCAATCGTTTGCTAGCTGCAGCACTGATCAGTGCATCCACGTGTGCAAATTGGGCGTAGACAAGCCGATTAAGTCGTTTCAGGGACACACCGTTAGTGAAATGGATCGAAGGTAGATTGGCGAACGCCTCACTGATTCTTAAATAATTGCTTCTTTACAGAACGAGGTAAACGCGATCAAGTGGGACCCGCAGGGCCAGCTGTTGGCATCTTGCTCGGATGATATGACGCTGAAGATCTGGTCCATGAAACAGGACACTTGCGTACACGATCTACAGGTAATAATGGCAACTAACCTTTCGTTTCAGCACTGCTTAATAAGTATCATGTTTCCGTTTAAAAGGCGCACTCAAAGGAAATTTATACTATCAAATGGTCCCCCACTGGTACGGGAACGCAGAACCCGAACATGAACCTGATCTTGGCCAGTGCATCGTTCGATTCGACCGTTCGACTGTGGGACGTCGAACGAGGCGTTTGCATTCACACGCTGACAAAACACACGGAACCCGTTTACTCGGTCGCCTTTAGCCCGGACGGGAAGTTCCTCGCGTCTGGTAGCTTTGACAAATGTGTCCACATTTGGAGCACGCAAAGCGGCCAGCTGGTGCACAGCTACAAAGGTACGGGAGGCATCTTCGAGGTGTGCTGGAACTCGCGCGGCAGCAAGGTTGGGGCAAGTGCCAGCGATGGAAGTGTGTTTGTGCTGGATTTACGGAAGTTATGAGCAACCGTGGCAACCACGCCACCGGCAGCACCAGGGGCAGCACTGCAGTTGATGACTGCTGCTGAGAAGAAGTCTTAAACAATCACCACACTAATTCAAACCCTACACACAGCAAGGATTCCAAAAGTGGAATTGGTGTTCTTCCTTAGCAGACAGGGTCAAGAATTGATTACGACTACGAAGGGCATCAAGAAGGGCTTTCCCTCCTCCAGCGCAGCATTTGATTCATAATTTAGATAGTTTCGGGTTTACAATTTAAGCGACAAAAGTGCATCCACGAGGGGCCGACGTATATTTTAATTATTACAATAAAAATCCAATGCACCTACTTTTAGCGAATTATCTGCATTTATTTTTATTTTGAATAGTCTTCCAGATTAAATCGATTGAATAGTACAGTTTGAGTTCAATTGTTCGAGTTCAAACATACATTCTAAACAGAGATTGATTTGTAATGTAAACAATGTTGTCACTTAAACAAGAAGATGCTTGAAATAATTTTGAATTCTCGAACTCGTTAAACCGTATTCTTTGTAGTCTTCCTAAACTTAAATCAGATCTATTACACATATTTGCAATGAGACGTTCACTTACAATGCAGGTTACTTCAAAGTATTCAACAAAGTAAATTACAAGTAAGAAGTTAAGTAAGAGTTTGACTTCGGACGATAAAAATAAAATTATGATCAACAAGTGTGGCAGCAAAAATATTGAAACGAAATGTCGAATGTGTTTAAGTTCGTGTTTTTGGTCCGAGAAAATCTCAAAAATCTCTTTCAGACTTTGCCCCAAGGAGGTATAAACTCTTTCAGAGTTGACCTTCGCTTCGGGCCCTTGCCGACGAACCATAGTCACCGACTTCCTCAGAGCCGAGGTTTACTTTTACTTCCAACCTTCCTGCCAGTGGAAGTCCTTCGGAAAGTCCAGGGATTGCATTGCCCAGGTACCCTGCGGGACGAAATTGGCAGTAGGTTTAAGAATTAAATTCAGTCTTAAATTTAAATTAAGGTAGTATCGTAGAAAGAGGCTAATGTTAGCTGCTGACCAACGCCTCTATAATACAAAATCCAATCCAATCCAAACTGAACGCACCGTCGGACGTGCGGAATGAAGAATTGTTCAGACATCACTCGACGGAGTACAGCAGCTTTAAAGCCTAAAGCAGGTCGTCCTTGGTCGTACTGAATAAAGAAATTACCCAGTGCGCGATGCTGAGCCATTTTCATAGTCATTTCAGTTCCCCTCGGGATTCCCTCTTTCTCCATTTTGGTCCTGTTGCCGCCCTTAGTGTGTGCCAAAAATTTGCAGGCACGGTCAAAAAAGGAGTAGAACCGGATGGAAGCGTTTAAAAATCGATAAACTTTTTCCCACTTTACTTCGCATTCCTTATTTCCGCACTCCTTTTGATGGAGGAAGCGATGCCGATATGTTGTGTGAAGTAGACTCGCGTCACAGTGCGTCGGTTGGTCTTGCGTCCGTCCGCCTTGCAATCGCTTAATTTGCATTTAATTTCATTCCATCGGAATGGTGGGTTTCTGCCCCGTCCTGCCTTGGAGTCGTTGCTCTCCCGCCAGTCTATATTTTGCGCATGGATGCAGCAGATCCTGTGGGGAACCGCACAGCGGGGGCTGGCGACACTATATTGACGAGACGAAATGCTCCCATGATGATGAGTGGATATGATGATGGGGGCTGAATTACGACCACTGCACGACTCCGCGGGGAACGACTCTATAATGTCATTTCATATGCAAATGAGTGTAATATTGTTCGCCCGACCCGGTGGTGCTGTGGAGGGCTGTCGTGGAGAGCGGATGTTGATTGCTGCAACTTAATTCCTTCCATCAGCAGGACATTGTGCAGTGAATTATGTGATGATGAATTGGCGTCAGTTTGCCGCGTGGAAAGGGAACTTTTTGTTCTTCGCTGACACCGTTTCCATGACATTCGGATGGTTGTAAAAATGCAACTTCAATGTGCGGGCAAATAAAGCAAAATTCCAGTCATTTCGGTATATGTATACTAATGTATACGGGTGTATACTAAGAAAATAATTCGTTCCATAACTAGTAACGATTTATTGTACACGGACTGTTTCGGTCTTCGAGAGAAATTAATTAATAATAATGCTAGAAGTTACAAAAATATATAAACTTCAACGTGAAGAGTATACTAGAAACAGGCTAATTTTAATGGATGAAGATTTACATTTACATAAATAATTTTTATATGGTGAAGATTCACATGAACGGCGTTCGGTTGTTTTTCGAATATTCGGTGTTTAAGAAAATCGGTCGCAAATTTATACAGAGCGACCCCAGCAAGTTCTTTGTCGTACTATTTATCGCCAAGAAAACCGTTTTAAATTTGACCATACAATCAACCAAAAACGGTGTTTCGATGTTACATGTCTAGTAGTAATTCTCCTGAACTTTATCGTTCTATTTACAAGTTTGCTACACCACGGAAAGCCTGAAAAGCGCTCCACGGTCTCGCTACTAATTGAGATAAACCATCTTCTTTCCTCCTGGCAGTTTGCGGTTTATGTACTCGGATAGGCCCCATTCATCGACGGGAAATCGACGCCAAATCATCACTGAACCCCGAGAGCACACCACTTGCGGCATGCGATGGCAAGTTCCGAGTCAATCCTTTCGAGTGCGCCATCAGAACCAGTTCCACCGTTGCACCGTTCGTTGAGTCCATTCATTGGCCGGTCCTTTCGACGTTGGTTGAAAGTGTTATCATTTCGGTGCCAACTCGAACGCGGCCAACTGTTGACGAGGCAGCTCGGGTCCGGTTTCCACGATCTTTGCTTGATGCACATCGGACTCGGCATACGGCCATGCGTTACGCTGTGCCGACTGCATTCCAAAAATACATTTCCCACCTGGAAAAAAGACCTAATGGTATGGTTCTTCGTTTCGTCGATAGCAACTTAAACATTGGTGAATTGTGCACGATTACGATAAACATATTCCATAAATAAAGTTATATGATTGTGAAACCTTTTTGCCATCTGTAAACGGGAACAATTGGACCAGTAGCAACACGGTGAATCGGTTGATATTTTCCCTCATTTCCGGCAAGCGGAGTGTATCATAACTTAATCAAAAAATCAACCTCCGCCAGACGCATACTACGATTCGTCCTTCCACCATTGTTGTTGTTTGTTGTCGTACGGCGGATCCTGCGCACACCGTCTCGATCCGTGCGAAAACGTAAAAAGGAAGACCAAGACCGGCACCGGATGTAGGGGGTTTGGGGAGCGCATTCTATCGCTCAATCATGGTTCATTGCCAAATGCAGCGAAAGATGTAAAGGGTTAGGTGCATCGGCAATTCGGTTATTAGCGGTGGTTCGAACTCAAACAAACGTCGCCGGCTAAAATTGATGAACATATTCCGAAACCGTCCCATTCTCAAAGTCGAAAGAGTGATAAAAATGGCTCCCTAAAACCAACTTTTATCAGTTACTTCAACGCGATCATTAGCACAGTCATACACGCATAGCCCTCTAACAAATTGGTAGAATTTACTCTAAATCGACTTCATTTAGGTAATTAAATTAAGTATGTAGGGATAACATTTTTCAAAGATGCAATGCAGCCAGAGCTGTTTGAAATGTTCATACGAGTTTATTGGGGCTTGACCAGCTCGCTAGGCACATTGCTTCTCCGGGAAGCTGCATTCCGGAAATCCGGAAATCCGGAAATGCGACGAATTATCCGGTTGTAAGTAATAAACAACGAAACGCCACGTACCATGGAGTGCATGTACGCGAAGGGTTCACACTAAGAACCGACAAGAGTCCTTCTGACTGTTGGTTCCTGGTTAAACCCGTGCCACCCGCCGAATCTCCACGCATAGTTAAGTTTATATCCGCTTCCGTTGACCCTTTTCTAGTAAAAGCGGATCCCCTAGTAAGCCAATCGGAACTATACCACATAAGATGTGAAGGAAACCTACCCAAGGAGCTGAATGTATTTAAATCTCGAGATAACACCAGAACTCAGAACTCGCCAATTGAGTATCCGTTGCAGGATATTCTCTGCAAATTGGTGATGCTTCGGACAGGACAACGTTCGATACCTTGCCAACCCAGTGAACAAAATTGAGTGCCTGGCCGCAATTTCAGGTTCATCTTTCAGGAACTTTTCACGAACCGTTGAGGATCCTATACAAATTTTGTATGGGAAAGTTCCTCTGAATCGCGAACGGATCGTGAAACGGCGCAAGAAGCGTTCGCGAAAGATGAACTCTCCAGCGTGACCCCCTTGTCTCCCTCTCTCCTGTGTGTCCCCTCTCTTTCTTCGTTTTCTTTCTCCCCCTAGCCAAAATAACACGGTTAGTTCGGTTTCGAAGCGTATATTTTCTCTCTCTTTTTTGGGTTTGCGTTCACTCTTCACACTTCACTATAGCGGTCGTAGCAATTTGGTGCGTAGCTGCCTTCGACGCCTTAGACGCGTTGTAAAATGCATTGCATCGAATTCTTTGCATCCCATCTGGACATCTGATTGGACATCTGAAACGAGCAAAGCGAAAACATTTCAACATTATTTGATATTCACTGAATACTGTCCAATAAACTTACCTGGATAATTTCTATCAGGATCACCCGTGATCGACAGAGAAGCACAAGCACTTGGTACTTTACACTTGGCACTTAGAAAAAACAGAGGCAGAGGTTTCGTCCCGATTCGCCTAAGTCCACACCAAAAGTTAAAGAGAGACTGTCGCACCCTCGGAACTTCGGGACTTTGCCCCGATCTCGCTGTCTCTGTTATTTCTATTCCTTTCTCTTTCTCTCCAACGTTCGTCTTCGAACGTTGGAGGTCTTGCACTCTATGGTACGAATTAGTTACAACCGGATAATTCGTCGCATTTCCGGATTTCCGGAATGCAGCTTCCCGGAGAAGCAATGTGCCTAGCGAGCTGGTCAAGGTCGATTGCTGCCCGTGCCTGTTCACAATGTGCCGAAGGGAGTTCAGCATCGTACGACCTCATCGACCAGATGCGTAAGGCAGTGAAATTTATAGCTTATTTGGATGAATTTTTCATTGTATAATCTGAGAAATTGGGTAAAAAATGTGTCTGCAACCGGCCAATGAGCTCTGAAATAGCTCGAGCTTAAAAGGGACATGCCCCAATAAACTCGTATGAACATTTCAAACAGCTCTGGCTGCATTACATCTTTGAAAAATGTTATCCCTACATACTTAATTTAATTACCTAAATGAAGTCGATTTAGAGTAAATTCTACCAATTTGTTAGAGGGCTATGCGTGTATGACTGTGCTAATGATCGCGTTGAAGTAACTGATAAAAGTTGGTTTTAGGGAGCCATTTTTATCACTCTTTCGACTTTGAGAATGGGACGGTTTCGGAATATGTTCATCAATTTTAGCCGGCGACGTTTGTTTGAGTTCGAACCACCGCTAATAACCGAATTGCCGATGCACCTAACCCTTTACATCTTTCGCTGCATTTGGCAATGAACCATGATTGAGCGATAGAATGCGCTCCCCAAACCCCCTACATCCGGTGCCGGTCTTGGTCTTCCTTTTTACGTTTTCGCACGGATCGAGACGGTGTGCGCAGGATCCGCCGTACGACAACAAACAACAACAATGGTGGAAGGACGAATCGTAGTATGCGTCTGGCGGAGGTTGATTTTTTTGATTAAGTTATGATACACTCCGCTTGCCGGAAATGAGGGAAAATATCAACCGATTCACCGTGTTGCTACTGGTCCAATTGTTCCCGTTTACAGATGGCAAAAAGGTTTCACAATCATATAACTTTATTTATGGAATATGTTTATCGTAATCGTGCACAATTCACCAATGTTTAAGTTGCTATCGACGAAACGAAGAACCATACCATTAGGTCTTTTTTCCAGGTGGGAAATGTATTTTTGGAATGCAGTCGGCACAGCGTAACGCACGGCCGTATGCCGAGTCCGATGTGCATCAAGCAAAGATCGTGGAAACCGGACCCGGGCTGCCTCGTCAACAGTTGGCCGCGTTCGAGTTGGCACCGAAATGATAACACTTTCAACCAACGTCGAAAGGACCGGCCAATGAATGGACTCAACGAACGATTGCACGAAAAATACTGAATTGAACGAAAATGAACTCATGAATTTTTCCGTTGATTCGATTGGTCATTTGATTGACCAATCGCAGAAAAGCACGAAAAAAAAGGTGGGAGAAAATAGTAGGCGTATCTAAGGTAAAAAATGGCGGGAAGGGGAAATCGTGAAAATGGCGGGCAGGGGAACGTTTATATACTTATGTGCGCAGAAGCAGAAGTGGTTTTGTGGGTACGGGGGACAGGGTGGTGGGATCTCTCGTCTCTCGGCAGTCAGTCAGTTTCTTCGAGTTCAGTTCGAACTACATCGCGTGTGCGTACGTGTCGGCGGTTGCGTTGGTGCGTTGCTGTGTCCTGTTTATTTCGAATTTCGGCATTCGGCCGAAACCTGTTGGTCGCGATGCTGCGTGAAGATCCTTTCTCTGACTCACAATAGTCAGCGATGTCAATGAGTGAAACTTCGCTACTTGTTGTACGAAAGCTACGATTTGGGAGTTGTTTTGCTGATATGATCGGTGTGGTGTGATTGATAAAATCTCGTTCCGAGTTCTGGTGCTAACGTATTTAGCGTTACACAACGAACCGCGCTACACGGTGGCAAAGGATTAAACCGAACCAGCTGACTAATCCATCGAGATCGAGATCGGTGCTCAATGCAGTCAAAGCGCGCGAATCGCGTTGCGTACGGTAAGTTTGATGTTTTAATTCCACGTGATACACATTTTCAAAATGACAAGCGGAACGAGCCGCACGTGACAGTTGGTGCCACGCGTAAAAATCCACGGGGCGGCCACAGCCTCTCTGGTCCCCATCGCTCTACCCTGCGCCGTTTCATTCGCGTTTCCCTGATATCTGTCTCGCCACTAACAAACACAAGCCAGAACCGGCGCACAGCGACGCGTCTGCCGGTCTTCTGGCAGCTCGCAGGACATTCCTCTGCACGAGTGACGAGATTTCGTAGATTCCTTGCATCCGCATCCGTGAGCGGATGGAGTCGAGCCACAGCGACCCGGCCGAGGCGTCCTTCGGGATAGCAGCGGGATCCACAAGCGGGTCAACAAGTAATCTGAAGCGTTAGGCTATTCGATGTGCGCCGAAAATGTGCCCAAATTATTTTGGGGCCAACAAAATCCCCCAAACAGCTGTGACACGAGGAAGTTTTTGGGGTGGTGGGAGGCAGGAAGGTTTAGAATTTAGAATGAAACAGGCGCGCCAGGGAATCCATCTTTATCGGAAACGGGTCAGGGCGCATGTGTGATGTTTTCGAACACAATGATGGTTCTCGAGTGTCTCGGACAGTCGGAGCGGCTTTAATATGCTCGAAACAGAATATTTCCTCTTTAACAGTTTGAGCCCTTGATTTGCTTTCGGAACCCAGCGCGATGTTTGCGCTAAATTCAGCATTGAGAATGTATGTAATTTTTGGGCAAACAAAATATTGAACAAATGTTTCCCACTCGTGATTTTCAATTTGAATTGTATTAGGCAAGCCTGAAAATGCACCGGCCTTTTACCACTAAGAGAGAATCAAAGCAGTAAAAATGTAGAAAACGTAGAATGGTTGGCAAATGGAAAGCGTCAGCGCTTTATTGGCTGTGCAGTTAAACAATTCCAACCGGTTCTTTGTTTCCCTGGGGCATCGATTACGACGGCCCGATGTGCGAAATACAACGCTTCAAGCGAACCGTTTCGATTCGGGGCGCGCCAAGGATATTTCGCGCAAAGCAACCGATAGCCTTTGCCGAGCGGTCCGAACGCCTTCTGGCTTTTCTGGGGTGTTATACGGCCTCCGGTATCTGAGTGGTTTATTATCGCACGGCTCATGCAGAGTTATGGCACCTACTGCACTCTGTGCTCCGCGTGGTTACTGTGAAATATTGTGGCCCTGCTCCATAATCACTCACCCAATGCAAAGGCTGAGCTGCAGCGCATCGCTATGCCGAGATGCAACGGCAAGGCCGTTGCCGGGTCCGACCAATGGCACAGGCAATGGACTTGGTGTGGTTTGCTCTGATTCAATTTTTTGTTGCTTTTCTTTCATTTATGCCGGGCCCTGTACAGTACGCCGTGTGTGGAATATTTTTGATGCATAAATATTTACATGGACAGTGGTTAGGTAAAACACCACTAGCCGTCATGTTAGGGTCAAGCTGGCGTTTGATGAAGGAGCATCGCATAAAAGAAGGCAGTGAGGTAGTAAATCAACGATAGTAGCCACTCACCCGTCCTGGCTTCCCGAAACAGCATTCCAAAATAGTTCGCCTGCTGTTCGTGTAACTAAATGGCGAGTAGCTAAGTGCACCGTACTCGCCTCGTGTGCGTTTCAATTGGGTATCTTATTTCGTCGATTGTTCATCGCTGTGAAACCGATCGCAGCTCGGTGCATTGTTGCTCGGCCCTTACGGCTAACTGTACCGTATAATGAGCACATGTTAATGAGCACCATTTGGCATTCCTCGCGCACAGTGCGCGAATGACTGCCGAGGAGGCTCGGTTTGCGTGTGCAGTTGAAGCTCGTCCATCCCGCGGCCTCTTTGTGTCCTGTTGGTAAAAACCGGTAGATCCCGCCCGTCAAATGGCAAATGAAAGAAACATCTCCCGCACATCTTGACTGAAATCGCTTTTCTCACGTCGGCCGCTGTTTACGGCCCCGGCGGTGGTATAAAATCTCATCAAACTTCCGATTTTTTACGTCCGCATCAGCATCAACGGAAAGAGCCATCCGCCAATGGCTCCGAGGCTGGCGGCGGGATTGATTTCCTTTCTTTGAGGAAGAAATTTGCATTGTTGAACCACATAATGGGATGGGAGTACGCGCCATTATCGCCTCGCAAAACTTTAGTACACTGCGAGTGTCTTGCGAGAAGGGGCGCTTTCTTGCCCCCACCTTGGGGAGTTTTCCCACTCGGAAATGGGAGAATTGGCACTCCTGGAGACCAGCATTGTTCCTTCGGGTGGGTTCGGTTTTACAACGGACAACGACGACGACCGGGAGTTCAAAAGCTGCGACCAGCCTCGCATACTAATTACGGTCTTTTGTGCGCGCAGGCCCCAGGCCGCTGGTATGTCCTTTCATTTGCGTAGAAATTAAAATTTAAAACCAGCCACAGCCCTAGCTGCCGTTGGAAATCTTCGACCTCGACCGCGGTAAATCTAGGCAGTGGCGAGTAATTACGGTTTCGGGTTCACTCACGGATAACTTAAGGGTCTAGGAAAGGTTTGAACTTTGGTACCTAGGGTTGTGGTACTTTTCTCCAGCACAGGTTTTTTGTGTGTGAGGTACTACGGTTGAAGGAGTAGACAAATCTGTTTTTTCACCTTGAATTGAGTGATCGACTTCTTTGGAAGAGCTTAGGTTTTTCCTTTTATATTTTTTTAATTCGTACCGTCGACACTTACTTTCAAACTTAAAACTTAGGGACAATCAAATTAGAATATGCAACAGTAAAAGCAATCAGATGTGATAAAATAAAATAGATACTACTTTTGCACTGGTTGCGTTGAAGTTCAGTATAGGCGATGCACGGTTATAAGCTCTAGCGATATTGTTTAACGGGTTAGTCCTAGAGGAGGGATGACGAGAGTAGCCATCCAACTGAATGACCCGCTTGGGGACGAATACCGAGCGAAAGACATTGTTCATTATAACGAGGAAGATTATTAAATGCTAATAATTATGCCAACCAAAGGAGTTAGATTGCGTTGCAATTTGTGTTGGTTTTGCGAGTCACATGTTTTTCGTTTTCTTATGATGCTGTAGCTAATTTCTAATAATTATTACTACTGCAACTGCTCTCACTATTACTTTACTTTAGAGAACTACCTCACAGGCCCAAGGATGTTGCACTGAATTGTGTGTTCGAATTGGAGGTTGCGATCGGTCACATCCCACGGGGCCTTCCGGCGTTGTCCGTTGCAATCCCTAGCTGCATCGGAGGCCATAAATAAATGTAGGATTTTGCACCCTTCAACACCGGCTCGGTGAGCTCATCCCGATTAGTGGCGGCAAGAGATACGTCTTTTTCTGTGCTCAGCCCGAGTCCGAATCGCGTCACCATAAACTAAGCGGGGCTGGTTCGCGGCCCCGGGGCAGTGCGAAGCCAGAATGCCGTCGGCACCGCGCGGACAGCATAAAAACTAACCGTGATCGATGGTAAACTAACCGAGATGATTGGTGGTGCTGGTGAACGGCGAGGTCGCTAGTGCATAAATTTGCAACCATTTTGTCACCACGGTGCCACGGTGCCACGCTATGCTGCTCGCTCGGCGACGGCGTGCGCGGATCTTGGAAGCATAGTTTCGCTTTTTATGTATTCCCCATGCTGCTGGGCTGGCAGGGCCCCCGTAGCTGATAGTAGGACCGGTGGAAAGCTAATCGTTTTTCAATCGATCGTACCGCTGATCGAAAGTGCAGTCGGCCGGCGGAATCAAGATGCCTCACGCGTGTCGCAGTGCATCAACAATATGCTTACCTTTCTAACTGCTGAGCTGCGTGTGTTTATAAATTCCCTCTTCGTTTGCTTTCAGCTAGCTGCCAAGCTGCTGCCCGGAACTGAGCCGGTCCTGTGGATTGAAGCGTGTGTGTATTCTGCGATTGTCAGCGGCAACGAGCAGCGTGGATGCTGCCGGCGCCACGTTCAGAAGTGCATCGGTTTCGGTCGAGTGGAGAAGCTGGTGCTGATGGTGCCCGTGATTACGATATACTTTAGGTGATTCGATTCGCGATGCGTTCTTACGACAAGAGTTGCTAAAATGTGTTTAAACTTCTGAGCTGCATTCGGTTTGAATTTTCCAATCACAAAGTGCAATAGTGTCGAGTTAGTCGCCGAGTGCGCCGAGTGGTAAGTGTTGAATTGAAACGCAACAGTGGACCCGTTAACGGTGTAGTGACGGGTGTTCGGTTCGGGTGTGACCAGCCCTAACCCTCCGAAAGTGAATCTATTGATTGTTGGAAGTAATATAAAAACCGAAACTTCTAAACCCGTCCAGTCGCCCCGTAATTAATTAGTGCAACCCTTGTGTAACCCGGTGCAACCGGTGCAGTATGGTGCAGCAGCAAACGCGAAGCTAGTGCCGAAGGGTGCAGTGGCAGTAACAACACGAGAAAGCTGCCGCACGAGTGATGCAATCGAACGGCTGCTGCCGTTGGCCTTAAACGAAATCTCAAGATCAGTCTGAAGTGACTCTGTGGCAACCGGGGCCGGGTGGTTCGTGTGGAATTGGACGAAGGGCCGTGGGGGCTCTGGGTGGTGGTCCTCGTGTGGTCCGGTCTCAGGCGGGCCGATTGAAAAGGGCTTTCGGTGCGATCGACCGGTGCGAGCGCAATGGCAGTGTCCTGCCCGGAAGTTATGTACGGTGCATACTATCCTTATTTGTACGGCCGTGCCGGACCCAGTCGCCCGTTTTATCAGTATGAAAGGGTAAGTCTTTGTACTGTCGACTCTTTATTGTTATTGCATTTGGCGTAGTTTATGGCGTATCATTCTGGAAAGCAGAATTCTATTACCTTCGAATTGCGGTTCCCACAGAAAACAAAAAAAAACTAACCGATGGCACCGTTCATTATTGCATCATTAAAGGTAACGAGTTTTTAACGTTGTGCCCCCGGGCAGAGGCCTCATAGATTAGACGCTAATTAATCAACCTGCAACCATTTAAAGGAGGTACTAATTTTATCAACTCCACATTTCCACGCTCCCGGCCAGCCCAGCCAGCACCGGTGGGCCGCTTGCTGAACAGGTTGTCTAAGCCCAACAGTGCTTCGATTTCCTTCGTGTATACACACAAACACGCACGGACCTCCCGATGCGGATTCAGGTTCTCGAACCAGTTCCGGCCGTTCGGAACCGGTAGCGATATGGAGATGTTCGCGGGACCGTAAAGATGCTACTGGAGCGATTAGTCTACAACAAAGTTGTGAACACGTTTGGCTCGGCACGCCTGTGTGTGCGGCAAAGAGCTTAGCTTTACTTTAAAAAATAAACTTCGGCCCCCTGGAGCGAAATGGAAGGGAAACTTTTTCTCGCAGAAATCGCAGGAATATTTTGTGCGAACTTCCCTAATGATCGCAAAATGAACGCTTCACGTTAAAAAACCCTATAGCTCTGCGTCCTATGGAAAGACGTCGCCGAGAAGCGTTTTTATTTATGGTGACACTTAGCACCTCGGAACTAGCACCGAGCCGGGTCAGCCGGGATGGTGAGGGATATAAAAATGAAGGCCAATCCGTCAAACGAACGGGTCGGTGACGCCACCACCGTCACCTGGTTAAAAGTTTTTGTGAGAATTTATCAGCGCACTAACGTCAAGCGGTTGGAAAAGCGGCGGGGTGAAAATGTAGTGCACCGAGGTTATGCTTTTGGCCCTGCCGATTGATGCCCCTGCCGGTAGCTCCCTTCATACCGCAGCATACCGCAGGCGAAACCACCGGCTAACGCCTCGGCCTCGGCGAGGTGCAGGTTATCCGACGACGTCACATTTGTTGCATACTCTCATAAACTATGCTTCCGCTCGAGAGGTCGATGGTCGAAGCCGAACATTTCGCGTACATGCGCATATGGGGCCCATGCCCAAATAATGTGGATTGTTTGAAAAGAAAAGTATGAATGCGAAAAGAACATTAAAAGCTCTACACGAGCTGCGGTATAGGAGAAAAAAAGTGAGCGTCTTAAACATTCTTTAAAAAATAAACAAAGTTAATTGTCAACCGATAATGATGATTTGATAAAAGGCTGGCTAAAAAGTAATCCATTGTTTTCTCAGTAGATTACTTTAGTGATCGATATCTCGCGAAGTATTGATCGTACAGTTTCCAGCTCAAAGCTGGTTTCAAGATCGCTGAAATTTTGCATGGCGTTTATGGTACCGATACTCAAAGTTGATCGGGATGCGAGTAATCGGAGCATAGGTTAGGAGCTAAAGATCGACCGTAAAACAGTTTTAATCCAATTGCGCAAAGCTAGATTGTAAAGGAAGCTCGTTGTTTGGGTGTCATCTCAATTACCACAGAAAAACATGATTGATTGAATTTCCAATGGGAAATGGGCACAGTTCGATGCTAGCTATTGACCAAAAACGGCCAGAATCGGCTAACAGAAAAGGTGTTCTATGACAGGGAAACGAAATGTCACGCATCTTGCACGTCGCTAGAAAGTCCGGGAGCTTGGTTGGGAAGTTTTAATGCATCCACCGTATAGTCCGGATCTTGCACCAAGCGATTGATACCTTTTTTGCGCATTACAAAATTTCCTGAATGATGAAAAATTGAAATCAAGAAAGAATTGTGAAAAAGATTGCTAGAGTCTTTCGCCAATTCTATTCGCCACCTTCTATGAGACTTCTATGAGAGAGGCGTTCTTTGGGCAACACATTTTTCAACAAAACGGTGCATATTTGACGAAAACTCGACAAGTGAAAGCATCATAAATAAAGTTATGAAGTACACGCAAAATAATGGATTACTTAAAGTTAGGCACGGGATCCTTAGAACGGAGATTTTTTATTTAATAAAAATGCAGTTAAATATTTGTTTTCTCCCATTTAAAACGATGCACGTTTTGCAAAACAAGAACCTGAGAACCAATTTTTAGTGCTGGTGCACTTGCACGAACCATAACTCATCTGACGGTTTGTTAACATCAGTTCGCTATGTGGCCCCCGGGGGGGCTGATAAATTCCTTCGGACGCATGATAGTAAAATATTGACTGCACCCAGAAGTCTGACTGGGGCTAGTCTGCTGGTGGTGGTCACACGTGTTGCTGTGGGGATGAGGAGAGCCCACCAAAAAAAAACCATGAACCTCCACTCGGGCCAATAACTGCGGTGTCCTTGCACTGCACTGTGTCATTACGAGGAGGGCTCTCGGATTCACAGACCGCTGTGACAGACGGCTTGCATTGCGATGCAGTTGCAGTGCACCACCGCGCACCGGGCACACTTTCCCACTCTCGGCTAGGCCCTCGGCTTTTTATGGACCGTACGCACCGTCAGCCGCACGTTACGCCGCTGAGTGGCCGTCACGCGAACCCCGCGCCAAACCCATTCGCAGGAAGTCGGCTGGTCGGCAATCTGTGGCGAATGGGAAATATTTTTATTGCAAATCGGCCACAATTGCACCAATCCATCCTGCCCTGTTCGCGCGAAATGATTTGTGGCTCTCAGGCTGATAAGCTCGTGCCTCATTCGGGGTGGCTTCGAGGTGGTAAATCTGAGCCAACGATTGTGCGTTTGACTTACTTTAAATCAGCCAGCCACTTAGTAGCCTCTTAGCGGTGGATCCCCGGGAGACTTACGGCGTTTTCGGTGGCCCCACCGAAAGTGTGCGAATTAAATTACGCATCCGAAGCCGCACGGTGGAACCAGAAAACCAACCAATTGATGGCTTTTTTGAAGTGCCCATGCTGCGGTGAACTGCGCTCGACGATTAATTGAATCCGATTGGGACCGAAATTTGTTGCGTTTCATTTCCCCATTTCCGGATTGCAGGCTTTCATTAATACGCCGCCGCGTAATGAGTCGCGGGACCCGTCGTCCGGAGCGACAATTATGTTTTTAATTTATCAAATTTACTGCCTCATTCACTCACGCCGCGTTTTGATTTCTCTCCTCGTTCGGTTGGCCCCGGAAATCCCGGACGACAATTTATGCACCGCGAACGCGACGTGATAATTTCGCTGTATTTATTAGGCAATCCGAATTAGGGTTGCAGTGCGCTTGGGCAATCAGAAATCAGTTCTAAGCCGCCTCGCGTAATTGATTGGAGTCGGAGTCATGGAGCCGAAATTAAACCCACCGTGCGTCGGTCGGTGTTTGATTGATGTCCTGGCTGGGGTTGCGTTGAGTTGCCAAACTTCACACGCAGAACGAAAAGCTCTTCGTGGCCTGCCTATTCGAGAAACGAATGCGCCCCGGACGAGGCGGATGTGCCCCGCGTTTTTCTTTCTTCCAGACCCCAGGCGTATTAATATTTAATGAGTAAATTAATTATTAATTTCACCAAGAACACGAACACAGTGGCCGGGCGGCCATTTTCAAGCGTTGATCCGCGGACAGCTCGGATCGGTTGTTGGAAACCATTTTGTTGCCCTGAGGACGACCGGAAAGCCGTGGTGATGATGAGGATGACGCTCGCTGGCTAGCTGGTTAGCTGGCCGCTCCTTGTTTGGGCCCATAATTGGCCCCCCGGGGGGCGAGGTGACCGGAAAAGGGAATTAATTATGCTCTCTAATTACGGGCAGCCTCGGAGGGTTTCCACGAAACCGCGGCCAACGGAAGCCATCTTGTGGCCGGCGAGAGAGAGAGATCTGAGAAATAGTCTTCCACCATTTACGCACCATTGTGCGTGCGGCCATTGTTTGCTAATTTGTCTGTGTTGGTCGGGAAGCCCCGGGAAAACCGGGGTTAGGGAGCCGCTCCGGGCAGCTGAAGAATGCGATTACCGGGCGCAGGAAGGCTGCTGTTTCTGCATCTATGCACTCACCGTCCCGTATCAGCCAAATTACAACATGATAACGGACGATCCGATACGGGCGATCCGTTGCCGAGGGCGCAGCAGCAGCTGGTGTGGCTGGAATTTTGATGAACCACCAACACCACGCCAGAATGGCCCCACAAGTGGAAAACACTGGAGGATTCATAATGAAAAACCAGCGCGTGAGGTGCGCATTTAAAAAGCGATCAAATTATGCATTCGTCGTCATCGACAACCACCGCCGAAGGGGTAAGTTATTGAAAAACCCGTGGAAAAAAAGAGGGGCGAAAGAAAACATCCCGCAAGGTAACACCGCCAGGAACAAGGTGCTAGTATTTCTGCGCACCCGTAACGGTTGCATTTTAAGCGGTTCCTTCTTGTTGTCCGACACACGCTGGCCATTTCGGAGGCCTTACCGGTGGGAAGGAAGCACATTGTTTTTACACTGAATATGAATTACATGGCCTCCCGGCCGAGAAGGGAAGCCCTCCTGGAAGTCTGGCTGGCTGTTCTTGGGCTGACTAGAAGAAGCTCCGATATCCTATGGGACGCATAATTTTATGGACGAATAATGCAACAATGGACTAACAATTTACAGACTTAACTTAGAAACGAAGTTCCAAAGGCTGGCGGTTTCGAAGTCCACGAAACACGGTTATTCCTAGTGGCCTCCCACTACGGCCTGTAGGTCTTGGGAGATCCTCTTGATCAGTCGCTGACGTAGCAGCCGCTGCATTTGCTGCCAGAGTCGCAACCGTTTCATGACCGTCGGTATCAGATCCGTTTGGCGGAAGAACGACTCCTCCGGACCGTCCCGACGCTCCACCGCGCTCAGCAGCTCGTAGTCCGGCTCGTAGCCAATCGTGCGCAGGAAGTGATCGAACTGGACGGAGCAGAAGTTCTGGTAGATCATGTCGATTTCGAAGTGACGTCGCTCGTCCGGCGTCATCGTGGCTCCATCTCCGAACGCCATCCGAAAGATGACGTCCAGCTTGGGTACCCGGGGTGCCGGGACCACCACCGGAACCTCCTTCCGATGAAGTCGCGATCGGCGTGGTTTAAGCTTTCCCGCCGGCTTCGGTGGACGTGGAGCTAACGAGCGGCTCAACTGTGCGGCCAGCTGACCGATACGATGTTGCTCATCGGCGGCCCGGGTAGCTTGCCTCAGGAGTAACCGACGCCGGAAGCGGACCTGTTGCTCAATCCGACGACTTCGATCCGCCGGCAGTCGATCGAAGTCGGCCAACAGACGGAGGACGATGTCGAAAATGAACCCGAAACAGACGCCAGCGGAAAGCGTCACGGAACCGAGGCGCTGGTCCGGGGGCAGCAGCTTCCCGTAGGCCACCGTTACCAGGGACTCAATTTCCCGGGTGCGCCCACTCTGGACGCAATCCTTCAATGGGCCGTCCACGAGCTGGCGGAACAATTCCCGCAGCTCGATCGAACGCTTCTGGTGGGACCGGCGCCGCTCGGACGTGTCCTGGATGAAGCGCCGGATGGATTGAATCTTTTGCGCCAACATCCGCTGCGTGTCGGCCGACTCCATTTCGGCGTTGGTCTTTACCCAGTTCATCAGATCCAGCCGGGACAGGAGCGTCATGGAGTTGGTGTTAAGTTCGGCCACACCGGCCATTAGCGCGTCGCTGCTGGAGAACGCCGCGTGGATCGGTTTGTCCTTGGCCAGGTACTGCTCCTCGTAGAACCGCTTCACGGCCCAGATGTCGTTCCCTTGGGCGATGTCACGGAGGTTCACCACATCGCGCCGGGCGATCGATTCGGGGAAACTTTCCAGCCGCCCGGTGGTCGTGTCCTGGTGGATCCAGTCGTGCCGTTCGCGCCACTCCTTCGGCATGATGAGGTACTGGAAGTTCTGGAGCTTCAACCGGCGCACCCAGACACTCTCCAGGTGCACCACGTGGTTCCAGAGGCCCGTCATTCTTTGCCGGAGGCCCCGTAGGTGGCGCTCCAGCTGGGCCGAGGTTTCAAAGTACGGCTTCATCGTGTCCAGCACTCGCATGGTCGCACTGAAGCGCTCCTGACGGATGGTGGCCATCGCCTGACGCAGCTCCGCGCATCGTTCCGCCAGCTGCCGGTAGCAGTCGGCCTCCTCTTCGCGCTTGCTCGCCTGCCGCAGGATGTACTCGCGGTGATAGAACGACTCCAGCCGTCGGCGGCAGGACTCGCGAAGCTCGGCGATGGCATTGGTGCGCAAAAAACGGCGAATCCGCGACCGGTGCGTCAGTTCATTGCGATAGTGTGCATCGAGCTGGGTGGCCAACCGTGACGGGTATTGCTTCCGGCACGAGCTCGTGCCCAGCAGTTCGGCATCGAACGGAAGCTCGGCGACGTGAAGCCGTCCCGGCACGTCCTGCCAAGCCCGAGACCGTGCGGTGTGGAAGCGGCTTCTATTCACATTCCGGCCCTGGCGTGTGGGCACCGCGTACGGATTGGCATAATCAACGTACTCTGCCGTTGGGATCGTTCGGTCCTTTGGCTGGTGCACTATCACTTCCGGCTCCACCGCGAGATTCTTGTTGCGGAAAAATGCCAACGGAAATTTGCGGCCATTCAGCACGATGAAGCTACCGGATGCGTCACTGGTCGTCGGGTCGAGTGTTGCATCGGAGGCTGCCGGCTGGAGATCCGGCTCGGCGGCGGCGGACGTCCGGTGTAGCCAATCGTGCTGCAGATTCCGGAAGAAGCGTTGCTCCAGGATGTCCCGATAGGCGGTGCGCAAATTGTTCACCCGTTCCTCGAACGAACCGCGGGCCGATTCCTTCAACTCTTGCGATCCCGAACTGGACGTTTCGGTGGAAGCCATTTTCGGGGCCTTTCAGGACGAAACAGGACGCGGTGGTTGTTGTTGCGCGTTGTGTTCGCGTAGGCTACTGCGTTTAATGAGTTGATGTGGCGGCTTTTTTATGGGGATCGCATCCCTACGCGATTGGGCACTTCACTAAAGCCTCCAATAGTGAACTGTGATCCGGGAGCATAGTGGCAAAACCGACACACTGTTCATTGGACGGTCTCTTCCGTCAAGCCATTGAGGTTATTGCGGTGACTAGGCTCAAACATTCTCGAACAGAGAAAGCACGAAGTTGCTCCTTCAGATATAGTAATTCGGTAGTTAGTTAGCTCTTCCAAGTTCATTAACGATAAATGGTTGGAATAAAGAATTAATTAAACTGAGGACTTGTAGAATAATCTTAATTTTTCATCTGATCCGTGCTTCATTTGAACATATTTTTTCCAATGCTATAAAAACTAACCAAGCAAGCCTGGCACAAGCATCTTGTTAAGCATTGTCAAAAATGTGCTCAGTAAAGTGTAAAGTTTTGAAACGAGTGTTATCCAAAAATTTCAAAAATAATATTTATTTAAATTGTACGGATTGTACAGGGTGCGTAATCATGACAAGATATGTTGAAATGTTAAATAGCAGTAATTTCCGCTGTGATGTTAGCTTTCAGTTCTGCAATGGTCTACGGTTGACTGGCACAAACCTTACCCTTCAAGTAGTCCCACAGAAAGAAATAAGAAGAAATTCGGCAACAATAAGCACACGCTGTTTTCATAGTTTTCACAGTTTAACGATTATTTTTAATTTACGGCGCCACCATTTTTTCCCGCTTGGTTGGCATAAATCGATCTATGACTAAAACGGCATAAACTAAACTCTTTGAATCTGGCTGATTTTCCGGAATCGATTGAACGATGGTTGAGTTATTAAACATTTCAATGTGTCGGGTCATGATTACGCACCCTGTATAAAAAATTATTGAGCTGAGTCTTTGAGTCTTTGTACGTTTCATTTCCATATCCGTAAGTATTTCGCAGCTTCTAGAGTCATTTGGGGAGAATTGGTTAGAACCTCTGTAGCTAGTAAGCACGTTTATATTTTCTGCCATTCTTCACGAGTCGTGCCATCGTGAAACTCTGGGAGTTACTCTTTCGGGTGGAACGAATTACACCATTTACGGACGTTCTGCCACCTCGTCCCATGGTGCCAATTTCATACCCGCCCGCCAGAGGTGTACCGTAAAATCAACCAACCAAGTGTGGATGTGCATGTGAACCGCACGGAAGGGGCAAAAAACCGGCAACCATAAATGCCAGAAAAATCCATCACAAACACTTCGCATTCGCAACCGCGCATTTTTGCTATGCATTTTGATCCATTCCGACTGACAAGCTTCTCGTTTCTAGAGCCCTGTTTGGGGCGCAGGGCACCCAGACACAACGATGGTGTGCTTAATTAATTAATCAAAATTCTTGATCCTGGTACGGTGGGTACGGTGTGTACCTTCACCAGCGGCCAGAGCCCGGTTCAACTTCAAAATATCTATTTCTTCACCGCGCTCGGATCGGGGATCGCTGTCTCGCGTGGTCTCGAATGCGCCCGAAGTGCCATCAACATTTACCATCGAGGGAGGAAACTATGCGCATGATAGAGTGACGTATGGGACACCAATCGAGGAGGAACTTAGAATTCCGGACGGACGGTAGCCCTGGATCGGAAGCGGTCATCAGCGGACCGTACGTAAACGATATCTGTCACCTGGTGGCGATGTGTAACGGTGACCAACTTCAAGCTGCGGATCCTCCGCTTCCTGCTAGACGGGTGGTGGGGTGATGACAGGCGGTGTCAGCGGACTCTTGATCGTTTCATCAATTCAAGGATTGGCACCTGAGGCTTTATTATTATGGTCCGCGACCCCGTGGCCGAGCGAGGCGTACGATACGCACCCAGGTCCTTATATGAATTGCAGATCACCATCCGCCTTCTGTGGACGGATCGACCGACACGAGATGCTGGCGGCAGTGGCGGTGATGGACGGAACGGCAGGTGGTGCCGCTACAATGGCGATGAGTGACAGTGTCTCGTCGAACCGTGTTTTCCACCGCGTGCCTAGCGATGCACTTGGAACTAGACAGACAGAGAGAGACCAGTCGTCACCAGAATCGTACATTCCTAGAGAAGACTTCCGAGTTTTTTCTCCGCTAATATGAATAATGGTCATTACATTTTGATCACGCAAAAACTAACGACGCTACGTAGAACAGCGATGGAAGGTACGACTTATGGTAACGAAAGTATTTCACTAAAAATATCTCAGATACTCGTTTTAGGTAGGCCAGTTTACTTGGTGATTAAAAGGAATACTACGAGCCAGGAACAGAGCTAAGAACGTTAGCAATGGCTCGGAACTATCATGGCTCTGCAATGAACTGATGAACCGGTGTCTGCAGACTTGGTTATGGATATTTCAATTTGTACTCAACACTAATGCCATCCAAATTGGAATTAAAAATGTGACCGACATAGACCTTTCCATTGAATTTTATATTGCCACAGATCTGTTTGATCCACAACATACTCATTTTAGCTGGCAGTTGAAGCAATGGCAATATAATTCAAATATAATTCAAGTCTATATGGGCTTGAAGTCTGCACTAAAATTGATGATTGACCACACGCGACAGCGATTCTTTCCGCGGCCGCTCTAAAGGAGGTAACCCTACTGGGTAACGTGCGACAAACCGTCGCAACAATCATTCCATCATCCTGCCAACCTCCATCACCTTGGCTCGAGTTGAAGGCCCGCAACGATGGCGATGGCGGGCTGTTATTACCGTTGGACGCGGTGCGAATTATATTAATTTAATAAGAAAGATATCGATAATTTGTTCTTGGGCCACCGAGGGTCCAAGTTTGTTTGTATTGTTTTTTATGCTCCCGTATCGTGGCGTGTGTAACCAGTCGAAGAAACGGTCCACGTGAGCCGTTCGATCCCTACCCGGTTATGGGAGACGACCGAGCAGCAGTTCCTGGAGCCGTCCATTCCGGGAACCGACCTTAGCAACCCCATGCCGCGGCGAGCCAGAGGGTGAGGTGGTCCAAGAAAACCGGTCGTGCCTGAGCCTTCGATCCGGTGTTTGTACGCTGTGCGCGTTTCGCATCTGGATTGCCTTGCGTTTCTGCAGCTCTTCTGCAGAAATGCAGCCAGAGGGCCAGATGCGTGCGCGAGAAGCTGTAACTGATCAGTCAATCAAAATCCTCTCCTCCAAATCGCGACGCTCCGGCCAGAATTCTTTGTGCACTCCCCTCCCGGATTATGCTTCCGCGGCTGCCAAGGTCTATCGCTTAATCCATCGTCTCAGCACAATTAATCGTCTCAACGTCAAACGAGCCGATCGGCACGTTAGAGGGACGGAAAATTGCACACCTCAAGGAATTAGCTGATTTTCTGCTTCGGTCGAAGGCTGGAGGTTTCCCGTCTACGTCTACTGCCCTCGAAGTAGCGATTTTCCGACTTTCGCTTCGAGTTTTTTGTGTGAGCCTCTTGGTCTCGCTTGGCCATCGCCTATCACCGCCGGTTTAACTCAAGCACCGCTCAGAACCGTCGACGGAATAATCAATTCCGTCTCGGGAAACGCGGGTCCAATCGCGAAGCCCGGTGCGACCAGTTTTTCTCTTACTTTCTGCGTCGGCCAAGGTGCCGTGTGCGATGCAGCAGCTTTCAACCGTCAAGAGCCAGCCAGCGTCAACCTTTTTCGCCGATTGTCATCGTTTAATCAAGATAATTGACTAATTGACTGGGTTATCGCAAGATGCGAATCTAATTGAGCAACGGCGTCGGGGCGCCCGGAGCAGACAGAAAAGGGTCAACACAAGGATCCCCAGACACAGAGCGCCTCAGCGTCCGCGTGAGACAGTACTTGGTTTACTGATTAATGGGTGATGGAAAAATTTAAACATAACTAAATAGGCAACAACAAAAAAGTAACAGAATATCATCAGGCTATCCGGACACCGATATGGTCACGGCCGGTGAAAGGCCGATGGGGTTTCGTTTTCAAGCCGCCGAAGCAGTAGTGTCCGCTCTACACCGGGACTAAATAAACAACTATTCCTATTGCTTCACTATTGCAGTGGCGCATCGATGCGTATCAAATTAATTGTGTGTCTGCCGTGATATGGGTGCGAAAGGACAGGTGACGGCCGGGGTGCAGCCACGTTGTCTGGCCATCCCAAGGGACCATTTTCTTTTCAATGCAGCTGACAGCCGATGGGGTTGTGTGTTGAATGTGAATCAATAGAGCAGTCATTTTGCGGAACTCTGTCGAATGGTCTGCGGAAGTGTGATGGTGAAAGTATCCCTTTCGAATTGTTTCGTGTACAATAATTTAATTTATTGACCATTATCTTCATCGGCTAATTTTAGCCTAAAACTCTTTTTAAGTTACGTTTATCTCACTTTCCGTTACTCGTTATTTTTTTTCGATATTATCTTCAGATGTAGTTCTGATAGAATAGTTGTACGTACACTTTTTTATGACGTGAAGATATCCATGTACGGAAAGAGATCAGAAAAGAATTTTGCTCAAATCTTGCTCAAAACTACATTATTCCAAAACCTAACATGTTAAGCTTTATACACAACAAAGTACAAAGGATAATGGTTGAGGAGCCAAGCTCAATAGTTTTCGGGTTAATGTAGTGTATTTTGTAATACGTAAAATGTGAACCATAGAAAACCCAAGAGCAAAAAACCGATCGATCGTCGATCAGTGACCAGCACCCGCGTCTTGCAATCGGTTAATTGAATGATAATTTATCATTTTTTGGGCGCTCCTTCTCCTTCAGCTAGTCAAGTATTAATTTTCGAACCCTTATGCTCCCGCAGCGCACGGAATGCAGTCAGTGATCAATCGAAAGATCGTGCACGGTCAAAAGTAAAGTTGGAAAGCAAAGTAGCATCAGGCCGAGCCGAGAACCAGTTGCAGGGTGTCCATTTTAAAGCGAAACTTGAATTTGTTTCTTGAACGTGTCATAATCGTGAGGCGTTAGCTCGATCGCGATCGCGTTTCATGCAACTGTTTTTTCGCTGTTCGTGCTAGACTTGCTCAAAGTGATTAATATGTTTAAAAGAATGGATCTATGCAATGATATCATAGGGGTGAAAAAGTAAGTCATCGGAACCTGATCGCACCGTGGAGTTGCCGTAATCATCTGGAAAGTTACACCTTACCATTAAGGAATTCGAATCATAAAGTGTGCTCGGTAGTATTGATCCCATTCCCAATACTTCAAGTCAATTCCAATTCAATAGGATTTCCAATAGCGTTGAATCCAATTAAATAAAAAAAAGGTTTTTTCTAAAGACCGTTTTTATTGAATAAAAACATTTTTGTCCATTACGAAAAAACTATACAATGACTCCGAAGGAGCTAATCTAAAACCTCAAACGAATGATACAAGTAACAAGTGGCGTCTATATTTTGCCAATTATCGTAGGATTTATTTAGAAAACATTGAGTATTTTGCTCCTATCTCTAATACAGCTTTGGTTCAAGCTGAGGTGCTCCAGACGGTATCTACTTTTACATTTACATACATTTCAATCTTTTCCTCCACCTAGAGCGCAGTATTCTTCTATTGTTTTGGGACGAAACTGAAGATGTTGCTACATCTGATAATTGCATTCAGTTGAGTGTTAAGTGAATTCGTTTCAATGTTTTACTACACTCATATTGTACATTGATAACCGATCATTACGAGCGCCCTGTAAGAAAACCTAAACCGTTTTCAAAGTGAGTTGCCTCGAAATGCAAATTTTCCAATGCAACCGCTTTTCGAGCGACACGGCTTCAATTGGCGAGATAGGCGGGTAACGAAAGAACGCTGGCGTTCGTTTAAGGATTCAATAGTTCCATTATGCTGTCAGGTGGCCATTCCGAGAGCTGCGATAAAGTTCAATTAGAGTGTGTTTTTACTGATGTGGGGGAGATCAGGATGCGACTCCATAAAATAGCCGTGAGAACGTCTCCGATTCGTGTTTTGGAAAAAAAAGCCCTTAAAACAGCTTGTAACTGGCAACTGATTAACCCCCCAATTCTGGTCCCTTTCTTTCGATTGCAGTTCAATCAGGATCTCTACTCATCGTCCGGGGTGCCGCTGGCCGCGTCATCCAGCACCTCGGCCGGATCGCACTCCCCATGCAGTCCCCTGCTGCCGCCCTCGCTGCCGTCCAACATGGCGGGAGGTCAGTCCACTTCCACGCTCACCTCCTCCGTGCTCAACGCGTCGGCCCTCAACGCGTCAGCCCTCAACGCCTCGGCCCTGAACTCCTCGGTGCTCAACTCCTCGGTGCTCAACTCCTCGGTGCTCAACTCCTCGTCAACGATCGGCTCCGTCAACCACCCCGCAATACCGACCATCCCGCTCGGGGCGCTCCAGAGGCACCTTACCAAAGAGGAAGACATCAGCACGGTCCGGAGCGACACGGAAGGTAGGTCCCCGCCAAAAGTCGCAACCGGAACGTGACTAAACTGTCTCGCGCCCACCTTCCTCTCGGCTCCAGTCTAATGTCCAAATGCAATGCAAGGAAAGTGCAAGAGAGAAACGTAGGAACGAACAGCGTTACGACGGGTGCACCATATATTTTATTTATGATTTGATGATTGATAACGATCGAAGGACAATTTATTTATTGAACGATCCCCCGGGTGTACCCCGGCAGAATCGGTTTTCGCCGAAGAGCAAAAAGGGCGAATTTCACGTGCTGAGGTGAAGACAAAAACCACGCAGGTGACGCGCTGCCGTCTGCCAACCATTGTCATTCACATTGTTTTATTGCGATCACCACATTACGCGCGACAGGGTGGTGTGCGTCATGGATCAAAGGGTAAAATATTAACCCCCTGCCGGAGATCAATAAACCAGAAAGGCATCGCATCGGTCAATGAAATGATGCCGAACGGGTTCAGCGAATTGCAGCTGAAATGCAGCCCTTTAATAGCCCGTTTGGCACAGTTTTTGGCGCGGGCGACACATCGCCGTGGATGACGACTCCAAACGGAGCGGAAAGTGAGTGTTGTGAGTCCGCAAGACGCGCAAGCTGCAAACCGGCTCACCGTCCGCCAGGGTTTGCTTTTCTTTCGCGTTTCGCGTTTCTTATGCTCACTAGAAACGCGACGCGCAAACGTGTGCCCTTTTGTTTCAACGAGTTGGATGCAACAGCGGGCGGAAAGCCAAGGAATTCCGGAACCGCAGCACACAAACTGAAGGATGATACATCCCGGGGAATCGGGTTGCTTTTTTGACTATTCGAACGCAAGCTGATCTGCGAAGTTTAGCATACAATTTTGCTGAGTTTGGTATGTTGGCGTCAAAGGTTAATTTTTTTATGTCCGAAGACCCATCAAAATTTGAGCAATACTAATCTTTTGAACATCTTGTAGTCGCAGCGGAACTAAGCATTTTCTTAAATACGATCCGCTGTTCAACATGAGAATGGCAACATTAGTAACTGAAGGCTAATGAACTTGAAACCGAAATTTCATCCCGTTGAGACACTAAGTTATTGTGTAACAACCGTTTGTACGAGTTGATATCAGTGTTGCCAAAGTTCGCCTAATGTAGTTAGATAACCACCGGATTAGGAGGTTGAGTAGAGATTATAAACATGTAAAATTAACCTGTTTGGGTTTTAAACTACAGATTACTTGTCTTTTAAAACGTCAGACTTTATTCTGGAAATTGTAATCATTTAGTACATAGAACGCTTTATATGCTTTATACGCTTGCAAAAAATGGGAAATTTAAAAAATCTATGTTCAAAGTGGTTAATAAGTTAAAAAGCTCGAAAATCCCACTGAAGCTGAATCCTGGGACGACATTTGGTTTCAACATTCAACAGAGTCAACATTCACACATGACAAAGTAGTCCGTACCATCACGGTTGCTATGGTAAAAATGGGCAACTTACGGTTTGAACCAGTCGACTCCCCAGATCTAGCTTCAAGTGACTTCCTTTTTTCCTCAGCTGAAAATTGCGCTCGGAGGACAGAGATTTCGGTCAATTGGAGAGGCAATCACCTTCGTGAGTAATTATTTTGAAGAGAAAAAGTACTATTTTTTCAAGTAATATCCGGACGTGTTACATCGCTGGTAGAAGTGACAGTCTACAGGATCGAACCCTCATCACATCACCCTCGTTAAAATATTTTTTTAATGTTCACAAATGTTTAAATGTTTTCAAAAATCCTATTCACGTGCCGTAACATTTCGGTGCAGCTGTTCACTCAACGGTAGCTGCATCCAGAGTGCATTGCTGCCGCACGAAAATCGTTGCAACTTAATTGTAATTTTATTGTCCGTTTCGAGTGCGCCACCTGCACTCGATGCACCCGATTGATGCAGTGTCAGTTGCAGATGAATGTAAATTGTAATCGCCCAGTCATTGAGTCCGGCAGGCCGCACCGGAGCGAAGCCGGAACACACACAGACGAACCTGGGTCGGTCGTCGGTCAGGAGGCGTGTTTTTATGGCGTTGGCGTTAGATAAATTACTCAGCCAATCAAACGAATGCTCCCACCCCTTTTTCTGCGCCACACTCCGATGGCTCTCGCTCCACCTGCCCGACTGCTTCGACTAATTTATGGCCCACTCGATCCATCCATCATGGGGCCACTCGGAAAAGCCCGAGCTGGCCCCGTGAGTGCCTCTACGGGCTGGGTGGTTTTAATTAAACGCCTCCGAGGCATCGGCTCCACTTGCCCGTGCTAATTAATCGAAACGCGTCCGATATTAATGGGGGGAGCCGTATAACCGAACCGAAATTGATTGCAACTTGCCACTATTAGAGCGCGTTCCAGTTAATTGATGGAAGTTTGAAAATCCGAACACACACCACCATGTACAATCTCACTTTCTGACTGTTTCGCGCAGGAACCATTTCCGGTGTGCACAACGACAGCTCCTGCTCGTCCGGACCCGACTCCCCGCATAACCTCAACCTCCGCTCGGATGGTGGCGGGCTGGCGGCGGTGGCGGCCGCAGCGGCCGCCGTCAGCGGGGGCATCAGTGGCGGCGGTGCATCGTCCAGCGGCGGCGGCGGCGGAGGTGCGAGCAGCAGCAGTAGCGGTATGGCGATGGCCGGCGGAAGCGGAACCGGCCGGGCACAGTACCTGTCGGCAACGTGCGTCGTGTTCACGAACTACTCCGGCGATGCGGCCAGCTCCGTGGACGAGCACTTTTCTAGGGCGTTAAATTTTAGCGATAAAAACAATAAAGGTAAGTCCACAGTCGCCGACCGAACGCGGTTCGGATTTGGAGCAGTGATCATAATTAGGTGCGTTAAGCGATTTTACGAACCCTTAACCCGGCCGTCAATGAGACCGTGGTTTTGTGGCCTTCCACGAGGCCGGTCGGCCGGGTCGTCCGGGTGGGACCGTAAAAATAAATCACAAAACATGCTCATAAATGTCACGTGCGTTCCGGAGCGTAACACCCGGAGACGGCGACACCGCAAACCTTCTTCAGTACACTTCCGACAGTTGGTCGCGTTGAAACGTGGGCCTCCAAAACGGTGGCGGGTTAAACGACGTCTTCCGAAAAGTGATGCCCTGACATCCCAGACCCCAGATTGTTTTGTGTTTCTTCGGATGTTGCAACTTCAGTTGCGCGGATCGTGTCACCCGTTGACGCTTCCTAGACAGGCGCACCAATCGTTGTGCGATTGTTTCATTCCCATTGCTGCCCGTGGTGTTTTGCTTTATGTGACATCTTTATAGTTTCGGTGGTTTTTATGTTGCCACATAATTGAAATCCGAAAATAATCGACGTTCACGGCGTCGCTTTCGGTGGTGGTGGTTGTGGTGGGAACGTATTGTTATGAGTGGATTGGAAATGAGTTATTGGCATTTGGAGTGTCCCAAAACTGTGTTCGGTTCAAGATTGTAAACGAGAACTGTGCCGTGTTGCTGAGTAATAAGCGTGCGATTCTAGGGATCAACCATAAATACAAATTGAATTATAGAGTTACTGTTGACGTTACAAGGGTGCTTTGGAATGGTAAATCGCGAAAGAAAAAAAAAGAATATTGAGGTGCCTTTAAATATTTGAGTTTGAAAGGCAATAGTCTACACAAATCAAACATGAGATGGGCTATGTATACTAGTGTGTTCAATAAGTTCCTAGCCTCGATATCAGAGGGTGATGCTACTAGGCCAATTTTGTTCTTGTATGAACGTATGCGAAGTTTCCTTTAAATAGGTCACATAATTTTTTTTTTACAAGCCATTTAGTATACCAAGCCAATAGAAAAAAATGAAGTATCGTGCAGTGATTTAAATTTTATGAGGCTTGAAAATACTTAATTTTACTGAATGTGGAAATTCGTGAAAAAAAACCCGTTTGAAGAAGACAAACATCCGCTTTCATCCAGGTAATGCACCCTGTCACAAGAGCATTTTGAAAATGCCAAAAATTCATGAATTAATTGTTGGGGTATCGACTTCGATCTGTTTTCAGACCTAAAAAAAATGGTGCACGGAAAGCGTTTTTTATCAAATGATAATGTCATAATAGCTGCGGAGGCGTTTTGTGAAGTCCTTTCAGTTTCTTACTTCAGAGATGGAATATATAAATTGGAGTCTCCTTGGAACAAGTGTATGTTCAGGAAGGCCATAATGAATAATAAATTGTATTTTATACCATAAACCATAAATGTATTTTCTGATCAAGGCTAGGAACTTGTTGAACAGCGTAGTATGGGGACCATCGTTTTCCGTTGGAAATTTTTCGGGCAGCTAAATTTAAAAGTAGTCGTAAGGGCTTGCAGAACGAATACCGTTCGGGACGACCAAATACTGCAACTACCGGTGGAAACCAAATGGTGCTTAGAGGTTATTAACACCTAAGCAATGTGTTTGTCACATTTGAAATCAACATTTCGATATGCGAAAGCTGTGTTGAAGCGAACAAGTTCAAACCACCCGCCTGAAATTATTAACTAGAGTAAATTTTAGTGTGAGAGTAAAAGAGTAAATTTTAGATGAAGTTGTGTGATGAACTGAAGTGCAAATGGAAAATTGCATTGCAAGCATAGGAATTGTGATCGTGATATCCGACTCTTCCGGTTCGTATCTTGGCTTTGCAAAAAATCAATCAAATCATAACATTTCTTCGACGCACGATTCGATTGCTCATCCCAGCCGATGACTAATGGATCGATGCATTTCTTGTTGCATTTCTTCAACACTTCCAAATCGCTGCAGGATGAGCAATGAAATTGTAGGCGATTTCATTGTGACTCATGGGGTTTCCCCCTCGTTTCGAAAGACAATAGGATTTGCGGATTGCATCTGAATCTTCTGGATGCTTCTCGAAAAACGGAAGGCAGAGTTTGACTAAATAAAATGTACCGCAAAACCGTCACACCTGGCGTGCTCTGGTACAAGATTGCAAACACGAGAGATGATTCCGCTAAGGTGATTCCGTGCTAGAACCGGTGTGCGTCTTCTCGTTAGCAGACCTCCCGCCGAGATGAGCGAACCAAGACCAAGTAGTCAGTGACGATAAAAGGGAAGATTGCTTTTCTTACTCTTGCCATTGTTGTTGTTAATAACGCCAAAGTTGAAGCGCGGATCCTGTCGCTGTTCTTAGCAGGTAGCTCCGGGGGTCAATGATTTATTAACCCACAAATGGGACAATTACCGGGCCGCGGTGAGGCCCATAATAAGCTTCCCGCGGTGTGTAGCGGTTTTTGGTCGTGGGACCGATGTTTCTGCGCCCCTAAACTGTCGCAGACGGTGCGCAGAAGATGACGAATGCTGCTCGGAGTTTGGGTGTATTAATTCCATTTTAAAACATTTTAATCACCAACCGTTTATTTTAAATCTTCCAATCAAAATAGGTTAATTAGTTTTATGACTCATACTTTGTTCACAATTATTATGCGGCAGTAAAGCTTTGTTGCAACACCACCACCGCGGGAAGGTGTTAGAATCACGCCCAGCGCCCAATGTAACGGCTCCATTAGCCGGCGCAGGCGTCGAAAGCAATCTACAATCTTAACGGCGTCGTAAAGATGGCTTAACACTTTTTTACGATCCTGGCCGCTGCCGCCACGACGACGAACGGATGTGCATCGACTTTTAAGTCGGCGAAACGTAGGCCCGGTGGCGAATGCTCACGGATCACTGCACCACGGATCACGGACGTGCTTTGTAAACAGGTGTTCCGGAATGCCCCGTGCCGTTAAAAAGCCATAAAAGCTTAAACTTTGCCGGCGGTCGGCGCTGAAGGAAGCGATGTTTTCCTTTCCTTTATGATTAATGGGACCATTGTTATGCCGGGTTGGCTGCAAGTGCACATGCAAGTGCATCCGGTCGCCGTGCGCAAGTCCGTGAAACTCGACTCTAAGAAAATGGCGAGCGAAATGGCCGTCGGGCCAAGGTGCGTGTGAAATATTTTAATGGTGCTGCTGCAACGCCCGAAGGATCGCGTCATAAAAATTAAAATTCTCGACCGTTGTGGCCGACCGACCGACCACAACGAGCTCGGGTTTGCATTAATTGTGCAACAATTTTAATTTCAACCCCATTGAAAGCTATTTGAGGGCGCGGATCGCGTCAATCTCGGATTTGCTTCTAGAATAATGCCCCGCGATACGCGATGTGCCAAAAGTTATGCTAATGCTCGTGGCGAGTGCAGTGGAGGAATGTAATTTATGTTACCCAGCACTACGGTACGCCACTAAGGTTGCCGTCCCGGCGTAAACTAGTCGCGTCCGAAATGGAACTGGTTGCAGCCCGAAATCACCGGGGGCGGGTAGCGACAGAGAAAGAGAGAGATTAAATGGCGTCATTTAAATTTAAATTAAGATGATTAATGCCTCGTTTGGCAGACTCGTCGCGGCGAGGAGCTAAGAAGTGCGAAGCGACCGGGAAAAGTGTCTCGCGTCTCCAGCGGGTTTTTGGTTCCTTTTTTCAATGTGCCCTGCGGTTGTTTCGGTTAACACACAGCGAGACAGCGAACCGATTTAAATGGTTCCATGATGAATGGCGGCCCGGCGGCTCAGCCAGCATCAAAGTATCAAAACATATGTCCAAAAGATTTCGTGTGGGAAGAGGTGTGAGTCCGATGGGGCACCGACCGGGCAAGGCCGGCACCAGCCGACCAGGATGATGTGTGCCAACGTTTTGCACGGATGAGATGGAAAAGCGCGTGAATTATTACGAGCTCACGGCGTACCGTAAATTATCTCTAATGATGCAAATTAAACTGATGATAATTATTTGTTCCCGCGCCCGTTCCTGCATCCGGGTGTCCGGGTTTTCCACCAGCCATCGACCAGAAAATGTGTTTTGTTTATCCGCGCCGAAGGGTTCCGGCCGAGTGGGAAACACAACCGGCATCGCGTGGTTCATGAATATGCTAAAGGATAAAAAAATAATTATTTTTCTGATGAGTCAGCGCCACTGTTGATTCGTCTCGTCTTGGCAGGTCCGACCGAAAGCATATTCATGGGGCCAAGAAAAAAATCTTTCATTTTCCCCAAGAAACCAAACCGTTCGTTGGGATGCGAAAGAACTGCGCTGAGACTAGATACACCGCGGGGAATACGAATTGTTTCGTTTGCCCAAACGAGTTCGTTATGAGATAATTAATTCGTATTGCGTATTCCCAATGCTGCCCGGCGGTAGAGGGTCCTTGCGCGACGACGGCGTCTGCTCAAACTTCAAGACTCGACTCAACGCCCCGCAACGCGTTGGAATGTCGCATTTCAAGTGTGATCGCGGCCCGGATCGTGATTCGTCAAAAATGCGTTGAAATGGGCCACAAATATCAGTCAAGCGAGCGAACAGGGGAAAAACAGATGGACAGCCACAGCCCAGCCAGCCGTCGTGTTCTGAAGGAAAACTTTCTTTAGTTGTGGACCGACGGGGTAAAAATAGTGTGACTTGTGTTTAGTACAACCGAACGAGGGACTTTGAGGAAGGCTCGGTTCCGCATATTACTCCTCATTAGGTTCCCTTTAAAAGCATAGATTTTGCATTCATAATGTTATTATCTAAACAGAATAGCAATTGTTCTTCCGGTTTATTTGAAGAATATTTGTCTATTATATCTATTTCTTTGTTGGTAAGGTTGCAATGGAGTTGTGTTTAGGTGATTTAATGAACAACTTAAGCTGATGACTCTTCTTATAGTCTTATCAGGTTGACCGAAGATGTTCGCTTTCTTATAGTTATCTTCCGGGGCAAGTTCTTTCTTTCAATTTTTGTTGGTTTGGGGTCCTAGAAGTAGTTCTTTTGCTTCCATTAGTATTCTGGGAATTTTAGCATTCGATTTAGTTTTGATTAAAGGATCTGATAGGATCTGATATTAGGATCTGATAAAAGTTGTGTTAAGTAACTAGAATTTTCATTTGGCTCCTTTAGCATGAAAGTTTGTTAGGAAAATCATACCCCTGAATTTAATAGCATTTATTGAAGTGTTACTGGGTTTTAGATTTCCTGCAGGTGGATTCACAAACAAATCTGACGGTTTTTCAATTCATGAGCAGCTCACATTATATTGACCGTGGGAGAACCGATCATTTCTGGGTTTAATCCACCAACCCGTAACGATTGTCTCTGTGCCTTGTTTATTGTCATCGTAAATGCAATTCGCACAGGAAACTACATACGATTAAATTAAAAGGGAACGTCCGTCGGCCAAACCCCGGAATAATGGAGCATCTTCCCATTTAAATTTATGGTAAGCACCATCACCATTTCAAAGTTTCGGATTTTCTGTTCGGCGGATTGATAATTTTTAAAAGAATAAGAAGTTAGGATATTCTGTTGGATAATTTGCTGCTTCATCTTGATTTGATACAGTTTCACTTAATGTGAAGATCATATTTAACTTCTCTATGTAATCCATCTAGAATTCTGCAGTTGATAGTATTTATTTCTTTTTAATGCTGCTACCACGTTATACCACGTTTACACAGCATTCATTTCTATATACATTATATTTTTCTATATATTTATATCTGAAAAAAGTTTTTAAGCCCTCAACTTTATGTAGAACGGCACTGTTCTGGGAATACTTTAATCATGCTCATTGAACATAAATTCAGCACAATGAAAGTAAAATTCGTCGTAGGTGCGGTCAATGCCGGGCCATGAATGAATTTACGATGTGAATGAATTTGAACGAGCGACCTACCGACTGATGAAACATCCACAACAAATACTGGCGGGCGGCCTCATGAAACGGCAGTTTGTTTGGCTCTGAAACCATCGGCACCGCGTATGGTACATCATTACTTCAATGTAAATTACGCGTGTTGAATACTTGACGCGCCTTGAGAGCAAACCGTTGGGGCGTAAGAAAAGAAACCGGCTTCGTTCAAAGGTCACCCTTTCTTCATCCGAGAGCAACGCAATTCCTACCGTTATTTAGTGCAAAATTTAGTATTTCTTTGTTCTTCGGACGACGCCCGTCAAGAGCAACGCCCGAAGCGCCCGAAATTGCACCGTAAATTCTGCGGTTGGCAAAGTGAAAAAATAAACAACCTTAACTCTTTCGCACGGCGCCTATCTGGGCTCCGGAAGATATTTCTGTGCATCCGCCGAACAATCCGTCTTCTGCAGCGGACGAATCCACCGGATCCGGGGGCACGACGACGATGCACGTATAAAGAAGCCGAAATTATGTCTAGCAAACTTAATTTAGCCGTTCGCTCTTTGATCGAAGATAATAAATTTAATTTTGTTGGCGAACCAATTTTACGCCGAAATAAGTACGTTGCTGCCGCGGGCGCCGTCGAGCCGGAAAAGCCAAGCCACTGTCGTCGGTGAACGGTGTTTTCTTCACTGGGCTCACATTTTCCCGCACGCTTTCGGTTTTCTTCGACTTTTTCGTTGACTTCGTCATTTCCTCACGGGCAGCGTGTTGTTCTTTTCCCAACTCTTTTAATTACACAACAACATGAAACGCTGAACTGTAACAAGCTACAAACTGTACGAAAACCGGGGCGGTTCGAGGAAAATGCTTCTCCCAAGACGCTTCGGGCCAGGCTTCGGTGAGGTATTTTTCTCCCTTTTCACCCACGCTGGCCCGGCTCGTCTACTACTTTTCACCGATTTTCCACTCGACATGCGCCATCACCGTGCACGACCTCGAGGGACCTCGTGTTTTCCACGTGACGACGGTAACCTTTTCCGGCTTTACTTCGCCACGGCCGCCGTCGCTCAGACCAGACCGTAGAGGCCAACCCTAAGTAACTCGGGACGGCCCGACCGCCGAATATCCAACTGGGGCCACAGATCTTTGAACGAACGAACGCTCACTTCATTCGCGCACAACATCCAAGGCATAGCCCGAATTCCATATCGATCAAAGTTTTTCCCCTTGCCGTGTTGTGTCTCACGTGCCACTCACGGGCGCCGCCCGCCCTATGCTACTCCCTTTCCGGGAAAACCTAGCACACACCCGCGTGACTCCTTTCGTGCTGTAACTTGGGATAGGAAAAAATGCGCGAAAATAAAGAAAACCCAAACGGAACGTGGAGTGGATAATTTCGTTTCAAACGTTGGTCTGTGTGCTTTCTTTTTATGTTGTGTGTGATGCATTCTAGTTCTGGTCGCGGGTCACGGCGAATCCGGAGGAAGAACGGATCGCGGTCCGAACGGTTTTCGACCGTATTTGGCTCCTGCAGCAGCAGTAGCAGAGACAGGCACCTAAACTGCTGTAAATTTAATTTCGTCTCACCGTCTCACTTGGGGCTTGGACAGTATTTTCGGGACGGCAAATGGGTTCTGTTTAAGAGTTTTTTTTTTGTTCTGTGGAGCCGCTCTGCCCCGGCTAGGAGCCGGTCTATGGATTCGGACTCGAAGTGGCTCTCTACGGGGACTGTTGAGGGCATTGAGTGGAAGGAAAGTAACAAGAAACATTAATTAAAATTTCATTGAAAACTACACCAGACGATGGAAGGTGGTAGGGTTTTGTTGTCGAGTCGAGGGTCGCATGAGTTGAGTTGGTTGAGCCATTCGGAGTTTGTTTAAATATAGAGCGGCTAAGAATGGACCACGTGAATCATTCTTTCGCTCGAACCATTGTTTCTGCGAATTGAAAGACGCATTTGGGACGCATACATTGAGCGTGATTTGCAGCTGAATGAGTTAAGTAATGATCATGTACAAATAAATGGGAAAACGCACGATATACCAAGCCAAGTGCTGTCTATTTCTGTGGTATACCACTTTGATCAAAAAGACCCCGGAATTTCCTTTACAAATGTACGAAAATAGATATCGTCTCCTTAAAAATATTTCCCATGGATTGCAACGCACTTATGTTAACGCTTGATCAAGTCCTCAACATAGTTTTAAAACTCGATAGTTTGTAAGCTCGATATCTTCCATTTTTCCGTTATCTCCTCTCAAAGTTTCAACGCGTTCCTATTGGTGATTTTCGATTCGAGCAGGAAGAAGTCACACGGAGCCAAATCAGCTGAATCCTTGTTGATACTCCTTGTTGATAGTCGTACCTTCTGGTAAGAATTAACTATGCACCACTCCGTGGTAATCCACGAAAAACATTTCCTTTTCGACTGGAAACGACGTGGTCTCGGTTTGGATTTTTTTTATTATTTTTGTGGCTAGTTTTTCTTCAAAGCACCGTTGCGGAAACACATTCCCAATATTTGCAAACCGTTGAAGCAATTTATTAACACAAGTTTACTTGTTGTTGCTCATTCGAATCCTTTCTGGGTATTCTTAAAAATCATTAACACCCTCAGATCGCCACACACTGGTCATTCCGGGATCTTTTTGATCAAGTTGTTACTAGAGTTTCTTGGGCTGTAATGAAGGCCGATTTAGAAGCCGATTTGAATTGATTAATTGTTCAAAATACGCCAAAGGCTCACTTTATTGCACTTACTAATACGGATGTTCGATTTGTCATTTCTGAAAGCGCACCACCACCTCATCCACGCCGACGCTTCTAGTGTACCGCTTTTTACCGCTTAATGCCCTTTAACAGCTTTCCCACCACCAGCTAGTCGTATCGCTGTGTTGCGACTAAAACGTTCCGACGCCCAAAAGTAACGGCAGCAAAACGGCCGTCGCCGATGAAATCAGCAAATATTTCCTTTGGCGGCAAAAGGACCGCCTGTTTTTTTTCTCTTTTTGACCGTGGGTCATCCCGACAAATCGATGAAATCGGCATCGCGGAGGAACTTGGTTTGTGGGGTGAAGAAATTGTTATTATGTTTTGTTTTATGCCGTTCGGTGTATCTTCCTTATTGATTTTTTTCCCCATCGCCCGTTACACTATGGCACGATTTTTCGAGCATAGTTTCTCACCGCAGCCGCCCCGGGGTTTGCGCCCTTTTGACTTCGAATTCGGCCGGCTGTCGGCTTGGACTTTGACTTCGAAGACGAAGCAAAGGCCCTGAGTTCCCATTCGAGGATTCCGACGCCCGGCGGACGCCTTCCGTGCCGCCGCCCCATGGTCTTCGTCTTCGCGACGGTGAGGCACAGAAGTCTTAGGTAAATCACCGATCAAGATTATTCGCGACAACGATTGAACGATTGGAACATGGTTTCGATTGAGCTGCAACACACGGGCGAGGCCCCCGTGGGCCCGTGGAATGCCGAAGGGGAAACGCAAAAGCGGACCCGAAAACAGCACCCAGAGCCAAGCCAGTGCCACGGGGAGAGATTTAAAAACAAAAACCCACGAGTAACTTCAGTGCCATTTAAAGGCAAGCTGTGGCCACTTTCCAGAGCCCGATTCCGATCGCAACCGTTGGTCCGATTCCGAGATGCGAAAATTCGGTCCGGTCCCAGGGCGAAAAGTGGGTATTAAATGTTGTGAAATAATTTGTTTCGCCGGACCGACGCGCCGGATCGATGGGATCGAAATCATGTTTCAATTTTGCGTAAAACTTCGGCGGGACCTATGGGGTCGTAAGGAAAAATCTTAAAAGGCCTCGGGCCGGCACCAGAAAAACCCCGCACTGTTTCGCGGGTCAGATCTGGACAGATCGAAACCCGCCGATCGAAGGGAGTTCAGGGCGCGTTCAGACCGGATTCCGATTCTGAAGGTCGTTATCGGAGTTTACGGTTGCATGTTTTTGGGATAAATCTGCCCGGTTCTTTTTTTTCTTGGTTGGCTCCGTTTGCTTCCATTTTATTTGGCCCAAATTTTTTGGACCTACCGAAGATGGACCAGTGTCCAGCGGGGACTGGCTGAACGGTTCTCACAAGCCTGTGCGGTGTGTTCTCTGGATCCATGGGAAACAATGATCACGATTTGTTAACAGCCTTCGTGCTGCCGGCAGGGAGAAACGATCGCCATTTTTGGCGATGGCTCGTTAGGCGGTGTTGGCATTGTTGAAGATAATTTAAAATGAAGGGACTAGCCGCGATGCACTGCAGCCTGCGAACGACCTTGAGTGCGTTTACGTCCGGGATTCAGCAACAAACGCACATCCTTAAAGACGCCTTTGCGAGGTGCCTTGCCTAGAAACCTGATTTTGAACCGAAAAGTGAAACATGCTCTGTATTTGGGGAAGGAAAACTAATTAAGTGGATAGGAAAAGTTTCCAGTGTAATTTATTATCCTTTCGTTACGTTATTCGCGGCTGTCAATTAACTTGTTTCTAGCGGGACCGATGACTTGTCCCGATAATGGCCAGTGCCAGTGGCGTGACTGTACGCTACGCATCCTTTTGGGTCCTTTCAACCAACAAGTTAATAAACAAAACATCGGTAAACATGTGTCCTTTGGGTCCTAAACTCCCGTGATGCTAGTGGCCCTTTTGGTGATCTAGAAACAGGGAAACACAAGCAAGCTTGTGGTAAAAGTCCCTAAAAAGGGTTTCCACTTGAAGGATCCTGCGAAGCGGCACATTTTACGTCACATTACGTCTCGCTTGCGGATATCCATTTATGGATCTTCCCTGATCTTTCTCTCTCTCTCTTTTTATGTGTGCATTTCCACTGCCGTTTTTTATGGGCCACTGTCTCCATTAATGGTGGCAACCCCTTTCAACAAACAACCGTCTCACCGGCAATCGGAGACTCATCATCTGTCTTTGACCCAGCAACAGCAGCAGCAGGAGTCTCACTTTTTTTGGTATCCTTGACTGATCGGTTCACCGTCTTCGCGCCGTCGGTCGGTGGATTCCTAGTTGCGCCAGCGGGAACGCCGGCTTCAAATTAATTTCTACGGATATTTAACGCATGTTTTACACTGTTCCGACGGGCCCTCTCGGGGGTTGGCTTGGGTTTTGGTTGGTTGCTTAGAAGCGCGCCTCGCTGCCATCAAACGTGCGATAATTTATGATTTCTGTACGCATTTTCATTAACTCGTTTATGCTCGGCTCGGTTTTCGGTTCGTCGGGGAGTGTTCGTGTAAACTTTGCGCGACGCCACGGCAAGCGGCCGGGCGGGACTTCAGGAGTCGGCTTTCCGGGGTGGATGGGAATCGGGCGAAGGAAGCAGCAGCAGTGTGTTTAAGGTCCTACGGGGCCCGCTACCGACGCGTAACCGTGCGTTGATTGTGGAGGACTATTAAAATCATGCTTCATCAGCGCCGGCGAACGCCTTTTGGAGCTCAGGAGCTGGCTCAGGATGTCGCCGGGGCAGACGGGAGCGTAATTTATGGCGACTACCCACATTGCGTACAGCTTCCGAATGGCGCAAGAGCGCCGCCGTGCGTCTGCCAGAACACTTCCACGGTGTTCGGTGTCTTCGACTCCCTTCGCATAGATTTTTGGGGTCTACCATTTCACCCATCGCGCACCCGTCGGGGTCTCAGGAAGCAGACCCCTTTGCTTAATAATTTATACACGACCGAAGGTGAAATCCATCACTTTTTGGCCCCGAAGAAGGGTACGCTGTTTTCGGAACATAAGGAAGCGAACGGGGAGCGTAAGTAAAGACTTTTGTGATCACTTGGAGTAGTTTATCAAAACAAGGGCATTTTTTTACACTGACTTGTGCTTCCCTCAAACGACCATGCTGCTCCATTCGAGGTCCTCCGGCTTAGAATGCCATTAGGTTTCCGCTCCAAAAAACAGTTCCGTGTTTTTTGAAACCCAAACTTTGAAACCGATTCCTTGGCGGGGTTCTTATCCCGGCGGAAACCACAGGGGGGCTATGCTGATACTCGTCCCGCCTCGGATGGACCCAGATTTTTCGATGGACGCGAACGCCTCTACTCATTAACGTCATCGCGATCGTCGCGTTTAATTAAAGTCGCGGCTGCATTTAGCGCGCAGTATCGTGAGCGCCTCGGTTGACGTTAGCGTCAAATTGTGGTAATTAAAATATTAATTAACATAATAAGCACCTGAGGGCGCTTGTATGTGTGCCAACAGTTTGTGGGCTGAGTGATGCGATGAGACAACATCCTTGAGTGCGGATCAATGTCAACCCGCCTCGTCTGGGTCTCCCAGTGCCACCCAAAAGAAGTCATCAAACATGGGCCTGGCAGCTGACATTTGTTGCACTGTCACGGGGAACAAATCGTGCTCCGGTGGTTGCCACATCACTCCAAGTTATGACACCGCCACCGTTGACTCGGTGTCAACGGGTTAATTTCTGGTCTTGAGCAAAGTTGTTGAGAAGTGCAAGGTATCAACACAACAACACTACGACCATGAGACACGGTCTGTCGTTTTGTCACTTCTTTTCCAGACGACACATAATCGTTCCGCCGTCTTCCGACAGACGGCCGGAACTCTTCGCATCGAAATCATTAGGAATGCCGGCAAACATTCTAGAACGCATTTTTCGGAGGCCATTATGCTAGCCAGCGATTGCGCCAAATATGCCAAACAAATAGCTCACAATCTCGGCCCGGCACAGGATCAGGCGGTGGATAAATTATAATGTAATCCTCATCAATTCGTACCGAAACGAAACCGTGTCCACGTGCCGCCAGCAGCCGATCGGCCGGGAAAAGCGGTTTCCGCATAGCGACCGTGGCAGGAATGCTACAAATTTGGTGGAAAAATTTGAGGGCATGCTTTGCTGATATCCGCGTACGCCCGGTATGCTAACTACGGCGGGGCCCCACAGCCGCGGCCCTGTACAGAGTGATGTCAACGTTAACATACACCGGGAACACACAGCGACCAATGTGTCAACAAAAGTCTCGTAAAACTGCTAAATGAATAAAAGTTAAAAAAACACACATTCAGCGAACGGTGCAACAAAAAACACATTTTTAGACAAAAGCACGAAATGAATTTTGAAACCCAAGACCGGCAAGAACGGCATACCGGGCGGCAAACGAACCAAACCGACCGAACCGAATTCTAGCGCAACTTTTCGGGCGACGCTCGCGCTCTGCTTTCGAACGCGAGTTACGCTAAATTTAATTTCCGTCTTCTGGCGACGGATTTTCGTCGCCACCCGAGGGTTATTTCGCACTCACTGTGCGCGCCCAGCATAGGTGCGGCCGTAAATTTAACCCAAAACCCAAAATCGCACAATTTATGGAGCGCGCAGTGGCGAGAAGCGCGAGAAGATAAACTGCGCGCCGAGGTTCACGTGAGTGCGCCGTATCGCACAAACATTGACATTCTAGCAGCTTTTGAGTTCTGCTGGCCAACAAAAAAAGGAGGGAAAAATCGTACAAAATACGCGAATAAAACCACCACCCAACGAGCTGGCCCAGACGCAGGAATTCAATCACGCGAAATGAATCACGCCAACACGTCCCGCGAAGGGATGCACGCACGCACGCCCGCCGAGCTATTGATAATGCTATTCAAAATATTTGCACCGTTCGAATGCATGAAATAGTCGAAATGTCTGTCGACTGTGTCGCCCACCATCGCCGCCGTCGCGCTGGGTTGCGGGTGATCCTGCTGAACTTCTGACGGGTCGACTCGCGCGACTAGATCGACAAACGCTAGTTCGAAGCGTTTCGGTCGGGTTTCCTTTTTTTCGGCTCGGCGTGCCACTGTCGCCGCTGTTATAGTAAAATTTCGTGAATGAGCTAACACGCTGTTTAAATTATCCGTGTAAGGCATTTCAAATATTTCGCGATGGTCGCGGTCGGAAAGGTCGAAAGACATCTCTGTTCGCCCTGGTCGCCCTGTCCGGGCGTGATTTAGTGCAAGTAGACACAGCGGACTAGAGCTCTGGTGTTGGTGGTTTCGAGACCACCCGCTCGAAGGATCGGTCACGGCAGGAGATTATTACATTTCGGACCATAAAAACTATCACGCATACGCACGCACGTATCGCGCAAATTACGCACAGGTTTACGCATGACCGATGGCCATTTAACGAGTGTGTCGGCGTGTTGATTTTAATTTATTTGTTACTACGCCACCCGCCACCGGATGGCCGCCGATCCGTCACCGGGCGGGCGAATGAAGTGTCCCGGAGTGACAGTTTTGTAGCCCGGCCGCCCGGGACTGCTCCGCGTGTATTACGCGTGTTGAAAAATTCCGCCCAAAACCATATAGCCGCCGGCCAGCCGGATGCCGGGTTCGGATTGTCGCTGTCGGTTTAGTAGATAAATTTGTCGCTGAGTGGATTCATTGCACGAAAATAAGTTGAACAAAGTTGTACACACATATTTTCGCCACCGCCGCCGGCAGCGTCGTTTTGAATTCTTCTCGAAAAGCTCGGCACAGGAATTCGGTGGGTCGAACCACCAACCCCGAAGAACTCGCAGGGTGCAGGATTCGTTTGTTTAAATTTCAATTATTGTCAACCGTTTTGAGGCCGCCGACGACGACGACAAGTTACGGGTGCTGTTGTTTTGCGCCATTAACGTACTCGAATAAATGCACGTAAATTATCTTCGTGACACCGGCGGACACGGGCAGCAGTGGGAGTGGGGGCCCATTGCACAATGAAGCAATTCGTAGCAACAAGACGCAATAGACCAACTCGGCGTTCCATGGTTCTATTACGCTTGAATATTGGCTTCAGTGTCCTGTTGTAATATTATATTTACTATGACTTTATTATTTATTTGTCTTCCACTGAGCGTTGTCAGAACTCGTGTGGGGTTTGAAAACAACCACTGCAACACTGTACCAATACCAGGTACCAATATTATTTTGTCTGCACTGCTGATTTAAGCAAAAGTCAGAACACCTGATAAAACGTGATGAATTTATTAGAACAATTATTATAATAGAAAGTGATAATTGAACTATTGTGTTATTGCACTTTAGTTGAAAGTGATGTTTCATCAGAAATCGGAGAAAAAGAAATTCACTGTTTTCTCGGTAGATGGCTATCTCGTACTCGGTGACTGGAATACATACTTCGTTATACTTCCGTATGGCCAAATACTAAAATCAGACTTCTACTGTCAATAATTGGAACGTTTTAATCTATCCATTGACCAGAAAGGACCAGAATTGGCCAACAGAAATGGGTTTGTTCCATCAGGACAACGCAAGGCGACACGCGTCTGTAGTAACTCGTCGGAAACTCATGGAGCGTGGTTTGGAAGTTCAAATTTATTGCATAGTTAGGATATGGCACAAAGCGACTACCACCTCTTTTGTGTATTGCAAAACTTCCTGAGTGCTTAGAATTTGAGATCTCGAGAATATTGTGAACACGACCGAAAGAGTTTTTCACCCGTAAGAACCAAGACTTCTATGGAAGAGACATTATCAGATTACCTTTAAAATGATAACAAATTACACAACAATACGGTGTATATCTGACCCAGCTGGGACATGCCAAAACATCCTTAATAAGGTTTTGAATTATCCGCAAAAATATTGGTTTTTTGCCCCAACCGAATATTTGTCTTAAGAAGTTGTGGCAAGAAACAAATTTTGTTTAGTTCGTCAAGATAAATAATTCTTCAAAATGTGGCAACATGTTTGCCAGTTTTTGATCACTTGTGGCAGTGTACTTGAATTGAATTGTAAGCGTCAATCCTAGGGTAGTAACAGTGCGTTGTAATTGTAATAGTAATATGTGAGCGCAGCAGCTGGTTGCCTTTTGCGCCATAAGTGACCCGGACTCGTATCCATTCGAATTTTAACTGCATAACCACCTAATTCTACTTAGACATGCAGCTACGGCCCGTTTTTTTTGTTTTCGGCCAACCGAAGGGAACCGAAGGTTGGAAAGTTTAAGTTGCCATCGGGCGGTTCGAGTGTTTCCCGTCGGCATTCCACTCGGCGGCACTCGGTTCGGTGATCAGTAAAGTAAAAACTCAATTGCCACGCAGCCACGGGGCGATCGGTCGATCTGGAACGAAGTGGAAAGGCGCGCTAACCCGTTCCACACCTGGTCCCGGGGTCCCGTGGCCCTGTAACGATCTGCTTCTTTTGTCGGAAGGGATAAAAGTGGCGATCTGATCAGCGAACCGGGAAGCCAGAACTCACTCTTCTGCATGCGAAAAAGGGATACCTGTACCTCTTCGACTCCGAGGCCATCGGTATTTCGCATCGTCTTCGACTCATCGCAGACGTTCTCGGCGGCCCTGAATGGTCCTCGGCCATAAGGCAGAGGCAGCTTACGCGTGATTTTTCCCCTCGCAAGTCCACCCAGCGATTCCGTTCCGGCGTGTTTCACTGGCGAGGCGCGGCTGCCATTTTTGAGTTTCTCTTTTTTCGCCCCGCAGGGAAGAGGAGGCCCCGGAGACGCGCCACCGTGCGGCGCATTCCATCGGCGAATCGTCCTCCGGGAGAAAATTATCAGAAAATGGAATGTCGATGCTTGTTTAATTAGATTTTTCCAACAATTTTCGGCCGAAATCAGTCGGTCCGCCGCGCGCTCCGGATGCGAAGTGGTTCTGCCGGTTACGCGTTCGGCGAATCCGCAGCTACAATTATGTTCTCGTTGGCCCCGTTGGCCAGCTTGCCCTGCGTCGGAAACGCCATGCAAAGCGAAGAATGCATAAGCCTCCGACGGGGGGGATTTTGTTCAATAGTTTGCTAGCAGTCGTTGCGCTCGGAAGTGAGTCTTTCGAAACGACATGTTTGGCCACTAAACACAAATAATACGAACTCATAAAATACTACAAAAATAAGCTGCTAGACGAAAAATGCGTCGTTTGTAAGCTAAAATCTCAAAAGCGAACACTTGTGAGTGGGACAAAGAAAGACACTCACAACGGTTGCGGTCCAGTGAAGGGACATTTCACAATTAAGATATCCCAACGAAGATCCCAACATTACGCTTACGCTTACGTCTTCTTTTCCGCAGGATACAGCAGTTCGATGACGAGTAGAAACTTTCCGCCCTCGTTCTGGAATAGCAATTACGTGCATCCGACACCCGCCCCCACCCATCACCACCAGGTACGGTCCGCAGACATATTTTGAGCCATATCCTTAGGCTAACGGAGGAATCCGCGTTCCTGGTTTTTTCTGTCGTTTCGCACATTCTTCCAGCAGGTTTCCGACCTGTACTCCACCGATACGGGTTATTCGGCGGATCCGTGGCACGCGGCACACTACGGCTCGTACGCACACGCAGCCCACGCGCATGCCGCCCACGCCCACGCCTACCATCACAACATGGCGCAGTACGGAAGCTTACTGAGGTTACCGCAGCAATACGGCCACACGTCGAGGTAAGAGCAATGATATACCGGCGGACACGGAAGCTAGGAGTTCAACTCTAATTGGCGCTTGGAACAGTTCCGAATCAATTGACTAGCGCTCTTCTACAAATTATTGTCCAAAAATGAGTTCAACATCGAGTTTCTTACATATCGGATCCGTGATGTCCCTGAAGCCAATCAATCGAGAGCCATAAAGATTAATTATACATGGTGGTCCATCTCAAATATTTTTTTCATTTGGTAATAAAACAAAAACTATGAACGTTGAACATTTATACGAAAGCATCATTCATTTTATTTTTTCTACGTAAAACAATTTTGGTTAAATGTCCAAAATAATTCGCTTAGCAGTAGCCCATTCGATCGACTTATTTTTGAGTACATTTTCGACTATCTGTGGTGTCTTATCTTGCCAATGGCAATCTTAATTTCGGTCTTGAGGAGGTCCATAATTGCTGGTTTGTTCATTGTGGCAGTCGTTGTATCGCACCTAGCGCCATGCGGTTGAAACCAAATTCTATCCAAGTCCTCAGCTTCAATTTCCCCGAAGCCAAAATCCGCACCCGCTCCGCTTCTCTTGCACGACCTGTCGACAATTATGCTTCTTAACATAGCCACTGAGGTGGAAATAAGCTTAAATGAAATGTGATGTTCAAATATCGTTTCGTTTGAGTTGAAGACCTACTACTTTGGAAATAAGTTTTTCATATTTCCCAATTGTATGCAACCAAAATTGTATTTCATACATAAATGTTATGAATAAACCTTTCGAATGAATGTTGAACTATCGAAAAATATTAAGCCGTTTTTGTTTTATAATCGAATGAAAAAATATATCTTCAATGAACCACCCTGTAGTTCCTATAGCCAACCCCCAGGACACTGCAAACGGCAATGGTTCTGCATATCGTTTTTTGGCAGACATTTTCTTTCCCCAGCGTTAATTTCCAATTTTCATCTCTCTCTCTCTCTTTCACTCTGCTGGGGGGGCCCCAGTCACCATAGGTTACACCACGACCAGCAGACGGCGCACGCGTTAGAAAGTGCCGCCGCTTACACGAGCTATCCAACGATGGCAGGTCAGTACCGCTACTCAATATGCCCCCCCCTTTCTTAGCTGGAAACTTCCTCCCCAAAACACGCCGGTCGGGCCGCAGGACTCGGCCACGTTTGTTCTGCCACGAGATGCCGCGCGGGAGATGGAACGCTTCGCATACCGGCGGGTTGTGTTGAGTTTAGTTGAGTGCGGCGAGTTGCTTTGGACACCTCACCTCTTTCCGGCGATTCGGCATTCTCTGTTTCGCCTCCCCCATCGTTTCCCCCCATCGAAGTCCCCCTGGGCACACGTTGGGGCGGTAAATTTTCAAAGATACTTTTCTATGTTTCGTTTAGACGCTTCGGATTGAAGTCCGGCGACGGCGGCTTTGAACCGTGGCCGCGGTACACTCTGGTCTCTCGCTGGGGTTCGGCTCCGCTCAGTCGCTTGTTCCGGCTGGTCCGTGGCCATTACAAAATGTTTTTTTTCTATTGGCGCATCATGGTCCTGCTTTCGACACTCTTTAGTATTTTTCAATGATTATCACTTTATCTTTTATACAGTAAAGCTAATCATTGGACTAGGCAAACGAATAGTTTTAAATGATGTTTATTCACTGCTTACTGTCAAAAATGATAATATTAAACTAGTTTGCCATATTTTTTTGAACATATCGATCTCTTTACCATGCTGAAGAAATGGTTTTTGAAACGGAACCACACATGTGATGTTGAATTATGATGGACATAGCGATAGCACCAAACCTTCCCATGATTAATCTGCTGGGAAAATTATCCGAAGCTTCAATCAATCGAGCAAATCGATGGCGTCGGTCTAAAAACTTCGACTATTGGTGGCGTGTATCACCGGCGTTATAACATCTCCAACATCAGAGACCTTGAACCATATTTTGGACGATGTTTGTTTTTGATTTCACTCTCCATCTAGCGGAGCGCTCATCAATGAAGCCGCCACGAGCCGTCGTAGAAAAATCGAAGATTTGACCCCCGGTTTCATCGGAGTACTTGCGCCGGTGTGGAATGTAGGATTGACAATACCTTTGGTGCATTCCAGTCGATGAGTCGATAGTTCTACCGCGGCCCAGACCGGCGGAATCAGTCGACTGTCATCGTCGACTCGGCGAAATCGCATTCGCTTGCAGCCATCAACATCCAAGGCTTTTTTGTTTTGGTTTTGAACTTTAACGTTCCCACAAACGTTACGGGAATTTACGTGAATCAGTTCTTTTACAATCTAAGCGAATGAAAATTAAATAGTTTTTATATCTGTTCTTTTCCATCATAATCTCACAGGCTCCATCGTAATCTCACAGGCCTTAGAGCTGATTGTTCCATCATTTCGGTTACTCCTAGCTCAAGCTCAAGCAACTTCTTACTATGCGGTTTAATTAATCAGCTTCAAATGAACTTAATTCACTTGTACACAGTATGCCTTCAATTTAATTCATACAAAAATGAATGAGTTTATACACAAGAATTGAAAACAAATTTTGTGAAACCCTGTTTTCCTTCGTGGATAAAACAATTCCAACTTTGCATACTATTAAAACAACGATAAATGGCTTTCAATATTTCGAAGTAGTTCTGTGAGGCTTCAAGGAATCAATAGAAAGTATTACTATTTGGAAACTAAGATTTGCCCTTTTTACCTTAGATTTTAGTTAGGATGAAAAATAGTTAACTCAAGTCCACATCTTCTCTCCGCACTTTAAATTAACTGCCCAAGTGCTTCCAATTTCTCCAAGGGCTCCAGCTCCAAAATACACCGCTGACAAACAGCTTTCTGACTGGGTTTACCAAACCTGTCGACATTTTCTTTAAAAAGGCTCATGCACAATATACTACAGTTCTTGCCATTAAGGAAGTGCAATTTCGTTGGCTTTAATAGCAGACTCTCGATCGATGCAGCAGCTTGGCAAAGGGCGCGAGCGGCGGCACGGTGCCATCCGAAAATCGATAGTCCATTTGGCCCAGAAAGTGGCCAAAATTGAACCATCCGAATGTCTAATTCTGCGGCAGGCGACAGCACAATCACGAGGAGCACGTTCGGCCGACTCTCGACTCGTCCGTCGTCCGAGAGAACCACGCCGAGAGATCGGGGTCCGGCCCAGTCGAAGTCGAGTCATTTTAGTCACATGCCGAATCCCGAAAAAAAATTAAATTCACAAGACACGCACACGCACGCACGCACGCGCAAAATACACAGCAGTGCCAATGCCGAATCTGTCAGCGGAATGTTAGGAATGCGATTTGAAACAAGCCAACAAGGGCCAAAACTCGAAAAATAAGAAACCAAACAGCTTGGGAGGGAGAAAGGAACGGAGTCAGAGAGTCGCGAGGACCTCAGGAATGTCCGCTGTGCCGCGTGTACGCCGTCGTTGTCATCGCTGTTTGTCGATCGCGTCGATAGATTTCCCGATGACATCTCCGCTACTGGTTTTTTTGGGGTGTTATGGCCGACGGTGTATGTTATACTTTTTACCGGTTTGCGCACACGTGTGTGGGTATTCTGAGATCGAATCCACGATCACACGATCGATTGATCGACAACGAAACCAAAAAAAAATCCTGGTGCGCGAAATGGAACTGCGGAATGCATTTGCTCTGCCGTTTTCGTCACCAGCGTGAGTTAAATAAACTATCGCCGGCGGCGGCGGCCGCGAGTGGCCAACAAACTGTTAATCGCTGGCCCGAAAAACACGGCCGACAATGTGATTCGCTAACGATGCTGCCAGGCGAGCGAGGATGCTGCCCTTCAGACATTATCATAAATGCTTTCGATCGTTTCGGTCCGATTAGAGCGTCGGCCGTCGACTCGGAACCGACCCGGGGAAGAAAAAAACGGAAAACCATGCGCCCGATTTTCGTTTGTCGGCATTTTGACGCTCGGTGGACTCGGATGGACGTCTCCAGGATCGCGGCGTGGCTGCTCCAGGCCGTCTGGCGCGCGGTATGATTGGCCGTCATTATGATGGATGGCATGCGGCCAGTGTTAGCTTGTAGAGCCATCGTGTAGCAGCGGCGTGTTGCTCCGGCCGCTAAAGAACTGCTAAAGCGAAGTGGCAGGTTATCATCGATGACAGCAGATAAAATGCTAAACTGTCAAATTGCGTTCGTCAAAATGGGAAGCCGAGCCGAGCCAAGAAGAAGGACCAACTAGGAATTACGACATGTGCGCTGTAACAGAGCCGCGAACCGTTTGGTCGTCCGTAAGGCACTCTAACAAGTACTCCAGCACTTAGGGCTGGAATTGTTGAAAATGTTTTTCGAAACTTTAAAATGAAAAAATCGCACATCGTGCTCGACATCGAAAAGGGTAAATATTAAAAAGTCGTCGTCGGGAACATTCATTTTTTTCCCTTCACTCTACACGTCGTCGGCGCCACATGTTTGCAAATATTTGAAGCTCAACACTCAACGCGCGATGGGCGTTGGCCCCGGGACAGGTGACAAAGTTCATCCTCGGCAGGGACTTCGCGCTGCCGGCGGTGGACACACACATGCGAAAGCGGACTACCGGCACACTGAGCGTGGATTGTCGTTTGATCTAAAGTTGGTCTTTTCAGCACATCCAGAGGACATTCAGGGTGGCCCCGGGGTACGCCGTCTGCCGGTGCGGGGGCCGGAGCGAAGGGTATAAATAATTGCATTTTCCTTCCCGTCATGAATAAACTTTGACCCAATGCAAAGTAAAACCAGTTCCGGAAACTTGCCGCATGTCGTGCGCGGCAAGAAGGCAGTGCCAGGAAAACTAATATCCTTTCGCCTAAAACCGGCCGGACTTTTGCCGACCAAAAGCAAAATGGGGGGAGGCAAAATTTATGTGACACATGAAAGAAAACTTGGCCTTGTGTGGGCCTTCCATCGGTACGGAAACGCTTGTAGGGCGCGCTGTATCGTATCGTACGTCATCCAGCAGTCCCCACAGTCGCATCGGGCTTTTCCGGCCGCCCCCGAGGTCAAGAAGGACCGAGGATGGATGTAATCTCCAGTCCCTCCGAGAAAGAGGACGGTTCGGGGCCCCCACGGGCCGGATCTATTGCTTCGGCAAAGGACATTTTGCCTCGCATCATTGTCATCGGTGTCGGCGGTGGGGATGCGTCTTTCCACCATTTTGACAGGGTCCATGTGTCCGGGACCAAACGGAAGCGTAACCGGACCGAGCGTAGCACCGCATGTCAGCCTGGCCGCCGCATGCGACCGAAATTAAACCCTTGAACGTCCTTCGCCCGGGCTCGGGGCTTGGCCTGGTGAAGATTCATATCAAGAAAGCATCCCTTTCCGCGTGTGCGTAGGTGATTCATGGTTTACACTCCGCCCGGCGCTTCTTCCGGAACCGGGTCGAAAGCGAATAAATTACAGCCCCAACCTACCAGGGGTTGGTTCGCTCAGTTGCGCAACAATAATTTGTGCCGTCGCTCCCCGTCAATGGCCGAGAAAGCGAGAAGGTTCCAGGGCAGGGATTTAATTATTGGGCAATGAATTTGACGATCCAACAGCCGACCCGGTCCGGAGCCGGGTGTCGACAATTGCCAACGATAATGTTGTTGAGCGCTCCGTGCCGTGGGATTTGAGGGAAATTTTTGAAATTTTCACTCATTTCTATCAATTTTTCTGCCAGTGGACGGTAATTTTTCAATCTCCAGACCGCTCCAATTCCCACTGTTTGTGATATCGAGTGGATTCACAGAAGAAGCAAAAAATTGGGTGGGAAATGCATAACCCGGTCGCTTTCGTAGGTGCCACTTGGCGAATGGGCGTAAAATTTTCAATTAAAAGACGCACTGCGGCTTCCCGGGTCATCGCGTGTTCGCTGAGCTCGTTACCGACCGGCGATGAAAGATGTCGATGTGAAACACTAGGAACGGGAACACTTCGTTGGAAATTAGCATCGCATAGCTCGGGGGGCCGGGAGCCACCAAGATCCACTTGAGAACGAGAAAAATAACTCAGTCAAATTGCTGCAATTAATTTCGCTTCACGGTCGGCTTCGCAAACGGCGGCGGCGGCAGCCATTTGAGGCCAATGAATAATGCCGTGCCTTGATGACCGGCCCGTCGATGACGCCTGGTGACCGAAGTTTGGTGCTCATTACATGCTAAATGATTGTCATTTTTTTGTTTGGTCCCCACCTCGTCCTGACGCTACCGACGGCGCTTTATTGGTCGTAAGGTGAAAAGTAAAATACGATCCACATTTATCGAGGGTTAGAGAAAAAGAAGTGATAAAAGTTTGAAAGTTTCCGAAGGACTGATCCGCCGTTACGTTAGTATTTCCTGCGTCGCTACGCTGTTGGTCCTTACCGTAAGACCCCGTTCTCTATGGACGCGGTCTCCTGCGAAATGGGAACCCTTCAAAGGCGTCCTGTCCGTGTGGTGTGTGTCGTGCTTAGGCTTTCATCCGATATGGCGGCAATTATTCATTGCAGTGGCAACCTCTGGCTGGTGCGGACATTAGATTATACACCATTTTTCTTCCCCAAAACGTTGGGTAATGGAACCTACGTTCCGGGTTAACGTCGGCTGTTCCGTTTTTCGGATGCATCGTAAAGTTAGGGGTCACGCGAGTGGGTAATTAATTTCGTAAAAACGTACAAAGACCACGCCATGCGGTTCGGTGCTTCGAGTGGGGAGCGAACTAAGGCGATCGTTTGGCATTTTGTATCATGGTTTTGTACACAAAACAATGCACAAGGCCCCACAAGCGAATGTTTAGAAGCGAACGGTTGGTTGGCAAATGCTGTGCTCCGCCAAGTACTCGGCAGTAGTAAGTCAGGGCAATCGAACCGGCCAACGTTGGGCCATTCCTGCGTGGTCAGTGGGGGCCAGGGGGGGCCTGGGCCTGCGTGGTCAGTCCGAGAACAGGTTCAACGAAGCGGTGGCCGAAGGAAAAGAGCTCAACGGAAAGGGAAGAAAATAATTTACGGCTTGCCGGACCAATTGGAAACCACCACGGTTCGCAAGACGCCGTTTTTACCCCTTTTGCCGACCGAAAGTCGGAGACACGCCCAATCGTTATTCCGCCGAGCATAAATGCTCTGGCCCCGCCGAGCATAAATGCTCTGGCCCCG
>NC_071286.1:58248934-58371044 GCF_943735745.2 Anopheles bellator
CATTTAAATTTTGTATAAAAAATGCCCACACCTCTTAATCGTGGGAAACGAATTCCGGGCCAAAAATCTGACTGTGTTAATATTTAGCCGCCAAAGTATTTCCAATGGCATGAGTTTCGAGATCGCCGCGATATGTCACCTGTTAATTGCCTTCATTAAATACACTCGAAAAGGGTGTTCCGAAACGGCGGGGAAAACGATTCCGCATTAAGCTAAGGGGCTTTACAATATCTTGACACTGTTTCCATTTTCCACGGTTTCGGGCACCTTTCAACCAGCGTGAGATTAAGAAATGCCGCGGCCGTCGATCTTGCCAAATATCAGTGGACCGGACTTTCGGTAGGCCGACCATGCCGTTAGAGCCTCTGGCGAGCTGGATCACGAACGTGTCGGTGTTCGTGCCGGCGTCATAATCACGTGGACTCGGATACCACGGCCAATCCACATCAGCCATGCTGAAGGATTAAAGAATGTGCGGGTCGTCCCTCCTTGCCTTTCCGCCTCGGAATCCAAAGTATCGGCGGACAAGTTTGTTGTTGTAACAGGTTCCTTACCGGTCCCTGGCGACTGCTTTTGGCTGGCGAGCCCCCAGACCGTGCGCTAATCGTTGGCCATTAGTTTTATTCGTGAAGTTCGAACCAATTATCGATTATTATTCCGATTCGGTTATTAATTGAAAGCGATTTGGAGAACGCGCAGTTCTTTACAGCACCCAAAACTGGCTGAATCGCCCCGTAGCGGCTTTCCTGAGCGATGAAGATCTAGAATTTGCCTAAAGACGCTAGTTTCGTTTTATTTTTAAGAATCTGTCAGCAACGTGGAGTCGCTCGATATGCTCAGTTCTGGCCGCTGGCATGCTGGCCGACGACGATCGGCCGACAATTCTCCTGGCGCTCCGTGACAACATTAGATTAATCATGGCGGCTCCGGGTAGCGTCGACGAGAGATGATATTGATTGATTGTGGTCGTTTGCTCGGCCGAGACTGCGTCTCGCAGCCCTGGATTCTTTTCCGCTTCTGATTCTTCCGCGACCAGACCGGACAGACCGGGGAATCGGGATCGCAACGAGGCGCTTGTAAATATCAATAATCGTGACGCGTACGATGAGTGGAAAAAACGCTGCAGGATAGCATTTTTCGAATACCTTCCTCATCGCGGCTGGCATCGCAAGACGCCTTGCTAGCCATCATCGGCCGTCACCTTCGTCAACTGTATGGTAGAGATTCGGAGACCTCAAAACAACCGCCACGAGCTGCCTGGTATGTTGTCATGCCTGTACGTTTAGTGTCTATTAGTATAAAAAGCGTTGCAAACAGTTTAGGTGATTATGAAAATCATATGTGTATAATATCTGCGGCACATTTCGGTCCGAATACTCTGTTATTGATTGAGCTTATTGCTTACTGTTGAATGGAATGAAGTAATAAATTAGATTAAAAGTTTGGGGCAGCATAATTGAAACTTTGTTAGCTTTTTCAGTACGTTCATTTCAATCTAAACGTCTTATTTTCATTTAAAAAAGGTTAATAGTAATTTTTATTTGTTTTATACGAACTCTTTTCTATGTTCGTATAGTGCATTGCAAGCATGTTATCACGCAGCTATCATTTTATGTGTTTCGATGTTGGTATCTCTATCTAAACATCATAAGGTGATTTTCCCAGTGGGTTTATGTAATTCGTTTCTGAATAATGCAACTAGAATATTGCACTACGTTTAAAATGATTTCTTTAATGGGACAAACGAAACTACCAAGATCCTCTCGGAACATATAGTGCGTTTCATACGAAGTTTGTATCAATTAAAATTTTACATATTTTAATTAATACCTTACCGTTAGCGATGCTTGCCTTCTACCAAACCGGCCCATCGCTCCTTCCGCAAAGGGAATGCAGAACCGCAGGATACTGCGAACGGATCGATAAATGGCCATTTTTGCGGCATTCGGATGCGGCAAACCTTTCATCGTTCCTCGAAGAGCGTTAAATAGCAGGACGATTACTTTCGGTGGCGATCATTCGGTGGCCAGAACAAACACGCACACAATACGAATCTTAAGAGGAAAAGGGTCAGCAACTGGCGAACAACACAATGGGGCACCAGGAAGTCCATTGGTTCGCGGCTCCTTGCTTTCTTCATTTAGATCCTTCGGAGCCATCGCACATCGCAAAACGGCGGGGCTCGAGCCTCTTCGGGTTCGCTATTTCTTCGCACCGCCGGCTATCGCCCGTGTGGACCATGTCTTCGGAGCCGTGTTTCGTGCCGGTCTATCTTCTTCACCATCTTTTTATCGCGCGGCTTTGCTCGCGAAGCGCGAGATGCACCTTCACCGCGCCGCAAATGTGTCCTCAAAGTCCCATCCGTCTTGGGGCAAATGCGTCGCCGCCAAATGTTTTCTTTCTCCGTCTTCGGATCGGCCCCTTGGAGCGACAAGGTATAAGTGTGGGAAAAGTTGCAGTCTTTTAATGTTTGCCGTACGGACCCATGTTACACTGCCGAGAGGATCGCTGTATGCGATCGGCGAAACATAAACTGGCGGCCGGGCTGCGAACAGAGGCTCCTGCGTGAACACACTACAACCCGAACCGCGAACCGCGAATGGATACAAATGGATAAAGGACATTTCCTTAGGCTCACCGCTTCAGGACTTTGTTCTTGTTTCTTACTCATCTCTTTTCAACACATCTCGCGACAGAGCTATTCCTTGGCCTAGTGTTTCCGATTACCGTAAACCCCTTCTGGGGGAAGGTTGTCCCACGCTACGGCGAGCGAGGCGAGCCATTTAATTGACCGCGCGAAGAGAGAAAAATTACTACGAAAAACGCCGAAAATATAATTCTCCATCGGCGGCGGTGGCAATAAATAACAGCAGGACGACGATAAGTATCGATTGAATCGGTTGCTGGGAGTATTTGTTTTAATGTTTGATTCGGTTTTAGCAATCCCACAGAGATCTTTGAACAACTTTTGCATTAGCTTCGCAAAGATTTCCTAGGATTTTTCATAATTCAAAAAAATACTTCAATCATAGGATTTTAAATAGACGTAGAGGAAACTTTCGCGAAGACACAATAAGTAAAAACGTTATGATTATAAACATTTCCCTAATATTGGAAGTAAGTAAAGCGTAAACTATCACAGTGCTGCTTATTTTGAATGGAATTGTAACACGATAATGTCTTCACGAATAATATAGCGTTCCAGCGACTCATTATGATCACTCAGATATGAGATAACCAGGCCTAATCTCATACGAATAAAACGATCATCATGCTCTCGTATGCTACAACTCCGAAGAATTCGATGCGGTTCCCATGGTATTCGGCTACCGAAGGCCACACATTTCGATAGCCGGTGGCGTGGTTGACAGGTTAGCCAAGTCGTCTTTTGCAGCACATGTTGATGCTCATTCGAAAACCATTTGGAAAATGTCTACACCTTTTCCAGCCAATTTATTGGCTCCGCTCGCTCGTGGCCCCGACGGTGGCTGCTCGTAAATTATGAAAAGTGAACTAAAAAAGCCAATCCGAAATCGTGTTGGGAACGGGCCCGGACGTGTTTCGTTTCCGATAAAAGTGTGATATCAGACAGAAAAGAAGAGTAGACAGAGGACCAGACCACGGCGAATCCTACAGAGTAGCTTAAAACACTGGGTGCACCGGAATATTTATTCTTCTGGTCAAAGATTTAGTACAGCCCCCGATCGAAAACGGGTCGATAAGAAAACCCGAGCGCATCGGGAAGTAATGTTTACCAAACCCTAGATTGCCGGTGCCAGAGGTTCGATTTGGTGACTTATTGGTTCGATCGACCGGTGCATATCTCGATCGTTAGAGTAGGCCAGACAAGCCCCAAACGGCCGTTCACGATTTACGAATATTTAATAAGGATGACCACGATCTAATGACCAACGATCGGCCCGAATGCGTTCGGTATCAAATATCCCAAAAGGGTTCGGAGCCGGTGGCGTCCCAAGCAGACGTGTGGAACGTGTTCTGCCGTTAGAGGTCTCGAGCCTTCAGCCTCAACGGCCCCGAAACACTTTTCTCACATTTGGCTCTAATTAAAAACCACACCGTGACTTTTCGGTGGTCCCTTCAGCGATCGCGGATCGTAATGGCGCGGTGAAGAGATAAATCACACGTTTGGATGTGAACCCGGCGGATGACGAATTGCTGCGGGGCCTCGCCCTCACCAACACGTCGTTTAATAGTTGTGGCACAGGCTCAGAATCTGTCGAATTATTTATAGAACGTACCACGTACAAAGTGTTGCCGTACGAATTCTATCAGTATCAATTCCGGCAGGGCTGGGCCAAGAATCACAGCATTACCCGTAAGAAAAGGGAGTTTGCGTCTTTGTTGGGGCGCCCAAACGACAATTCTACGGTCGTCGTTGCGTCTTGGGAAGATGAATATCGTCACATCTGCTGGCTTCAGGGACATCCAGGGCTCGGTAGGTACATCTGTTTATTTGCTTCGCTGGTGTCGTTTAATTATCGGCGCAATATTTCAAAAAACAAAGCACTGCCCCCGGAAAGTGGTTCTCCGGTTGCCATCAGCCTGGAAACCAGTCGTCCGGAGCGCCAAATAAATCACGTCGATCGACTGGCGACGCTGACGCCACCTCGGCGCTTTGGGGTCCCGGTACCGGTCCCGGGCTATGTCGGGAGGTGAGTCCGTACAAAGGACGGCAATGCCGTCGAAAACGAGCGCCCCCAGCAACCATTCGGACCCGAGCTGTCACTTCCAGCGGGGTTTCTAGTTCACCCGCAGCAAATCAATAAATTCCTAGTAAATTGTCAATAAATTCATAAACATCATTAATTACATAATTTAAATATTTGGTTTGTGTCCGCCGTGGCGCGCTATCGAACGGGCAGCAGGCCGCGGGGAATCAGTGTAAAGCTTTGGGCTTCATGAAATTTCGAAGAAATTCGGCATCCGTGCTCCACTAGACACCGGGACTGGGAATGGTGGCCGCTGCGTTATCTACAAAATCGATCACCGGATCGGGTGGTAGAAATAGGGAATAAAGAGATGATCTCTATAGCCAAATGGTCTATGCCTTCCCGGGAAGCGTAGAATATGGTAAGGGAAGAGAGAAAACAATCTAAGATGAATGAGCTACGTTTAGATAAATGATGTCGCTACTATTTAACGGCCGAGAAATCGATCGATACACGGGAACGGTGCGAAACGAAAATATGATTAGTTATGTTTCAGATTTGTAAAGCAGTTTATTAAAGTAGACTGCCTCTTTTTGACGGAATTGCCTGTTTAATGTTATACATAAAAAGCAAAATTGTTTGTCAAATCTTTCATCGATCGTATGCATCGAATATTCAAAACTGCCATCACCAGCCAACAGTTTATGTAGTTTTATTTTAACAATAAGATAAACACAGTTATGGCCCCGAATATTCAGTATTTTGGATGCTATCTACACATTTAAAGACATTGCCCAATTTAGAATTATGCTTCGCTAATAAGCCAGACTCGCATTATCATGCCGCTTTCGTAGTGATTCGTAGAAATTATGCTGGATGTAGGATTCTGGTATACGGAATCTGGCCCGACCAGATCGTTGACCGAACCCACGGCGCCTATTCACAGAATAGAGCATAAAATAAGAAAAACAAACAAATGCATGTAGAACAAAACAAAAAACATTGCTACCAGGTCCACTCTAGAAGAAGAGCCGCAATAACGAGTGCCACCGGGCGGTCCGTCGGGTGTCGTGAATCAATAAATCATCCATCGGAGAGAAGATGTGCCGCGGTCTGGGTGCAGGACGCCAGCCAGCCCGAATCGGTACCGTTGCAAGGATCTCGTAAATCCAAAACCGAAAACGACCACAACCTTCGTTACGCTGCCGTAGGAGCTGACGGTTGAACCGGAGCTCCGGTCGCGAGGAGCTGGAACTGGAAAGTGAAGTCCCACCGTCGCAGATGTAAATGTTGAGAAACAGAAAACCCACAACAAGAAAAAAGGCTTCCAACACCAAACCGATCCGTTTGCGCCCGACGTAGACCGCGGCGGCCAGCGAACCGTGCGACTAAATGAGGACATGAATCGACGGCAAATGGGTCATAAATTTTACGTCTCACTTCTCTCGGCTCCCAAGTTCTAAGATCCCGTCGAGACGATCGATAGTAGCCACCACCTTCGGTTGGGGCTTGTCACGGCAATGTCGAAGATTAGGAGTAACCAAATAGCCGATACCGAAAGACGGTCTCCGGCGAAGGCCCAGCGGCCGAGAAACAATTCCCAAAACACACACAACTCCCCTATCGATCGATCGATTCCAGTCGATCCCAAACGGTCAATCGGTTATTAATTGATATTTATGCGCTTCGCTATCAAGTAGCTGGAGCTGCGATGGTCGGTGGTCCCTTGTCCGGGAATCAGGTTCCATAAATCTCGCACTGGTTCCCAGAGCTGTCCGCAAGCGTCCTCGGATGAGATTTTTTGTTCCTTTTCCTCTCTGGTGACATCGCGGCGTAACGGGCGCGCTTCCCATCAGGTTGAGAGATCAACTGGAAATAGATATATTAAAGCATGGACCATTGCAAACTGTTTGTTTCACGCGTGAACAATAGCGGGCTAGTTGTTGGAAACCACCACCATTGCGATGATGGAACATACTGCAAACGCACTCGGCATGCAATCACGCTGGGTAATGGTCTTGAACTAATTATCACCAACGGGCCTCCTGCTAGTTCTGGCGCAAAGCTTTCTCCCCTCGACCAGGATACTATCGGTCTCTCTCGCCGGCGGAAGTCGCCGGTGTGCTGATTGTTTCCTCGAGACATTCGACAAACGGTCGGTACGAGTCAAAGACTTCCGCAACGGTCGGTGGCGGCCCCGTATTGCGGTAGTGATTGCGTAATTACATCGATTACTTTAAGGAACCACTCGGCTGCCAACATCAAAAGACGCTTTGAAGCATTGCGAGACGACGCGAGTCAGTCGGCGATCCGACGTCGTGTTCCAATTCCATCAAAAGGTTCAACCGACTGAGCAGAGTGTATTTGACTTTAATCGTTAATTAATCAAAGCACAATTAATTACTGCAATTATGGCCGGCGCTGGGTTCCGTGTGAGTGCCACCGACTGTGGATTGGGCTGGCCAAGATGCGAAAATCTGGAAAAGCCGATCGAGTTTACCGACAGTAAGACTTCGAAAGTTACTCCTTTATGGTATTTGTTATGTAGATGTTGTGTCTATAAGTAATTTGTTGGAATTATATTTTACATACGCATAAACAATAAACAATATTAAGCAATTGTACCCAGAAATTGTTTAAAATCATTTTAATGAACCAATAGTTTAACTTACGAATAAAATATGGCTTAACAAATGTAACTAAAATGTAGGCATTATTTTAACAAAATGGTTTTCCTTTTATTTCTTCTTCGCACTTCACAGAGGTTAATGACGAAGCGTTCGTACCGTGATAAAATGAACACCGACAAGCCAAGTGCAAGGTTAGCCGGCAGTGTCACATGTCACATCCATCGTGTGGCGCATTGCTGGTGACCGCTAACCGCTCCAATGAGGCTCTTGATGAGCCCCGATTTAGCGGTAATTTAATATTCCGATACTCCTAGTGAGAGATCGAGCTGGCTCCTGAACTAAACACACCACGTGGTAGTGCACATAAATTCCATCAAATGGCCGCGCAACAAACCGTGGTACTATTACGGTTTCGGCTCGATTTCTGGCCAAACACACAAAGTATCTAGTGTTTTTAATCATTCATTATTTGGACACACTCCACACTTTGAGTCAATAGGCCTACCCGAATCGGGAAAAAAACGAAACAGGAATGAACTTATGGATCACGCCTGAAACCAAACGACACGTCACAGATCAATTACAGAACCCCGAGCTGGTCGCGTGCGGGAAGTCAGACCGTCGCGCCCAGCAGGAACAGGAAGGTTGACAAAAATAAACCAACATGACACGAGCCGTTGACTGGCGAGATTAAACATAACAGATACAAACAACACACAACGCCGCTTTTCCCTGCATGTCCACAGACGCGGGACTGTTAAATAATGATCCAAATTGCCCCAGACTTGGCTGCCGCTTGAAGGCGTTGAAGAGCGAAGTGACGTGATCAACGTGATCGCACTCACAGCACGCACGATCGTGCTCATTACCACCCATCTGTGTACGAAGGGGGGCAGACGACTGTCTTGGCCGGCAAACGCGGTCTTCTGCAAGACGGTACGACTAACCCACGACACGAGCCAACGAGGTGTCAACGATTAAACAGAGCTGGTTACCGCGAAGGCCCTTTCGCGCCATCGGAGTAGTAAGTGATGTACATCAATTTCGATTCGAATTAACAAGATAAATACAGACGACGGTTCGTCCCTTCCCGAAGTTGGCAAATGAGCCTCATTTGTATTTGTGCGCCTCACGCAAGCACGCACGCACGCGATTATCCCCTCGCGAAGTGTTGGTCGGATTGATGGTTTTACAAGGACCCTGTGAAGTGGGATATCGTTCAGTTGGGAAAACCAGAAAGTGAGCCACACAGATGCAAGACGGATAGCCGAACAACAGGAAGTTTGTTTTGCGTTCCTCGTTTCGACTCAAGACTTTTGGGGGTGACTTATCTTTTCATCACACCGCTGCACTCCAAAACGCGCATGTCAGAACAGGAGCTGATAATCGCTAGAAAGCCGATGCGTTTACTGCCCAAAAACCACCACAAGGCGTTGGATGCTGGCGTAAAAAGCGTGTTTACGTTATGCTGACAGGGAACACTGGTTTTGATTGAGAAACATCACAACATTTCGGTAAATAAGGGAAACATTGAAATACGTCGCGTTTTTAAGAAGTTATAAAAGGCGAAGTGAAGGATCAAGTTATGAGACTTAGAAAATTAAGGAGGTAACAACATACAAGTAAAAAGCATTACAAACAGAATGAAATATTTCAAACAAAATCAAATACCAAACGCAGAAAAGGAATAGCAACAAATTTTAACTCATACAATGAGTAAGTTGCTGAAAACAATGATAAACTTAAGGCTAACAAGCAAGAAAGTTTCTTTAGGCTGGACGCTAGAATCGGAAATTATAAATTTACAAAATAGTAAAGAAGTAAAAAGTGAAAATATTTTTAAAAAACGAAACAATAAAAAAATACCACGGCGCGAGGAGCAGAAGCGAACCGCCGCACAAATCATTTGAACTTTTCGTCGGTCGTGTTCCCGGTTCTGTTTTTTTCGTTAAACAACCAACCAACTGCGGTGGCCTTTATAAGGGCCATTCTACAAGTCCTATTTTGAATCGACATTCCAATCAGCGTCTTGATCGACCGACCCACAGCTCCGACCGTGGGCCTTCCTCTACAAATCAAATTCGACCTCTCCGGCGGGCGGCACGGTGCAGCATCGGAAATCGGACTGCTGCCCAAAGCAAAAGGTAAGCCGACAAGATGGTAATGATAAGACGGCGGACGACCATTCCGGTAGATGAGCGAAAAGCGAAAGAACGGCGAGAGATCCGCAAGGAGTGGACGAAATCGTGGCGAAGAAAATGAAAACCCCTGAATGGAGCCGCAGGGTATTTGATGGCGAACCGGTGCCTCATTTGCGCCCTGCGATGCTCGGAACAATTGTGTTATTGCCGAGTCCGAGGGATAAAACAGGTTGCCGGTCGCGAAAAATGGCCGACCAAAATTAGCGAAGGCACAGCGGAACCGAACCGAGGGTCGAACCGAAACAAAGGCTTTGTGGGTTTGTGGCCAGTTTTGGAAGTTTTTCGCAGCCCGGCAAGAAGAATAACGAGGTACGAAACTCATTAAATGCCGAGTCCGTCCGTTGGCCAGTTTTTCTTTTCTTTGTACTCCTTTTGCGCTCGGCCCAGCATGGATCATATCCTGTTCGGCCGCGCCCAGGACCGACTGCGATTGGTGAATCGGGCGACTTTTCGACGAATCATCTTCGCGGCCGCAACCGCGAACATCTTGGCGTGCCGGCGAATTCGAGGAAAGAGTCGGGGACCGAGTGGACGAGCTTTTTCCGTTCCGCGGCCGCCTTTGGGCGCGTGCGTTTGATGTTGGGCCGACGCGATCCGCATTAGAAGGTAATGTGGGATTGGTTTTTGGCCGTAACCAGCTATTTTGGCGTGGAATTTCGGAATCGACGGCCGCTTGGGAAAGTGCCGAACAGGCTGTTTTTCAATTTGTCCCCGGGCCGATCATTTGCAGTCGATCAAAATGCAGTTAATGTTTGTCGGAACTGTTTGCCGGTCGAAGATTGTGCTTAGTCGAGCGACGTTTTCTTACGCTGGCTGCAATATTTGCGGGGATTGAATTTTAATTTTGTGACTAAAATCTTTGGCTGCAACTGGGAAAAGTGTCTGAATTGGGATAGTAATTGCAATGGTGGTTTCCTGTTCCTGACAACTTTTCGCCTCTGCTTCTGTCCGAGTTAATGCAGCAGGACTGTAATTACCATTACAAACAACATAAAGTTGAAAACATGGCTTCTTTAGAGCAAATTTGACTCCGTATATTGTAAATTTGTCTTTGTTCGTATCTTTGATTTAATAAACGAAATCTTAAAAAAATCGCATATACCCATTATCTGCAATTACCAACCAGAAACACTCAGCAACGTCGAGAGCCCATTTCAAAAGCCAGATCGGATCGGATTACGAACGTTCAAGAAAGAGATCTTCGTGAGCTACGACAGAAGTCCTTGGCGACAGGCACGTCATCGCCTCGCCGATCACGGGCGCACCGGAAAAGTGTATTCGACACGTAATTATGCTGTCGAGATGGACCCAGGGATTCTAAAACGGCTTGTCTTTCCGACTGACAGGTTCCGGAGTGAAAAACGGAACCGCGAAACTATCGAAGTGTCAAGATGGCCACTGGGATCGCGAGACCAGCTTAAGCGTCCTCGCAGTAATATTTCAACTATTTCAGAATCATTTTGAAATGTGTCAGCAAGCATCCCCTTGGTCCACGATCGAAGGTTTCGGTCACTTGGCGGTCTTGATTGACGATTATCAATTTATATGATCGTGAGCCTCTACTAGCGTGTGATGAAATGTGTAAGCGATGCTCGAAGGAACCGATCGAAGGTATCGAAATATTCAATAAATTTGGGTTACACCAATGAATTGGAATTGAGGGCTATGTGAATCTTCCATATTGAAGTACTTGAAGCACAGCATTATCGTAATTGTAATAATCGCGTAACCAAAACGGCCGAGCAGGTCAGACGGTCAATATGCATTGTGGTGTCGAAATGGAATGTAGTTTTTCCATTCCTGGCAAGGCAGATTACCACTCAGCACCTTCAGTATTTTAGTTAATAAAAAATAAAGTTTAAAAGAAACGTGACAGTTATATAATGTTCAAACTGTTAAAATAATAACAAATGTTGAAACAGTTAGGCATTATTAAGCACATTTTAATGAAACGCAAATTGTACAATGCATTAGTCTGTTTTTATAGTTTAAACCCCTAGAAATGTTGGATCGTTAATCTTAGAAATTCGTAAGGATATAAATGTTGCCACAGCATTTTTTTTGAGTCTTCAAATCTTTTATTTATGTTTAAAAACGAAACAAAACTGAACTCTCTTACAGGGCGTTTAAGAACGTAGGCAAATTGGTCAAAAAAATAGAACGAAATTATTATTGGCTTCGATGTCCGATTTATCTTCCGCATCCATGGCAGCACCGACACCGACGGAATTACACCGCATCGCTGCGCGTTAATCAAGACCGAATTTATATGCATGCAAAAACGGGGCTAAATAAAATGCAAACTTCGCAAATACCACTCCAATTCTGGCGCATAACGGCGGCCCGGGAGATCCTAGAGGCAGTCCCACCCCGAGAGACCGATTTCAATTAAATCCTAGCATTGCTGCAGCACCTGAGGCATCCGTTTGATGTACTGCAGCATCGGTTGCCGCATCACAACCGCCATCCGGTAGCATAAACCCGGCGGGCACAGGCCCGGCAAACGCAGCAGCAGCGGCCTCCCGGGTTCAATATACGTTTCCGATGCGGTCCTTTTTGCGAACCTGGATTGCAGAATGCGCTCGTGCACCGTGCGAGGGTGTTGCAGTGGTGGGCCCAAGGGGGCCGGTGCATCGTCAGAAACGCTGCCCAGACAGGCCGGAGTCTATAAATTAAAACATTGACTTCATATATTCGCATTCGTTCGGATCGAACTCGAAGTTCCCGGTCGCCCGGGCGTGGAAGACGGTAGGACCGTCCTGGGCGAGATAAAGAGAGAGAGAGGGGGAGAGAGGGCCGGACCCGGGGGTCGAGAGTCGAAGAAAATCGTTTGCATGTTCACGGATTACCCCGCTTCCGATCGATGCCGGCCGGGGCCACGGTATGGGGCGAATAATTTACACACAATTTCAATAAAGATTTCTGCCGATCGGCAAGCTCTGGGATTCTGGGATTTCTCTGGCCTCTCCTCGGTGGTGCAATGAAAGGTTTCCCCGCCACCCGCCCGCACATTCTGCGGTGTGGTCCCGCTGGTAATGAAGGTCCGGACTGTGCGCTCGGAGCCCCGACCAAGATGTCTTACGGGGGCAGGCTTTGTTGTACCGAAGATACCGGTCGTCTGGTCGTCTTATCGGGCGCACGATCCGCCCAACCGCGGGGACCAATCATCCAGGACTTCCAGGAGGGTGCCCATGGGAGTCGGCTAAGCTACAAAAGGATTTTTCGAACCCCCAACGGAAGAACGCTCATATCAGGGGGCCAGGGTTCCCGGTCTCGACGCTGGCACGATTCCGATAATAACATTATCATCCTTCGGGCTTCCGGGAAAGGGAAAACTGGCACCGGCCGTGCACCGGCTACCTTTGCTTAGGCAGATCTCGATCTCGGCCCGACGGTGGACTTTTCGTCGAACGGTCTGCGGCCTTTTTCGGTAGGAAGGGCAAATAGCTGAACATAATTACAAAATGCCCTGCAACGGGAGCGCCAGGAGTGAACCTGCGTTCGAGTCAGTGTGTGGTGATGATGTTTGTCTTATTAAAATATTTGCCCAACTCACCACTGCCTGCCGTATGATATACATGTTGCCAGGACGGGCAAGTTCCGGGTGCAGGTCCTAGAAGAAACCCATTGTTTAGGTGCAAGATTTCTGCGCCACGACCGAAAGTGAAGAAGGAGCCGTTTTTCGGAAGGAAACTTACTCGATCCAACCCACAACATCATCTGTGGCTTTGTGGCCCCGAAGGAGTTGCTTACACAATGGCTAGTGCACTTGGCCGAGCACACAGCCTGCAGCCTGCGTCTGTATTAACTGTTTCTTGCCGGCTAAGTTGGTCGTCTTAAGGACCAAGCCGGCACCCGAATAGAGTTGACAAAAAAGTGACCGCAGTGCTGCTGGAGCGAGAGAGAGAAAGGAGAAGGGTGCCAAAGAGGGCCAGGACATCGTTCGCCTCAGTCTGAGGTGTGTAGTAATATTTCAGATCTAACACGATCACTTCTTATCTGATTCAATTGTTCTCGTTGGACCGGGCCGTTCTGCAGCTCGCGCTGCCCGTTCGCGAAGGACACCGGGGCAACCGGTCACACCACACACAGCATTGTTATGTGCCGGCCACTTCGAAGAATTCCCCTGTGTTCGCTGCTAGCATAAACGAGCATAAGTTCGCGGTTGCGCGGTTGCGAATAATACCGCAACTCGTTTGCAACTCGCCAGCCAGCGGGCAAGTATCGCTAATCGACTTTAACCTTCAGACGGCAACCTCCGTCGATGCGGGGTCGTGCGCTCCGATAGGCCATCAATTGAGATGTTTGGGGCTGCTAAATTCCACCGAACCAACGGTTAACATCTGGTTTAATAATTGCTGCAACTGTGCAGGGCGGAGTCGCATGGCACGAGAATGATGATCGTATTTTGTAGAAAAACACGGTATTTTGAAATCGGAAATCAAACTAAGGCTTAATAGGTTTGTGAGGAACAACACGAAGAGTACCGGCGAACTATTGTTAAACAATTTGATCGAATACAGATCATACAGATTTTAGTGAAACTAATTATATTGTGCTTATGTGTATCTGTACTCAATTCTGGTGATTGATCCCACCACTTACCATCCTCTTAAACAATGGAAACTTAAGAAAACCGTCTCACCAATTGAATTCAAAAACACCTCGCAAACGAATGAAAAAATCACCAATGCGACAGTAATTCGGCAAACAAAAATGCGTCTATGCTCCGCGCGTCCCTTAGACCACGAACCGGCGGCAGCACCCTGTGAACTCTAGTGGCAGCAATAAAATTCAAACAAGCTCACTCGGAATTTCGGCAATTTCCCAAACACTTTCCCACGCTCCGGCCGGCGCAAAACTGTCGAACCAAACTCGAAGCTCAAGCTCTAAGAAAATCGGGGACCAAGCAAGAACGAGAGACCGGTACCGAAGCAGTTCGATCTTCTCTGGGCCTCTAGCGGCGGTATATGCTGTGTGTCTCGACTTTGGCATCGACTTTGTGCGAAAATTTAAATCGATTTTGGTGTCCCTTTTTGGTCGCCCGAAAACGTCCTAGAAAGTTTTTTTTTTGTCCTCTCCGAACGACAATCGGCAATTCGCGCTGGGAAGGAATCGCGCTGCGAATCCAATTGGTCTTCTGGTGCTTCTTCGTTCGGACTTGCCAAACAAAAAGCGATAAAACTAAAAACTCAACTTCTTCTCACCGTTGCCGCATTTTGTTGAAGTGGAGCTGGTTAAAGCAACACAACAACGGGGACTCCTGTGTCGATCCGTGGCAGACGATCGATGAGAAAGTGGCTTTAAAATGTGGTTTGCGCGGTGATTCATCCCGCGCTTGCGGGATGAGCCTCGTGGACGTGCAACATTGTGCTGAACCGGGTTAGCGGGATCTCAACTTCAATCAAGCCCCGAGATGGGCCACCGAGACGCGGTGGCCACACTAACGGTTAACTGGTCAGCTATCGACCCGCACCCGCCCCGTAATTACTTTATTGATCCCCGTGAATGCCGATACGCATTCGTGACGTTGGCAGGATTCTACGGGCGAACGGGGTCCGATAATCGATCCTGGCCGCAAATACCTGGGCCGCACTGGAACCATTCTAGGAATCGATGTCAAATGAAACGATTCGCGCATTCGCGCGGCTCAGCGAGCGGCAATCATCAATCAGATGCCCGGCAAATTTCAGCTCCAGCCAAGGGCTCCTGGAAGGAAGTTATTTTCTCCTAGCCGGTTTACGCCGGCCGGTGCCCGGAAGATCGACCGATCACTTTTTCAAATCGGCTCGCTTCGGCTATCTATGCTCCGTACTGTCCGTCCTTTGAACGGTACCGACTTCCACGTCTAAAACGGTTTTTTTCATTTATCCGTTTTTTCATACCCAGCGAACCATCATTGGCCATCATAGCTCGTCGTAGCGATAGTTATGAAAAATATGTTGCCATGACATAGCACGCACGATTCGTGCGGCTGGAATGTCACATCTGGTTCCGTTCACAACTTCTAGCAACGGTTTGGTAGGGCAAACGGACATAACGGGATCAGTTGCGTTGGTTGGTGTCCAAAAATCATTATATGATTTCATTCACTGTTTTCAGAGGTCGGCACCGGCCGTGACTTATTTCATGTCGATACATTAAACTAATCAAGTGTAAAAAAAAATTGTCAACAAATTTTTATTTTTATTAACAAGTCGAATACGAAATCAAAATGTTATGAGAACTTAATACGAAATTTTGTAATTATTTTTTTTTTGACTAATTATTGTCCCACCTTTTCCCGCAATGCATTTGATTTGGCTTGTTAGGCTTCTTCTGGCGTTATCTTTTTCTTTCACAGCTTTCTAGTTGCAGCTTGTGGCAAGAAATCTCCTGTCCTATTATTTAATTTGATTAATTGTGCCCAGTTGGTTTGTTTGTTCCTTGCATTGCCGCACGCGCTCAGTTTAAATGATAAAATACTCAGTTCTTTTGAAAAAAGGACATTTCCTCAGACGCAGTTTTCAGGGAAAGTGCTTGCTTTTAGTTACAAAAATGATTAGTTCTGTTAATAATAGGTTATTGACTTTGATTGGCTCCGGTCAGCTGCGATTGGCGCAGTTAAAAGTCCAATTTCCAGTACGCGACGTAAACGCTACGAGGTTCAATGATGGAAACTCATTTAATTTTATCACAGGAATGCTTAATTACGATGGTCCCGCGTGGAAAACCTCTGTTATTCGCTAGAAAACCAATGGGCAGAAGGGATACGATGCGTTGGTCCCGAGGATGTGTCGGTTCACTCTCACTGTTCCCAGAGAAAGTGCCGCCCAGACTAGGGACGGTCGACGGTCTTTTGATAGACGACGGTTTTTAGTTTTGCTTTTTCAAATTGATTTTGCGTTCGCTATATTTAGCGTGTTAGCGCTGATGCACTTCACTGCACTCGATGCAATTCCGGCTCTGACCTCCTTTGGCGTGATAGACGGACTGCATCACGTGGTACCCAAAAAAAAAGAGGCGTTCGCTTCGTTTGCGTTGGGGTCAAAACGTGGGACACACGAGTGGGGACACAGTTCTTTACAGTTCGTTGGATGTCGACGACACAACCGCCCAGTGGATGGTTTTTGTAAATTTAGAAACGGATCAATCTGATCGCTTTTCGTCGACGGCGACGCTTCGGACGACCGCGTGGATTGCAGCCGATGTCGTGCGGATCGTCAGGCATGCTAGAAGCAGCTTTTTAGGATGTGAGGAATGTCAAACGGAACGCGTCCCCGGTCCCCGGCCGGCGGCGGCGCAGCAGCGAATACCGTTCGAACGACGGTCAAACGGATATGGTCGAAAAATGGCGGGCGTGTAATTCCAACAAGCGATGCCCGACATTCTCATGGCGGCTGCCGGTCTGCCGGTCGGTCGTTGGACCGATCAAAGTTGAGAGCTTTTTAATACACTACCCAACATTGTTCGATGCACTAGACAGTAATGCAGTTCTGAGGTTTGGTCCTTTTCACTGCGCAGATCACATTGATTGGTGTCTAGCTTGAAGCTGACTCACCACCGACGCAGCAAGTGAATAAATCGAAGAACCTGCAATTGTCATGCATATTCATTGAGCAGTTTGTCCTATGCTTTACAGAATTATGTATTACGGGTTAAAACGTTAGGACCGAAATGATACGGTGGCTAGTGAAATAAAGTTAAATGCTTGAACATTCGAATAATGCATGAAAATATGAGTGTATGGTCTTCCTGATCGTTTTTTCCAGACGTTAAAATGTTACAATAAATTTTGGCGATTAAATAACATTGTGATTTACTCCTGTGTTATTGGTCCAGAGCCAGTCATGCCATTGGTGAATTTGTGCGGAGCGAAACAAGGTTTAGTTGAAAGCTTGAAGCTTGAAAATTACGGTTTTTGAAACAACTAGAGTGGGTTTTGTTTATTTTTGAGTAACAATGTGATTTTTAAATATGTTTTGCCATTCAAAATGCAGAATTAAGGGCGAGAGATGCGCGATGAAGAATTCACAAAACTATATTTTATTTCCCAGCTTGTAATATTGCATAATCCTTGAGATATTGTAATCTAACCGATCGCGAAAGTCAAATGGTCATAAATATTCGTTTGAATGGTGAAAGAACCACTGATGTTGTAAAACTATCCCAAAAAGCGGCCAATGTGGCCCTATTATCAACAAGTTTACGACCTTGAGGCTATTTGAAAAAGAACTGTATTTTATCATTGGAATTCTTACCAAACTCCCTTGTTCTGTGTGCACTGGGTGCAACAGTGCTCTGGAGTGATGAATTGTTGGTAAAACTTAAATGCACTTACGCGGATTTGAACATTGCTTCTATAAACATAGTATATCAGCATTACGAAGTAAATTACAGAGGCATTATAGTCTAGGGATAGCCTTTTTCCATGAAACTTGCCAAAACTTGACGAAAGAAAAATTATTCATTAAGGAAAATGTCTTTTTGGCCAAGATTTCGTCTTACCACAGGATACTACACCAATCCACAAGGAATCTTAGATGATATTCGGGTTCTAGCCTATCCACGACAATGCCCAAATGCTCTAAATATGTATGGCTAAAATATTTTATTTATATCAATGATCTCTAACGGAAACAACATTTACTCGACTTGATCGATTGGTTTTGGTTGATTTTTCATTGACTACAATCAATTTTTCATCCTCGTATTTCGTATTTGTTTTGTTGAACTGACCGTGGTTTCACTATCCACTGTATATTCAAATAATCTTTAAAGATGAATCGCACAATGTGCTATAGCAGTCGATAATGAAACTGTACATAGCTAAACCCTGAAACATCTTTATTTTTGTTTGTGGATTTTTGAATCTTCGAATACTCGAACTCTAACCTGTATGATGGTGTTATAAAAGTTAGAAAGTGTAGTGGTGCAGTGGTGTATAGTGCTTTTCGTTGTATCTCTTTATTAATTCTTAGAAATTATTTGATTGTTGTTTACTCTGCCATAAAAAAGTACTACATATTGGATTGCTGAAAACCTAGATACCTTGGATAGAGTAAACTAATCTTCGTTCGTAATTTTGCTTTTAAATTAAAAATTTTCCATCCCTATCCAGTTTTAGCACTGCATAAAACACTAATCACTGCATAAAAGTATGACTATTAAGCTTCCATCTATTACCGGTGTTGTTTCGCGTCTCTCCAATTTGTACCTTGTTTGCTTGATTGCACTTAAAAGCTGCGGCTCGATGCTAAATCGTGTCTTAATTCCTAACACTTTATGATTTCCTCCCATCCGGAAGACTTCCGAGAACGTGTGGGGTTCGTAACAAGATGAGACAAATGACGGGCACGGCCGCATTTTCCCCGGTGTCGACATTACTCCGTATTAAGCGGGGCCGTTCATCTTCGTCACCAAGACTTCTTCGGTGGCTGCGCGACGCGACGACAGCGGCGATGGTGGACCTTCGCCCTAAACCACTCTTGACGTTGGCGATGCTCACGTGCGCGGTGTCGTGTGTAAATATATTCATTCATAGCCACGAACCCTCAGCCCACAGCACCCTGTGCCCTTTGCCGATGGAGGTCAATAGGTTCAATAGATAGTTAGCCGTTCCGGTGGTCCGAGCTGAGGGTCTCTGTTGCCATCAGTCTACACGTTTGATTCGCTTCTCCACCGTCGAGTTTTCCGAACATCCGATCCGGCCGCGGACGTCAGCTGACTTTCACCGTAGCATAAATCGCGGGACGCATGACCACGAAATGCACCGTCGCGGGTCCATTACGCCGAAGTGCATTGTTTTTCCAACGTGCCACTTTCACGAAAAACTTCATCAACCGGCGAAAGTCGGCGCTGTGCCTCGTGGTGTGGACAGCCCCCTTGGGGGAAGGCACCAATGCTTTCCATGCTCAGCGCCGGGTCCTGTCTGATCGATGTAACCGATGCCGGAGCGCCCCGTTTTCGCTATTTTTAAGCATCCAACAATTACCTTCACTCGCTCGCGACACCGCGGGCATGACTCGAAATTCCGGTTCAAATATAGAACCGAATCCCTGCATCCACCGAAGGGAACGGGAACGGACGGGGAACGCATAGCAGCAGCCGGGTGGTGAAAGGAACAACAAACGCGACGCGTCGCTCGGCGATGCGCAAAACAATACGCGCCTTCGGCGCGAGAGACACTAAAACCCAAATCTTTATTTTGTCAAGCAAAAGAAAAACAGGCCCCGCACGAGTTTTCCACGGTCGGTCGGCGCAAAGGTGGGGACTATAAATCAAGCGGCGGTTGGAAATTATTATGATGCAGGAAAACCTTTTCCCATGCTTGAATTTACGACGCACGGGCGTCGCCGGCCGTACTTTACGAGTTTTCCGATAATCTTTAATTCTCCGGGCACACGACCCCTTGGGGTGTGACTCGTGTTGGGGGTCATTGTCGGTTGGATCCTGTTTGGTTTTGCGGGCGATAATTTTATGTCGAGTTTATGGTAAACGCAGCGATGTTTACGACTACCACACGACGGCAATTGGAGGGAATCAATCAGCCATTAACGAGGTTTAGCAGCTCAGCTCTGCAGAACAATCGAGCATCGAGCGGAGTTCTAACCGGGTTCTAAGTAATCCTGAAAAAAAAGATTAAACCAAAAACCACCCAACGTTCAGAAGCTATTTCAATAAAATGCTGATTATGTGAATTTTTCTAAACGTTACCAAGAATAGAAGTTTTTAACTAATTTTCAAAGAGCGCACTAATATTACAAAACTACATTCAATGCACGAAACGGAACCCCCGAATGTCATCGAAACTGCACTCCATAAATTGCCCATTTATCGTTTTGACAGCAGACCGCCGCCATCCGCCACAGATGGCTTTATGAGCAATAGAGAGAGGAGAGAGAAACAATAAAATAAACCGCACCGAAACGGAAGGCTTCGAAGGTTTTGCAAAAGCCGCGCACAGCGCAGATCCACAAAAACCGGGATACAAACCGGAACCCCGGAAAAAGGTGCTGGTGGCCACCTGTTGGGGTGCCGTCGTCCACCTTTTGGGAGTAGTAAAAGCAACATGCGGATAACGCCAAACTCCCGAATGCATAATGCTATCGACGATCTCGCAACGTGCTGCAATTGGCAGCGGAATAAACGGAAAAACAACGTTGCATTTGCAAAAAAACGCATAGCCACGCGCATCGCAAACGCAGGCCACGCGCAACACGCTGGACTCTGGAGTGTCACCGAAATGTGAATGTCACAACAATCGAAAGCAAACGCCTCGGAGTCGATTTGAAACGCGGACCGGGTGCATCGTCCATGCTGCTGCAGCTCCCTTTCGAGTGTTGAATGCAGCGTTTAGAGACTCCGAGTTCCGTTTTTTCCCACTTTTTATCCGCTACATCGCTCGCCATACCAGACGATCGCCGATGACAGCCTACACGATCGGGCCGCGTGTATGTGTAGCATAAATAGCCGTGCCATCATCATTCATTTCTATTCTATCCATTATTTATGAGCCCTAAATATTATGGGTAAATATAAATGCTCACTCGGTGCAAATAAAAATGTAAATACATTACATGTGCGTAACTGGCGGCAGCAGTAGCAGCAGGGTGTACTAACTGTGTCGTTGCACATGTCTTTTCCGCCAGTTCGTTATGGCGAAATATTGCAGGAATTTATGTAGACAATTAATTTCAGCAAAACGTAACCCTCTGCCGCAATGGTTCGGGCACTTGAAAGCTCTCGAAGGGGTTCTCCCGGATGAACCACCAACAAGGCAATGGGCTTTGACACAATACTCTACAATACTAAGCACACTGCAGTTTAATAAAAAAAACTTCATTTAACAAAAAATATTTTTTTAAGAAAAAAAACGAATCAACGCTAGGCTTTCCTAATAGATTAATCAGTCCTGCGAGGGGCAACCATCTGGATGCCCGAGTCCCGGTGACATTTGAAGGATGTTCCGAATTCTTGGGCTTCTACCAATAGCAGCAACCGCGAGCAGGCAGGAAAGGCAGTCCCCTAATTAATTTATTATACTTTCAACAACACATGTACAACACATGAGGGACTCATCGCCTGATTTTTTGTTTGAGTTTTTACTTCCTCGGTATCCTTTTTCTGTGCCACGCACGGCGGCCCAGCATCCGTGAAGCGGAATGACAAAAGAATTCATAAGGACGAACGATGAAAAACTGTAACGGAAATTTGACTTCGTTTTTTTTTCGCCAGCCGCTATTAACACTGCCTTCGCGTCCTGTGCAGTGAATCGGGAATTGTTTTTCCACCTAGCGGTTTTGCTCCTGTTTGTCAATTTTCCACGTTTGCGCCCACGCGATGTCCTGCTGGCAGCGCGGCAATCACAGAAACACACCCAGAGCCGGGCTGCCCGAAAAATACTGGCCCCGTCGGTATGTTTGTTGGTATTTTTAATGAAACTTATCAAATATTCGAGAGTTAGTAATATTTCTGCACGCCCTCCTGGCCCTACCTGGCCAGGGATTTTCCGGCCGCACAGGATGCGTGCACAGTAAGGATCATGGCCGTGGCGTGTGGCGGGAAAGCTGTGGAAAGGCAGGACCGGGGCGTTTCCGCGCCACCGGAAGCCAATGCTGCGTTCCAAAGTGTGCGCATATTCCCGGGCACTCATACATAACTTGCCCGCCGTCGTTTGCTTGCTTCTCTAGGCACCACTGACTGTCCCATTCATACTGCGGAGCGCACATAAATTCCTCACACAGCGTAACTGTATCAGCAATCCGAGGGCAATGAAATGAATATGTTTCGAAAACACAAATATTTTAATTTACTCAAGCGCCTCGGCCCGTGGGCCAACGCGTCCTGTAAGGTGATATAAGTGGATTTTGAAAAATGACGTTAACGGCGTGGAAAGCAAATGGAAAACATGGCCCCGATCGTGTTCTGTTTGGGGCATCGTGCCACACGGCTGGTGATGGGAATGGCCGATCATCCACAACCTGTACGAAAAGAATTTCATTTTCTCATAAATATTTTCCTTTTTTCTATGCGACATTATCATGCACGTGTTGTTGTTGGCTGTTGCAACGTGGCGCAGTTCGAAATGGTAAAACGTAGAGCGAAAGGAGTAGAATTTCACGCGATACGATTTTGAGACAAATTAGCCTGCCTGAACATGCGTGAACACAACGCTGAGGCTGTCCACGCAAGGATGGCGTCGCTGTCGACCAAAGCACAAGATGAATTCCTAATATTCCTAATTGATCGATCACGAACCGGGGATGTGCGGCAGTGATTTCCAAGCCGTCCCTGGATGATTCGCGTTGGCTAAGCCAGAGGCCTCCACAGACCACAAACCACAAGCAGTGTCACCTTATTCGGGTGGTGAAATTTTAATTAAAACTACATTTCCTATACGGCCCTCATTAGACGCAGGCAGCGGCCGTATCGTACCGACTACGAACGCAGGACGATGGCATGGGATGGGCTACAATTCCGGTCTCTCTAGCCGGACATTGAGAAATGCTCCCGAACGGAACCGCGTGCGCCGTCCGGCATTTGTGCGTGATGTGAAAATGAGCTCCGTTGCAAGTTCTCGTTCGGCAGGAATGTGCGATGCCGCAAATGCGGGACGATATGTTTACGGGGCCCCGGCCGGGTTTACCGGACAAAGCGCAGTTCATCGACGCCAATTCCACGGCTCGGAAAACGATCGATCAGAATCGAGGGCATAACTCGCATAAGCCAGCAAATGGCGAGCGATTCGGTGGAGGAATTTTCCGAGAAACGTTCGGATTTGGGATTTGGCTGGGTAGGGTACGGAGCGAGCCGCCGATTAAGATATGCTTTCAGGTGTCATGTTGACCCCAAACGCAGGTTCGTCATTAGTCGGTTCCGAGAGTTCCCCATCTGCATACCGGGGCCGCAATCTGGCCGGGTATTTAGCATGCACTTGGGCGATGATTGAATTGTTGTACTGAACGTATTCAGCCTGACAGGAACATCGCTCCATCGGGTTCCGCCCGTAAAAATGCAACGTTGCAGAAAGCAACAGAGATTTAAGTTGTCAGGCGTAAGTGAGTAAAAGTAAAACACGGAGTAATCTCATTGTGAATGTTACGGGCCGCAAATTGGTACGCTTTAGTGTTATGAACCAGTCAACCAGACTCAGGATCGTAAAGCTTTGCCCGTTCCGTAGAGTCCTTAGCTTTTATTTACCAACCCACCGCTTGGTAGGTTAATATAACCCTCGTTGCTGGCGACCAACAATTCATTAGTGTTTCACCGGTGTGAGCTGAAGCAGCCTTTCCGTCGTCGTTGGCCGCTGTCGCTGTCCGCGTCATTCACGAAAGCTGTACAAAATGGCAGCAAATGAAGGAAACGCAAACGCAACCCCATTAGCAACAACCCTTGAGCTTCATAATTAAATCGAATAAACCCGCCCGAAAACCTGCGTGATAAGGAATCTTGCCGGGAGCCACCGAAAAAGAATCGAAAAACAACGGACCGCCCGCTGCCGGAGGATCCGGATGACGCGCGCAAGGACATCGGAGAAAACAATTATGGCATGGAAAGAGCGAGAGGGAGAAAAAAAGGACATAACTCCTGTGGCACAACTAGATAATTAAATTAAATCAACCCTTCTAACCCCGTTCCCGGTGTGTGTCCTCCTTGGCGTGTTTTGGTCGTTTTCATAAATTCCCCACCAGCGCAACCGAACCTGAAGGACCTCTCAGGGCGTCTTCGCCGAGCGCTGCGAAGGAGTTGAATGGAAACAATAAACGAACGCCTACGAACACCGGCCCCATAAAAGGGCAAGGTTTTTACTTTGCCGTCGATGCTGCTGCTCGATGGTGGATCATAAAACCGAGTCAACCCCCAGCGTTCCTGCTGAGGCCGTCTTGGGGTAGCCTCACGCAGGACCCGTGTGCCATAAACGTCCCCAAGGGTTAGGGGGTCTAGTTTATTTGAACGACTTTTAATTATATTCTAATTTAAGGAGCGCCACCAAAGGACACCGGGCACCGGTTTATGCTAATGGCCCGGCTTGAGGGCAGCATAAAAGAGTGTCGTCCGGTGCGCCTGTGCGCGGTTGAGACAGATGATTGATGGACAGACCGACCCGGTGACCCCATCGCTGTGGCAGTGAATAAAAATTTCATTAAGCTGCTTGTTTACGCGCGGCCATCGCGCGGATTAGTTGTGCGTCGCCCGTACCGCAGTGTAAGAACTCCCAAAAACGTTACTACACCGGGGGTTAAGGAGCTTCCACGCAGCATGATGGCTGCCGAAACGACTCGGTAGAAATTTAATAAAGCGTAAATGAACTACCAAACACCACGAGCGGGAGAGCTGCTTCTTTTACGGCCGCTCCAAGTGCGCCGTGTAATGGTCGTGCGAAAATTTGCTCGAAGTAAAGGGTGCTGCTGGCTGGGCTGGAAGTGTCTGGAAGATGGCCACCACCGAAGCGCCGACGGATCCATTAGCTAAGGGCCGCCCCGTTAATGATGGTAGGGTTGGAAAAACAAGAGTAAAAGCAACAGTATCTACTTACACTAATTGGCGTTGACTTGGCGGTGTGAGTATTTTTTGAGTGCGATTTCCGATCCCTCAGTTTCCTCGCCCCATTTTCTTTTAATTACTGCCGCGATGGGTACGGGCGCAGTTGACCGTTACCGATCGGACTCTATGCTGCGTCTATGCTGCGTCGGATCGCCGGATTGGAACCGGGTGGTCGAGTTTCCCCCGCCAAAGTTTGACTGGGAACTAATCGCAGAAGGGGCCATCTCGCCTCCAACGATAAGTTCCACCTACGCGCATAATAAAATGGTGAACGGTAGCGCGAACGCTGCCATCAAAACCCGTTTAATAAAGCTATTTTTCATTTTTCAATGATAAGCTTTTATTGTCGAAATGAGTAATGTGTCGGGCTTAAAATTCGGACCCCAGATCATGAAACCTCATTTTCTTATCGCGCAGACCTCCGTAAATGGTTTGTACATAAGCATATCTAATCCGGGGTTAGATAGGAAGTTATCTATTACCCAATTTTAATTGCTCGTTGTAAAAAACATTGTGAATAGACACATTTTGGAAGGGCGCATAATTAATAGCTTTATTAGTGCCAGGTACGAAGTTAAAAGTGAAGATATTAATTTCAAAATGTAGTAAAGAACACCATCTGAAGCTAGATTTATTTTCCCATTTTAATATAGTTCAAGTTATAATTTTAAATATTTTTATATTTAAGCCCATACGGATCCGAAGACGTCGCAACCATAATAAAAATGGAGTATGCCCGCTAAGCGCCAAACTTCATGTGAAAACGCACCGAAACAGCGGTACGTTTGTGACAGAAAATTATCGAAATGAACTGCTTTGAATTCCAGCCCGGTGTCGTGTGCTCGATCAAATCCTTGGTCTCGGCAGTTTTTTTTTTCTTTCTTGCCCGGAATGCCAAGAGCGGCCACACCGACCCGTCGTAGATGCTCATTAAAATTAAATCGGAATGTAGTAAAAATGTCCAAAACAACCCCGATCGAACCCTTAAAACGCGGAAGATGGGCGGAAAATATGAAGAAGCGTTACTGAGGGTCCACCAAGTGTCCCAAGCAGCCGCTTTCTTCGAACCTGCCAGGGAGCTACTGCAGGTAGCTTTAAGATGTTTTTAAATTTAATTACCCAAACACACTAGGCCACATCCGCCGGAGGCCTAGACACGGGAATGGACGATCCAGAACGAACTTCGTCCTCAAGACGTGGTATAAGATGCTGAGCTATCTTAATTCACGCTGACAAGCGTAGCAAAACGGGACCTACTCCGTTCGGCCGCCACACGTTTCGGGAACGGATACGCTATCTTAATGATCGGTCCTGTTGTGTTTCGGGGCCAGAGTTGGCCCGTCGCACCGCGTAACGCTGGGTGGATAGCGATCTCAGAGCCCCGTGGCCGGCCCCGTGTTCGATCAACGCAGGTAGCGCTCCGGAATATGCTCTATCCAAAAAGGAAAGCAATCCCTTTCCTTCGTCGGCACCGTTTAGACTTCGGTGGTGGTCAGCCTTTCTCAATGAATTGTTTATTTTCATTTTTCGTTTGCTGCCGATCGGTTGCGAGAAATCAAACATCGGTTCCCGCCGCAGCTTCCGTTATAAATTAATACCAATAATTGGACCGCAAACAGGCTGTGGATAAGACAAAGGCGCATAAAAGTGTATTTAAAAATAGCGGGCAATCAGAGCGATTTGTGAGAAATGTCCAGAAGCTTCTGTTTCGAAATACTCAAAACAAGAGTGTCTAATGGGCAGTGTTCCGGAGATAGTAAAGTAGCGGGCTGGAATCATCCGAGCGAATTTGTGGTAGTTAGTGGGCAGTGAAGCAAAATTGGAAAAATTTTATCTAAAGTTGTAAAATATTGTAAAATATAGTGTTGCTCATTAGTGCGCTACCGTAGAAAGGCTAAGACTAGAAGTCGGGATAGAATATTCAAATTTACACTGCCATCAAACCCATAACCATAAGAATAGGCAGCGGAGGCTCCGGTCGCGGCACCAACAAAAGCTCGCACTATCGGTCGGCTCGGCTTCCAAAACTCCGAAAAATCCAGTAAAACGCTCACAACATAACACGATACCGAAGTGATAAGAATTTCGATAGCATACCGAATCAGCATTCGAACGGGGGCCTACATACCCTTGCACGCTTCAGCGGCTCTACCGGGCCCTGCCAGCGCAACTTGGGTGGCTCGGACAGCCCACGGAAGCCACCGCCGGACATCGGGTCCAGCATAAAAGCCGCCAATAAATTCGACCATTTCGACGTGGATCGGCCGACCGGGGGGCATCGATTCGAATAAAATTGTTATCAACTCAATTACGATAACGACCCGAACTGGGAAGGTTCCACGATCGGTTCCGACGCTCTCGGAGGGTGAATCCTGTTTGCGCTACCTTCGACGACGACGACAACGACGGGCCACGGCGAAAGGTCGTCGATAAGAGGAAATATTTATTGGCACTGCCACAGACCTGCCTGGGTGGCGGCCACTACCGCCAAAGCCAAAAAACGAGACGTGTAAACGCGGAAGCCTTCGTGCCATAACATGATTTCCTTCCATTCCCCAAAAGTCGAGCCCGAGGTCCGAGAATGTTACACTTCGACGGGTCCTTCCGACCGCCAGCAACTTGAACACATTGCTTTATTGCTTTATTTTTAGCGCCTTCGGGTTGACGAGTGCCCACCAGGGCGGGCACACCAGGCCCCTACGAGAGCCCTCCCGGAGGATCATCCGGAAAAAAGGAAACCCCCGTTCGCTGATAAGATATGGAGCCGAGGGCCGAACCAAATCCAAACGAGATGTTGGTACGAATGGTTCGCTCTTTATGTTTAATAAATTCACCCCATCCCGATGCCCGGGCGTTCCCGTTCAGCGGCGCTTGCGGTGGGGGTTTGTGGTGCTGATTTGAATTTTAAATGACCTCAACACATCGCCCACCGTCTGCTCCTGCGGCGAGCTTAGCCGCATTCGCTAAAAACTCACTAAAGACGCTGGGCTCGATTCGCTTCGGGTGAGAACGTCTTTAGCCTTCGACGCCAACTGATCTCGATCGGGAGTTCTTTCGTCCACACTTCTTTTCTTACGCTTCCACCGGACGAGGACCATTCATGGGTGAATTCAATTTGTTCGCAATTTCGAGGACAAGAATGCCGAATGAAGCGTTGAGGCGATTATCGCACTTCAAACTCCTCCCAGGGAGGGCGAATAAATGGGTCTCCGATGGTTCGTCGATGGCACGACCTTTCGCTTACCGGAACGCGCGGGTGCTTAGTGTAATTAATTTGGTCGCTGAGAGAAAAATCGTTTTCTTCAAAACCCTCATGCTTAACCTAGTTTCTTAAGGCATCTCATTGAGCGGGCACAGACGAATGGTAACGTGGAATCGTTAAAGAGTGATTGAAGACGATAAATCAGTACTACAGATTCGCACTATGCATTACGCAAAACGAGAACTAACTGAGAGCATCCTTGTTGAAGAGGCTGATTGATCTTCGAAAGGGAACTTATGCAGTGTGCTTATAAAAGGAAAATTCTTACTTTACTTAGAAGTACCGGGATTTTTTTTTTGATCTTGTATTCAATAATATCACGTAATGATTTTAATTTTGCATTTTTTTCCATTAGCATTAATAGACCAGCATCCGACTAGCGACTAACGTAGACTAATGATAATCTAGCTTCATGGGGTTACCATCCACAGAAGAATCTGCTTTCATTCTTCACAATAGAAGTTATTGTGACGGATACAAAGGATGACCATTGTTTTTGTGCAATTCCCTTCTTGCAATGTTCTGTTTATCATCCATTCTTAAGATAGTTTTCTATTAATAGAGCAAGAATGAATTGGCGCCACAGTCAAAAAACTGACACTTGCCTAAGCACGTGTATAGCCTTTTGTTCCATCGTCATATTTATTTTACTACCATCGAGAGGAGTTGTTAGAAAAAAATGTAAGACGTTCAAGCAATTCTCAGTCGAAAATGCTTCAAAATGTGACTGTACAGTTGCTGGTTGAACTTCAGTAACACCAACCAAATCAATTGTTTGCTGCAAGCTTGTACATACCCATCATGAACTAACATCACCCGTTTCATTAGGCTCACCTCCAACCAATTCCGGTTCTCTTTTGAATGCATATTAAATCTCGGGAGCATTAATTGCGAATATAATTTATAACTTTCTTCAAAGCACAAAGACACCGCACACACACCCGAACACACCGGCCACAACCTGCCGCCCTCGGCACACCTTTCAGCAGGCAGAACACCTTTCATCAACCTTCCCGCTAGGCCACTGTTTGCCAATAATTATTATCCTCACGGCAGCATCCCATCCCGGCGTGACCTATGCAACCTCAACCTGGCCGGCTGGCCGGAAACCACCGTATACACACAAGCACACACTTGCCTTTTAATATGCCAGTTCCTCATAAATTTCCCAGACTCCTCGTGGAGCCACGCATCCAGCAGCCCGCGTCACCCTGGCCTGAAACATTAATCACTCTTCATTTTAATAATAACTTCCGATGACAAATGGTAGCCCCTCGGTGGAAATCGAAATCGCCGTCACCCTCACCGGGAAAGTGGCACGGTACGGTGATGATGATGGTCGTCCTCTCGGAACAGGATCGCGCGCCCAAGGTACCGTGGAAGCAACAGGGCGCGGGCCACGTGTTCAGCCCTCTTCACGCGTCGAACTTATTGCGTACACTTGAGCCCGGTGGCCACGGCGCCCGATAGCAAGTGTTCCCTGTTCTGCAACCAGCTCTAAGGACACAACATACGAAGGACCCGCCGAAGGCCGAGGTGAGGATTATTTGATTTTTATACCGGGAACAGAAAGTGAGAAGGATAATCAGTTGAACAAATCGCTTTTTGGTTTTCTTTTTATTAGTTTTCCTACCCCTTCACTCCGAGCACTAGTGTCCTTCATGTGGCCAGATCCTTGCAAGGGCAGCGCGCTGTGTTCCGGTAATGTTGGCAATCGTCCTCGGCGTCTGTTCGGGCGGCAGAATTTATTGAAATCGACACCCCGAGCCCGAGTTGCCATGTAGCCCGGCCCTGCCAACTGAAGGACGACGGAGCGTATTGAGAAGACCGGTCGCGTCTACTCCGGCGGGGAAAGGATGTCCTCTTCGTCCCCTCTCAGCTGACCCGGGTGAGTCGAGCGAATCGGAAAAGTCGGGAAAGATTTTCCACCAGCGGCAGTCAGCCAGTTCCGGTTGATAGCCTTCCCGAGTGTGGCCAGAGCTGAAGGTTAACGTTTTTCAATAAAATCTAATAAAAGTACAAACACCCCGACAACCGACCCGACGGACAAGTGTAACGAATGGACATCCCCGGAGCTTCCCCTTTCGTTCGACCCTGTCCGGCGAAAAACCGACGCTGCCCGACGGAAGTTATGCACGTGAGGGTGTGCCTTCAGAACCTTCCACCCACTGGGGTGTGTGTTTGTAATTTTGAGGACGATCGCTATTCATATGTTTTTAATAAAATTTAATCGCAACAATGAACTCCGTGAAGCCCGGCGCCCGAAGACGGAAGTGGGGCTCAGCAACTCTGCTCATGGTTCGTTGCCGCTGAAAAGGGTTCATCCTGGTGACAGGAATGACGACGACGACGGAGCGTGATAATGTCCTTTTTCGGTGGACGAATCTGTCCGTTTAAAAACGAAGTGTAGTGTGGACGGTCAGCAATAATGGAAGCAAGCTGTCGTGATGACTGAATTATTTGATTTCGCATAAATGCTGAATGTCATCGTCGGGTGTTTTTTACGGGTTGAAACTCACCAGACTCCGCATGCAAACTCGGGCCGGGTGTGTCGGGACACCGGTTTGGGTCCTGACCAGAAATTCCGGCATTTAACACCTTTTTTTCTGATGAGACCCGAAAGCCGGAGCGGTGCCGATTGTGTTGGTTCTACAGTGTTTGGAATTAAGTTGTTAATAATCCTCCACATATTTGAAGCTTTTGGAGTCGGGTTAACTGAAATAAACGACAACTATTCTGTGTTTGCTAAATAGTTATTTATTTGTTTATTGAATTTATTTTTTTGTACTTCTATTGACTCCGTGACTCTCATCTGCTGCTTTATCTGCTGTAAACGTTTTAACATACATTTAAGATCGTTCTTTTTCTATTGCCATTTTTTTCTAACAATAGGTCACATTTTAGAATTATACGATTCTCTCGTGCAGAAATTATTTTAAACATTCTTTGAAAATTGCGTTTTCGTACTGATTTTAGTTAATTTGATCAATTTTAACTACTAATAACATACAAAAAGTATTCTATTGTTTCTAATAACAAACGTGTAATTCGATAGTCCCGGAATCCTTCATGCCATCCGCATGCCTTATCGCAATATGACGAAGCTGTAATAAACATTTAAGGCAGCTTCACGTAAGACAAGTAATGGACTTTAAAACTATTTAGAAACCCCAATAAAAGCATCCATTTCACATTTTCCAAGAACTATTTTTAACTCGCCGGCTTCGTGTGACCACAATGTGCACATTTTCTATCTTCTGTTTTATTGTTCCGTCTTATTGTTCATTGTTCGATCTTTATTGTTTACAGCCGGACTTTCAATCCCATTCAGCGGTCATTTGAGTGCGCACAACGTTTGCTAACAACGTGGACGCCCCCGTTAGCCGGAAGCGGAAACGGGACGGTGCAAAACACTTGAACCAACCCATGGCCCCACAGTGAGCCATAAATTCGCAAATAGCCCATATCATGACCGGTGGCTGACGATAGCAAATTATGATGACGGCCGCCGCCACGGGAATAAGGACAAAAACAAAACTCGAAGGACGACGCGAAGGATAAGGAGCGCATGGCAGAAACTAATAAAAATTTTCATAACCTCGCTGTTGGCCGTCTAATAGCCGTCGTAAAATTAATACAAAGATAAATTACCGTGCTGGCTGGCTGGCTGGCCATCGGGGCTGGGTTTCCGGACCATGTTCACAGCGGCCACACGTGCAGGAACCGCGTGACATCGTCCTTATGGTTCTCTATTATTGTCGGTGTTTTTTTCTTTCTCCTTTCGCCACAAGCCTCGAATCCCTCAGTCAGTCGATTTCAACCGCGCACCATCAAGGACTCGACAACGCCAGGGTTCGGAAATCCGGAGGTTATTAAATAAAAGTTAATTCGCCCTATCCTTCCGCCGGGCACGCCACGGATCAACGGTGAAGGGCCTTCGTCCTCCCCTGGCGGCCTGAGAACGACCTGAGAAGGGGTTCGAAGGATGCACTTGTTCCGGGACTCCTGTATTACACAACAATTATCACGCTGAGAGCGATGATGTTCGGGCCTGGATCGAGCCGGAACGTGGACCAAACCCTCGGTGGATCGGGAACGCGTTTCGTCTCGATTTGTGCAACCTGCTGATGATGGGGTGCGGCCACTCCACCGCCGTCGAGGGGTGGCTTATTTGCTTTTTTAATAAAATTCAGATTAGTTCCGCGGTAAGTACCGCAGTTTGGTACCCTCGGGGTTCGGCCATTGCTGGCGGGTTGCGGACGTTTAATATTTGCCAACACGCTCTGTCTGAGGCGGATCCTTGGTGTGCCTTCCGGAGGGTCCGTCTCGGTGAGATCACGACGGCGGTGATGGTGACCTATTTCATGGTTGTGAACATTTGCATATGGTTGCAATTAGTTTGCTCACCGATGCTGAAAAGATGAGCAAATTGTTGTGCTTAATGTTTTCATTACTTCTCGGGCCATTTATTTTCCACCGTTCAGAGGGGAGTGGTGGGCCCAGTTTTTCACTTGTTCTTGGCCAATCGAACAACTCTGCGGAGAGGTCAGGTGGCACTGAACCAAAATTTCATTTTTCAAAATTCTACTGGCATAGATTTCATTTACAGACAGTTGTTTCTAGTCAAACTTTAATTTAATCCAAATTTAAAGTTTTTATCGTTTTTTGGAACATGTTAACCGCACTATCTGGGATCACACTGAGGACTTTCGCATAGAAGCCGGTCATAATCGGTACAACGTAAAGGAACGATCGACGAGGCACTTGACTAAATGTGAACGATTCGATAAATCTTGCAGTAGAAACTATAACATAAAAATCAATGAAAAATAAAAACGCCTTTTGTTATACAACTAATATTTAGCTAAGAGTTATTTATTGCTAATTTGGCATTTTTAATTTAATCTTATTATATATATTGTTCTAGTTTTGACATAATCGTAAAATTGTTGCATAATACATACAATAGTCGAAAAGAACGCAAACTTCGGTGGTTTTCTCTGCAAACGACTTGGCAAAAGCATGTTCAATCAATAAAAAATCAATTTGAAAGATGTGCAAAAAGAAAAGAGCAATAAATCTAATGCTGTCTTTTGGAATATTAAAAGAAGTATTGAAAAATAATCCATTTCATAGTTTAGCCGAAAAAACTCATGGTTGTTTTGTTGGAATGCTGTTGGTTTTGTTGGAACTGTTGTTTTGTTGCAACTGTTGGTTTTGTTGGAATGCTATCAATTTATAGTTTGATACCTTATGATACTTTTAGAAATGTCTCAAATGAGTTAATTGTATTTTGAACTCACAATCTGAGGGTATATTAACGGATATGAAAACGTGTGTTGTAATTCACGTTACAGTTGACACAATTTTGCCAGTTTTTTTATGAATAAAGTGTCCTTGTTCTTTTCTTCTGCTATAATCTTGGGAACTAATTTCAGTAAATATGGCTATTTTCAACGAAACCTTAAATAGCAACATTATTTCAATGGACTCCTAAACACTACTATTAAGGACGAGACGCGGGAATTATGACCAATTTTGCGCCTAACCACCTAAACAACGCCCGTTGTTTCCTGTCGATTATTAAATTACAATAATCAAAAGCCCACTCTCGATGATCGCAAAACCCACACCTAATAAGATGTATCACCTTGCCACCTTCCAGCGGTCGATGTCATTCCGGAGTGTCGTTCTTTTCCATCCCAAGGAGCGCGCGGAAGAAAGCTGAAACACTTGGCACATCTTCTTGTCGTCGAACACCCGCCTCTGCCGGTATCGTTTTCATTAACATCATTTTCCACCGTTCCGCTCGGCTTGGCTCGCCTTTCTGGGCCGCGCATGAATTGATCCACGAATTGATGGTTAATAAAACGCATTTTCCTTTGGAATTTCCTTTGAATGTGCACAAAGAGCCGTGGCAAGGACGACGAAAAGCGGCGAGTGATTGAGTGCGTGTGTGTGCGCGTGCGGGAGAGATAGAGAGAGAGAGTTCTTCCTCGACAGCCTTCCGTCACGGCGTCATTTGCGTGGAAAGCTCTTTCCCGTTCTGCGGGAAGGAAAGCCTCCGTGTCATTGTATTTCATATTTTGCCGAGAAGAAAATGGAGAAAGAAAACTCCATTATCTCCGCGCCCGCGCCGTATCCTACTGGGAGGCGTTTGATCTCAAGTTTTCCACGGACTTTGCGCCGAAACGCCCACTCCGCCCACCGTCGTTTGCGGACCGGTTTTCCATGCCTTTCTTGGGCGCTGGCCGGGCGGGGTGAGATAAGAAACGAGGCGCAAGTAAACTCGCTCATTGTTCATGAGCCGAAGCTGCGGAATCCTTCCCTTCTTTCCGTTACGGCCTTGCGTACGTTCGTGCGTGCGTGAGGAAGGAAAGACACCCCCGGCTTTGGTGGTCCGTGATTCAAACAAGGGCCACTCAATTTCCACGCAAAATACAAAAACAAAGAAACAGAAACCCCAACCGACCGAGGCCCTCGAAGGCATCATCATCATCGTCGTCGGTTGGAGGAAAAGCGGGCGCAACAGCGGGTGGAGTTTTCTTCGAAGGAAAATGTTCAAACCATCTTGCGCCTTACGCCGCCGCCCCATTCCTCTTGCGGAGCCACCGCCGCCAGCGGGTGAAGTTTTGCGAAGAAACGAAACCATCAACATTTTCCACCGCACCTCGTTATTCCCCGCCGGGCCCCCGGCAGCTTCCCAGGAAAAGTGCAGAGTTTTGTGCGGAATGTTGGCCTCCGTTCCGGACTTTTGCCAATGGGGCGCACACGGGCGGTGGAGGCAACAAATGAAGGCCCCTCTTCGGGAAAACTTAAGGATGCGAGTCCCCGCACGCCGAGCAAGGTCGGATGAGGTTGGAAAAGTCTTTAACAACTGTGAAGAGAAAATGGAGGCAAATTTGGTTTATATTTTGTACGCCGGGATGTGAATCGTATCCGTGAGGCCCGTCGTTGCGATGGGAATCGGTCGAAGGTTTTCCATTTCAAGTGCTTTCGGGACTGTGTCAGTTTAGTTGAATGAACAGCACTACGGTAAAAAGCAACGTAGGAAGACGAAGTAAGGGGTTACTACATTTGGCTGCCCATCTTCAGTTTGTTCATTGTTTATAAATAAAACAAACCTTATTCCCCTCATATTCCTTGGGGATGGGGAATTCATATTCCTTTTATTTTAAATTTGATCATCGATTCTTCACAAAACAGTAACCATATTATAGTAAATGGTAGCCATGTTTGTTGGCTGTTTCAAGTAATTACGAATGTGTGGTTTGGTAAAGAAACATAATCGAAAATATACCGGTAAGTTTGCATAACTGCTGAAAATTCAAAAATGATGTGTACATTTTCTCTTATGCAGCTACTAGCGCCATCGTGGTGTGCTGTGACTCTTCTTTGAACTAAAACAGTTTGACAATCTGTTTCTAAATTATTTCCTACGAACTAAATTATTAATAACATTCTTTTATAATTATAAAAACTTTAATTTTTTTTTAGACTTTAAAGAGAAAGCCTTTAATTCTTTTATAATTTTGGCAACGCAGCTCTATTAATCTTAATTAGATATGAATTGAACGTCAGAAAAATGGCACAGTTTCTACAAACCTTGGTAGCTGAAACGTCAAGTGATATTAACGTAAAATCACTGCCGAAACAAATGCGTTTTCACAAATCCAAGCGGTAAATTATGGTTTTCTAATCTTAATTATGTTCCACTAATATTCGTTCGTCCCTTTTAGATGCCAAACTTTCAATCTCACCTGACGCAAATAGAAGTGTGCGATCTTTTCTTCAATATTCGCGTGTTAAAGATGAAGGACTCACTGTTTATCTACATTGGTGAGAATAAAGCCGAAACCTTTGACGAGCTAGCCGTTGCCATGCCTGATAGCCGAAACGAGAACGAAGCGCTGGCAACAAAACTGATTGGCCCGGATGGAACCGCATCGCAGCTGTTGGCCCAGCGGCTGGCCAAGAAACTCAAGAAGCAAGTGTATCTGAGCCTGGGAGGAAGCGTTCCAAATGATCTGATCGTGAGACCGTCGATTGAGAAGAAGATTTTTGAAGAATTAAAAGCATAACAACTACAAAGATTGTTCTTCTGAACATGATGCCGAACCAATTTGCAATTTGATGCAATTTATGTATAAAAGAGTTCCAATTTCTAAATATATCGCACGAGATGCAGAAAAAACAAGATAAAAAAATTTCTGGATACGACGAAGAAGCCTTGCTAGAAGCTCTTCGAGAGAAGAAGGAAAAGAAGGAGATGGAGGAGGATCGCTCATCGCCAGAAGCAACCTCGGCGAATATCATACCGATTTATGATGCCGTATGTAGATATGTTAGAAAATCAGTATGAACAAATTCTAATTTTCTAATTTGTTTTTTTATTTAGGCCATTGTTCCCGTAGCGAAAGATGAATCTAGGGAGCAAGAAATAGAGGAACACGAAATACTAGTTGAGGAAGGAATTGCTGAACCTGTGGACAACCAGCAGCAATGGTTTGGTGAACAGATGGAGAACCAGCGGCAATGGTTTGGTGAACAGATGGAGAACCAGCGGCAATGGTTTGGTGAACAATTGGCAATCGTTCAGCAATCGATTGCGGAGTTGAAGGAATTGTTGGCATCACCACACGCAGCAACAACATCATCTCAGCCGATGCCCCGGCAACAGAACCAAGTAACCCACCCACCAACATCAGCAGTTCAGCTTCAGCTTCCAGCAAATACTAAGCACAGGCTTGATTTGCTGGAAGCTGCGGCAGCACATACAGAATATTTCTCCATCGTGGAGCAACACGTGGAGAAATACATATCAGAGAACGATGTTAGAAAGCCGACGTTTAGCCATTTACTTGAAAGTATATTTACAAAAGAATTCCTGAAAACATGCAAATGGAAAAGACGTACAGATGAGGGCGACATAATTTTTAAAACTAACATTAACTGCTTAAATTTACTGACTAAACTTCTACAACAAGAGAAATACAATAACACCACCAAACGTCTAGGCTTGCAGGATGTAAGGATTAAAATGAAAAGTTATTTAAGTAATATTAGATTTAACAATCGTAATAACGCTAGTTAGTTTACCTCCACTGTAAGTTTACCTTGTAATTCAAACACATCCATACGAACAAGTTTTGGATACGTTGATGGAGCGTCACGCATATGGAAAGATGGCCGCAGAGTTGAGGTCCCGGCGAGAGGTTTGAGCCTTAGATTTAGATCCGACAGTTCGAACTGTTGGATATTGGTATCTGCAGGGCAGGATAATGTGCATGTTGTAAAATTCAACCGAGCTTCAAATAGTCCTTCGCTACAGTTGAAAGGATGCCGGCATATTGAGCCTGCATTCAAACATGAAGGTTTGATCAACAATTTCGCTTACGAAGAGTATCCTAATATTTTTGCTACTTTTAGATGACTTCGCTTGCACATATTATTATCTTCATGAATTTTACGCTTAACATCCACATACTCGCAGGGCAGGTTCATCATTGCAAACATATTTTTCATTAAATCCATTTCCTTGGTTTTAGATATAACAATTTAGATTTAGGTGTAGATGATCTTTGCTGGTGTTTGTTTGGTGTGGTGAAACTAACTAGCCTTATTACAATTATTATATTATTATTATTATATCTTCTTCCGGCTACAGCCTTGAATTTGCGCGAACTATCATGAATTGTTGAATAAATTAGTTTTCAAAATATAAAGCGATTTTCTTATTGATTTTTGAAAGAAGTCATGTTCCGATGTTGCTCCTCGTTCGGGCTCTATGCTTGGTGGCAGAAGCAGGTGACCAGTTGAAGTCTAACAAAATACTTTTAATTTAATCTCTTTCTTCTACATCCAACTTATTTCAAATCATACTTTGTTTCCAGAATAATGGAATATCGATGGAAATCGGGAGCCGTCGTCTAATGATCCGCAACGTATGAACACAGCTACATTGGAAGATCGTAAAAAAGGAGTACTCTTCGTGAAGAAACTTGGTGCCGTCCTTGTTAAGCGCAAGATGTACGACCTGACGTTAGCGGATGATATTTTAATTGAAATGGGTTCATTGTACCCTGGAATTCCATGCGATGTTGAAGACGCGTTCAACATGGAAAAGGAACTCGAACCCGTGCCATGTACAGCTATGGGAACTGGGTGGTATTGGTACCGCGCTATAGGTGAGTTTACCGATGCCTTTGCTTTGAGAAATCTTTGCTTTTAATAACTATCCATTTACCACAGAAAATGGGCTCAAGTAATATTTCAATAATCAAAAGAAATTCAGGAAAGTGTTCCTGAATTTTAATGTCGACTAAGTAATGTACCGCGCAACGAATTCTGTATCGTGGGCGATCATGGGACGTGTTTGCGAACAAACCAACGAATACACGGTGCCATTTCTGATCGCGCTTTATGTCGGCACAAAAAACCCTCCAACCAGGAATTTTTAAAAGAATTCGTCGTTGAAGCTCGTTTGTTTGCCGAAAGAAAAATTCGTCTGGCGAGTGGAGCAACACTTACCATGATAATTCGTGCATTCCAATGCGATGCGACAGCACGATCATTCGTCAAATGTAAGTTTCGTGCAAAACGTTCGAGGACTCCGGTTTAATGCATAAATGAATAAATTCCAGGTACAATAAAACAACATGGGATTCACGGTTACCTAAAATGCACAACCATAGCAAAGATATACAAAAACAGCGTCAACTTTGGAACAAACACCAACGCCCCCGCACGCACCGAACATGAATTCCGTAACGGCACATATGTACAACACTATTCGAAGGACAAAAACGGTAATCCTGCAGGAACACAGTTGCAGTTTTTAGACATAGATCTGATTAAACAAATCCCTGTTGGAGACCATCTACACCTGATACAACAGGGTGCAGTGAAGAAGTATATCGTGGAAAACATATCTAAAACCAAGGAAATGGATTTAATGAAAAATATGTTTGCAATGATGAACCTGCCCTGCGAGTATGTGGATGTTTAGCGTAAAATTCATGAAGATAATAATATGTGCAAGCGAAGTCATCTAAAAGTATTGCAAGAAACAATAGGAATACTCTTCGTAAGCGAAATTATTGATGAGACCAAGTTTCCCCACTACAGTTGCCTACATTGGGCATGTGTAATATTGTGTAGCGCCCGTTACAAGCACCTTTTAGCGGACGCAGAAAGGTTGCTGAAAAAATACATAGAGTATGACAACAAGGAATACAAAAAAGTAACGTGCAACACCCACTACCTGTGTCACGTGGTTGAAGAGGTGAAGCAGTTTGGGCCGCTTCCTTGTAATTCAACACATCCATACGAAGAAGTTTTGGATACGTTGACGGAGCGTTACATCTCAGATCAGCAGCAGATCTTACAACAGAGTGCAAGAACCATACGCAAGTGGGAAACTATCCTCGGCCATGTACGTCCGGTTGACTCCTCCTCGAAGCCTGCACGCATATGGAAAGATGGCCTCTGCGGCGAGTTGAGGTCCCGGCGAGGTTTGAGCTTAGATCCGACAGTTTGAACTTGGCGGTGGACTGTTGGTTCTTGGTGGCTGCCGGGCCGCATGATGTTAAATTCAACAGAGCTTCAAATAGTCCTTCGCTACAGTTGAAAGGATGTCCCCTGAAACATATTGATTCAAACATGATGACTTTATAACGGACCCACCCAAAGACTTCAATATATTCAAAAGCACAGACGTCGAAAGTATGGAAGCTAAAAAAGATTATGCAATTGGCAGAGTGTTGTGCAAATTGCTGGTGTGGCAATGGAAAGAATGCACATACTTCATTCCTATGCCACAAACCTTTGCCGATTGCAATGGAATGGATCCTTTCCAGGAAGAATGGAACCAGCTGCATAGTGGAACAACGACTAGAGTGCAGGTAAGCTTTGCGAACAACAAAAATAATTGCGAACTACGATGAGCTTAACTAATTCCATTTGCATTCCAACAGCCATCCACATCCACCACAAAATGAAATGCAGAAATCGAGAAACTGATGACGCCTCCCAAGGACCCAAGGAGCCACGGCGAAACGCCGATCGTCAAACGCACACACGCACTCACCGTTCTGAGAAAGCTTATTTTATAGCAAATAAGCTAACAGCCGTATGTTTGTTAATCTATTCTGTTCTGTTACATTATTTCTAGTGAATACTATAAGAAATAGTGGTCAATTGCCAAAGGAATGCTGGAGGAATTTGGTAAGCAATATGAACATGTGTACGGGAAACGTTATATTACCAGCAATGTACACAACCTTCTCCATGTTAGTCACGAAGTTGATCGTTTTGGACCATTGAGTAGCCTCACAGCATATCCTTTTGAAAACCAGCTGGGAAATTTAAAGAAGTTAATACGCCACGGTTATAAGATTTTGGAACAAGCCGTCAACAGACTGTCAGAGCTGGGTATGAGCATAAATTACACCAAAAATATCCAATGATGAAAATGTGCGCTAATCGAAAGCAATTGTTCATCAATGACAATTTCATTCTGGACTGCACCAGAAAAGATTCATTTTTTTTAACTAAAAGTAACCAAATTGTTAAAGTATGTGACATGAAACAAATTCCAGGTTCCCATTTCGAAATATTTGGCAATGAATTCGTTTCAAAATCAAATCGCTTTACACTTCGTTTCCTCGGCAATCAATATTTATGTAGTTGAAAAAAATAGTTTATCTAATGTGACAAGTCAATTCAATATTGAGGCTATTAAATGTAAACTAGCTGTTTTAGATCCTAAGAATGTGGAGTGCTTTTGAGCATGGACGTTGGTAGGAATTGGAGCGGAATCGGACGGATGTGGAGTATCGAGAAACATGGCTTCGCTTTGTTGACCTCATGAGCAACGTGCTTTTCTTATCAGTATTTAGTGTGCGATTTTGCGTGATGCTTGAAACCGGGAATGTACTTTATGCTATGCTATAATGTATTTTTTGAAAATATATAATCGGAAAAGTATTTTACAGATGACTCATTTAGCGAAAGGGATCAAGTATCTTCGTGTGAACCGTACATTTTTAGCTGTCTACAAAATAACTAGCTGTAAAAGATACACATAATCACTTCAGACCATAACTTCGTTCCACATTAGCGGGCCAACATTTAAAAGTAACAACAACCGCGGTTCCATCGTTACTCGAGTGCGACGGGCTTAGTGTTAGATAATTGGCCGCACTCGAATCCAGCCGACATAATTTGGCCGATTTTATGTTCAAGCTTGTTTAAACATTCGATAAAGATCAATCGAAAGTGAAACCAACAATTGGCTTTCCTGGCAATTTCTCTCTCATTAAGTGTGCCATCGGAAAAACCCTATTTGTCCAAATTCAAAATTGGAATAAGGCGTATGTATGGAATAAATATCTATTTTTTGCTAAGATCTTGAAACCGTGGTTTCTGGCTGTAGATTGGCCGCTGATGCTGGTTTAGTCGACCCACCAAGCAGAACGGAGTCTTTTCGGTTTCACCTGGGCGCATAAGATGTTATCCCCCGGTTCCGGAGAGTCGCATTTGAATAATCGCCCATTTCTTTATCCGCAGTGTGTTTTACGTTTTCGACTGTTGGTGGCTTTCTATCGGATTTAATCTACCGCGCCATTTTGGGCTCGGTAGACGAATTAAAAATTAGGTCATGAAACATTCGCATTGTTTCGTCGTTTTGGTCTACCACACGACGAAACCCACCAAATGCTGATCGCAGTGGAAGGCGAGACACCGAACCAAGCTTCGTAATAGGTTTTTCTACAGTTGTTACAGCATTATGGTCGGCGCGACTGGACAACATTCTGCCTCGGCCACAAAAACGCGTGTTGGAACGCGGTAAGAGCCCGCCATTCGATGCGCAAGTCGCGTAATTTACCCGCGAGAACCGTGTGCCATGTTTGGACGATCTAAAAGAAGAGTTATATCACTTTGGCGGAGGTTAATCATGGTTAATTGTGCCCGGAGAATTGTTTGGATGGTGCCAGTCCGGTGATTCTACCGTTACATCTTCGATGTTGTAAATGAAACGACTACGTTTTGTTTGGGTTGTACATTTTAGAGGCCCTTCTTGGCTTGGCAGGAATTAATTTTTAATTACTAAAATAATTTTAAAGATCTATGAAGTCACATTATTCACTAGTCATCAGAAACAACATAAACTGATCATTCTTTTAATTAATCTAAAACTTCAGGTCCAAAGTGATTGGCCAGTGGATAGGCCAAGAGGGAAAAGGTTCAAGTAACTAGCAATCAATCAGCTCACTCTCTTCTCTGTCCAGTCCATCTAAAGAGACATACTATTTACGGATTCCATGATAGGTGTGAGAACATCTATTCGATCGTTCCTTAGATAGTTAAAGATTCGCGATAATGTTTTATGCGCTTATGTTCTGACACCGAGCCCCGTAAAGGAGCCGAGGTGTCGTTAAGAAATAATCTCGATGTCCGACCGATATTCATCTTTTCCATTTGGAAATGGTGATCGCTGATCGCGATCGTGTTCCGTGTCACCATCGGTGCCTTCGTTCCGGTAGCAGGAAATTGGAGACGCGAGTCCATAAAGAGATACGCGCGCATGTACACGATTAACCGACTTAATAATCGAGGGCCGCGGCCACTTGGCCCCTCGTCGGTGGTCCCCGGCACGCCATCCATTACGCAACCGCCGGCAAGATTTTATGCACAGTTTTTCTTCGCGTTTTCTCCGCATCATTTCTGCATCAACTGCGGCCGCTGGCCACGGCCCCCAAGGGCGTTCGTCGGCCCGGCCTGGGCTTTCGCTTTCTTTCTCGTCTAGGCTTATCATTGGCCGCCGCGGTACATGCGGTGGTATGGTGCAGCCTCCATCAAAACGCTAGAGGAAGCATTTCTCTCGCATTTTTTCCCATCTCGCTACATTTTCTGTCGGCCAACAAAACCTGATGTTGCTTCCTCTTACACGGTGTAGCCTTCGAACTGGAGTACAGCTTATTAGGAAGGAAGCACAAGAGCACCGAACCAAACGAGGTACTGCCTTTAATCGATTATGGGGGCAAACGTGTAAAACGTAGCTCACTTGGCGGATTCAATGGTTTGTTCCTTCAATCGTAATAAGCACCCACGACTTATTATGTGTCCAGCATCCGCGGCACTACAAGAAACCGTCCTAGACGGAGAAATGGCAGTCATTGTGCTCGAGGTTCCAGCCAGCAAGGCGTAAACTTGCTCCGATTTCGCGATTGGATACGGCACCTGTTGAGTCGCGGCGACACGCGTAATTATTTATATCAATCGCAAACCGGCCAGCACTGCAAGTGGTTCCTCCAGGCGGCAGTGGGTTTAATTGACCTATCACCCACTCCTCCGGTCGGATCCCGACGGTTTCCTTCTGCAGTTTAAACCAACATTACGATCTTCGCATAAAAGAAATAATTAGTAACAAGCATCAATTCTCTTATCAATTCAAATCCTAATAAAACACCAGAAACAACAATAAACCATAAATAATGTTACATGGTATATCGTTAAATTCATTGTAATACATTTGCTAAAATGTTTACTCTCGAATGATTGAGTGATGCGCATCAAATCAACGTTTTTAAGACTCAAATGATGGTTTTAATTTTCACCATCAGCAAACCAATAGTGCTTCGGTCATTAGTCGGACAAATTCCAAAACTGAAACGCTTTTTGCACACTTAAACGTGGTAAACCCGAAAATGGCTACTGCTATTACGGAGCAAGTGGCAGTTTCCTATTGCGGAGGAAAGTGGTCCACGTGTAATACAGCTTGTCAATCTAATGCGGCCGGACAACGTTGTGAATTTTGTCACATAATCATCAGGAAGTTGGCCTGGTTTTTTCCACATTAAGGAGCTCACCCGGCGACAGGTTTTCCGGCGATCGGCGGATCGGAACCTCAGTTGGACGATTACAGCATAAGAAAAAAGGGGTCTTAAGCTGGCTTCTGTCGTGGCACTGATAATGCTGATCGCACCCCATCACCTAACGAGAATGAATGACAATTATGTCTCGCGGAAGTGTTACATTAGCACAACCGGTCGCGTTCAGGGTTCAAAATCAGATTCAGCTATGCTCTAGAACTATGGCTTGAGATGTCGCGATTGAAGGCTAACGGGCGATTAGTTAAAGAACGGACAGGATGGTATTTATTGACTCTTTTTATTATATCTACTCAAATTAACTTGAAAACGATGCATCATGAAAGATGGTGCATTGATATAAAAGGTGTGAAATTTTAGCTTAACATTAAATATAATTCACGCAACATCCTCAATATCTGGCTGTCTGGGCATCGAAGAAAATTTCCAATGAAACAAACTGCTATTTTTATAAAATTAAATTGAATCACCATTATCTTGAAAGCAACACCTCTGATCCCATCATCCGCTCGACGTCGCGGAAAAACGATATTATGTCATCAATCTGAAATGTAGGGCTTGCGTTTCGCTTCCGTTCCGTTCCGTTTCTTTTCCTTTTCTTTGGAGCGTGAGGCCCTCGGAGTCTTGTTTCGCAGGCGCCCCTCAAAACCACCCGTTCCCCAACGCGCCGAGCAGCTGCTTCTATTGACGCCTTTATCAATTTCCTCATGCCGATGCCGTCGTCAGATGTGTACCGAGTGTTCCCGATTTGAGCACAGCCCTTTAGCACCCTTCCACAAACCGGAAAGGGAGTCTCCGATCTGGCGTACGGTGGAGGTCCGGTTCCACAGTGGACTATCTGGCTTCGCTAGTCTTAATTTTTGAAATATAAATGTCCCGATCGCGAGATGAAGCGTAATCTGCTGGCACCGCTCGTGCCGAACGGAGGTCATAGGATACGCCCGAACCTCCCCAATCTTCTTGCACGCCTCGTTGCGCCCGCGAACTTTACGGCGCGCTGAACGCAACGGGTTGGGGTTCCGTTACACCCGCGAGAAAGAGGCAAAGAGAAAAGGATTGATCGAAAGCGAAAGGAAAGAGAGATCCACCCGGCGTTGGCACCACCACCCAGCCTGGGGGCGGAGTGGGGGACACAGGGGTCGGTTCTATAAGTACGGTGTGGCCGCCGGTGGTTTGCGTTATTTACGGCAGGTCGTCGGTATTGGCAAGTTACGGAACGGAGCGGACAAGTGACTGAAGAAACTGAAAGTGAAACATGCACAGGTGTTGTTGGTCTAACTCGAGTGCCGATAAACAATAGTTTCGTGAAAAACAGTAAAGTACTTGCAGAGCCCCTCAAATCAAGTGCCAGTGAAACGTCCGATAGTCAGCGTCACAACAAGTTGATCATTTGGAAAGCCCTGCGAAAACTCGGCCCAAACTAAACGTGTTCGCCATCGTCTAACAGTTTTGCATCATGAAGTTGCTTTTAGTGGTAAATGAAATTATTTCTTTTCTTAGAGTAAAAGAGAAAACACAAATGCTCATCTCAACGACGCCATTTCTCCGAAACATCATATGCAAATGAGACATGCAGCGGTTGCGGTTGTAATTAGGGGCAAGAAAAATCCATTTTCCACGGGTTGGCGTGGTCGTTACAAATGCTCTGCGCCCACAGCCTCCCGGAACCTATGCAACGGATACCGGAACAGTGCACACCGGAAACCGAAGGCTTTTCTTAGAGTAATGGAATCGCAGCTCTCGATAACGTCGTTGCGTTGCGCTGAGGCGCAATCAAATCCACAAAAAACAATCATTGAGTTGCGCGTGCGGTTGCGTCATGATTTTTTTGGGAGTGGAGATGGCAAAGTAGAAAAGTGCTTTAATTTTATCGCCAAGTGGGCATAAGAGAGACTGTCCGGTGTTATGTGTAGACGGAGTGGAAAAAAGTTTAAAGGATTTGGCAATTTCTTTCGCTCCGTTGCGACATGATCCCCGGATCGCTGGACCGTTTGTGGATTGGTTTGGAGATCGCGTTGAGATTGTTTCTTGCCAAAGCTGGAAATAAAGTAGTAGTTCAGAAAAAGTGAATTTTATAAACTTTAAATTGAACATACAAAACCTTCTACATTTCGAATTAATAATCCCACACGATCGCTTTCGTCCCCAACAGGTTGCAACCTGCCTTGTGGGAGCAAGTCTCCTGCTGGCCTCACCCGTTCGACAGAACAAGCCGCGCGCGCTGGTAACGAGCCGCGAAGACACGGTGACGGCGGAACCGTCGAAGCAGAAACCCCAGTACCTGATTCAAGTGAAGCCCAAAGACGAGGAAGAGGACGAACTCTCGAAATTGGTGGATTTTTTCGCGAATGGGGAGATCGGCTCGCCCAGCGAATCAACCGGATCTCCCCACACGACATCCTACGGCTCCTATAGTCCTTCCCGGGACGATCTGACCGAACCGCTGTTGCCGCCTCCGGTCGAACAGAACGAACCGAACTACTACGCAGCCAAGCCGAAGAAAAACAAGGGCAAGAAGTACATTCCGACGCAGAAACTCATCAATCTGAAGAACGCCGACGGTCTGGAGAAACACGCCAACGAAAAGTCCCGCCTGGGTAGTCAGGGCGGATCGGCACAAGGATCGGATTACAGCGACGAGGAGACCTTCTTCCTGGACGCCATCGATCTAGACAAACTGCTGGCCAGCGCGTTGCTAGGAGAGCAGGACGCCAAAGCGGAAGCCTCCGGGGGGGCATCGAGACGTTTACTGTTGCCACTGCACCTAGAGGAGCTTAACCAGGGCGAGTTTGTGCCCAGCCGCAACCGGAGGGTGGACCAGTACACACGGCCCGTGGCCGGCGAGGACGAAGGTGCTCGAATCGATTTTCAAATGCACGGCCACAATGGACCGAACAGCTACAAGTTTGGCTATGACACGGGTGAAGGGTGATGATCTTTTTGTGACTAACTGCACGATTCCTGTTTTGTGTTTTGCACGTTTTTTCAAATTACTTTTTGGTTCCCCAGTTTCCCGATGTGTTCTAATGTCGTTATCCTGCCGACAGACAGCTAATTCTCAATCATTTATTTGCTCTATTCCGCAGGAAGAATCGTCAGTTCCATGTAGAAGAGCGAGATGATAAAGGCCATGTCCGGGGTCGCTACGGTTACTACATGAGGTCCGGAAAGTTTCGCATCGTCAACTACAGCTCCTCACCAGAAACGGGATTCAGGATAGAGCCGTAACGTGCCGCGGACATGCCGCCGCACAAATTAATCTTTGCTACCTGTTTATGATTTATTTATTTACTTTACATTACGACCGATTGCTCGTCCACACCGAAAGCATTACGCTCACCATTTTTCATAGCCATCCGTTTCTTTTCGTGGCCACTGTGGAGAGGATGGTCAAATAAAGCCAAATGAATTGAGTTAAAGTAGAAGTCTTGTTGCACTCCGAACACTAATCGATCTCGAACCAAACACGATCTCACAAGAATGTGGGCCTGTTGAGAACCTTTGCAACGAATACAACATTTTCGTAACATTCAAACAGCATATTCCGCATACAAACAGGACGACAGGACATACAGGAATGGCCGATTGTTCAACAACTACGCATTTAAACGTTTGGTAACCGCGACAAATTGATCCTCAATATTATCCAGCAATCCCGAGGCACCGAACCGGAACAACTCCGGGGTGAGCCACTCGCTGCCAAGCGTTTGTTGTACCATCACCATCCAAGCGATCGCATCCTGGACAGTTCTCACGCCACCCGCTGGTTTGAGTCCGATTTTCTTCCCGGTCAAACGATGGAATTTCTGAATGGCACGGATCATGACGAGTCCTACGGGGAGAGTGGCATTGACCGTTTCCTTGCCGGTGGACGTTTTAATGAAATCCGATCCGGCCATCATCGCCACCATTGATGCTTTGAACACCTGTATGCGAAAAGATATGTCGAAGATTAACCGAAAGAAAAGGACACTGCGCTGAGTTCTGGCTTCGCTTACATTGGCCATTGTTCCGCACTCGCCGATGCCAAGAATTGCCTTCATATGCACTTTGTCACCGCAAGCTTCGCGCATGCTAACGATCTCGTGGTACAGTTTTTCCCACTTTCCGGTCAGCACCAAACTGCGATCGATGACGATGTCTATCTCGGTCGCGCCCTGCTGGATCGCGAATCGTATTTCCTGCAATCTGGTTTCCAGTGGGTAAGATCCGGACGGAAAGCCAGTGGCCACAGACGCGATTTGGATCTTTCCAATCATACCCAGTGCCTTCAGTGCGCGGTTTGCGTCGGCCACGCGTGAGGGATAGACACAAACCGCGGCAGTGTGCACTTTTCCCTTCATGCTGACATACGATGCGTGGTCAGAGAAAGGGTAAGCGGCCCTGAAGCAAAGCCTGGCAACGTTCGATTCCGTATCATCACCGCCGAGTGTCGTCAAATCCGTTAGCCGAAGCGCGAGCAGTGTGTACTCGAGGAGCTCGCGGTCTGAGACGCGGTTGATAAGCGCAGAAGTCAAGAGGTCAACAGAACGCACCACGCTGGAGAGATTTACCCGCACGTTGGTAAGTTGTGCTTTATCTGGAAGTGTCAACGAGACAAGTTTACGGACTCGTGAAACCAATTCAACTTTCAAAGCACTTACCGAGAGGCATTTCTTTATTTGCCGGCATGTTTTGGGGGTTGCAAACGGGTTCCTGCCGATAAGAGAACAATACTAGACGTACACGCTAAAGCGTTTTATGCGTTTTATCAAATCAAAGTTACCCAATTCGAAGAGTACAGTAGTTTAAGTTATTTCAAGTTACAATTTACGATGCAAAGGAATGGATATTGCGAAAGATAACAAAACGATAACAAAACACCGTTCACTTCAACTCCGATTGCTGTGGAATTACGAAACAAAAATCAATGAAGAATGTGTGAAGTTAATCTGGTGTTACTGCAACTTTCGCGAATATTACCAATTAATTTCTGGGCCAGTCTTTCTTGCAGAAGTTTTAGTTGAAATTCTTCGCAGTTTAATAGTTTTCTGCTATCAGAAAATTAAACCACCACCTCTGACAAATGAAATGCTGGCGGTTCTCACGTTTATACTTGCGGTTTTGGGTGTCGCCACAGCTGTGAGTTTTTTCGAAATGAACGTTGAATTGTTGGGCTTGCTCTTCACCGGTCAAAAAACCGGGCAAACAGTTCCACTGAATTTCCTCGAACGACGTACATCTGGGAAATGAAGACGAAACTATTGAGTTTAAAATAAATCCAATTCCACACAAGTGCGATTAAGTTGCGATTAAGATCATTGGTACAAAAGATATCCATTGTTGTAAAACAATGACAAAACTATAGCAACCTTGATGGTGACAACTTTCTTCTGTTCGTTTTTTCCTTCGCCTTCTTTTCTTTTCAAAATACCAAAAGTTAAAACTAAAATCAATCTATTCCAATAATCATAATAATAACTAAATAAAAATTACAATCCTATTTTCGGCCGAATAACGAACAATTCAAAAATGTTCCGTGCGTGCTGTCAACATCCTTTTCCATCTCTTTCCTATCGGTTAATTTCGAGTCGGCCGTCGGACGTAACGTAACGGCCGATTTGAATTTTGCCTGAATTTTGACATCTTGTCATTTTTCCCGAGGCAAATAGAGTTTGTGTTGTTTGTTTACATTTTGTATTTGCTTAGAGGAAAATCGAAACCAGTGAAGGAATCGTTGCCGCATTTTCCAGTCTCAACGGATGTTCGCTGGCGGAAAACTGGCCGAAGAGCGCGAAATCAGTGTACCAACGGAGCGCAAACCGTTTATGATACCACCAAACTCATCTATTTCGTTGGTCATCCACCCATCTTTGTTAAAGAATTGGTTGGTAAGCTTGACAAAACATCAAGTGATAACGACAAATATTAAAACAAACTAAACAATAGCCCAATAACCGGAAAAACCAATAATAATTGTGCAGAAAGAGAGAAGGGATGAAACGTTCTCTCATTTCTGCTAATGAGAAAACTGCAAGAAAAAGGATGCAAGGCGCAGAATGTGCTGCGAAAGAGTGAGCTCAGTCGGTTTAAATTTTAAGATGTGCATGAAAAAATGTTCGTGGCGCAAAATATAAAAAAACTACGAAATTTATATTTCATTCAATTTGAATTTGACGTTCGTCAGCACTTGGTTAGGTTCGTCATCAGTTTCAGGTTCGAAGGCTCAAAGTTACGTTGAACCGTGTTGAGATTCTCAGAGAAACAGAGAGAGCCAGAAAAGAGTTAAAAATTTCCAACTTTTGCTGGGAACGGACGCGCGCTCGTGTAGGTAATTCCCGTCGAATTTACGTGTTGTTGGTGTTTATTTGCGTATTCTTGAGGATGGTAAAGTAAATTCGGTTCATGGATAAGTTGGCTTTTCGGTACGCATCGCAGTATCCGTGTTTAGTGCTAAAGAGCGAGCGGGAGAGCGAATCAATGAACAACACATCAAATAGCGACACGTGAGAAAGAAAGCGAACCAAACCCGTGAAAACACTGTCACGAAACGGTGGTAACAAGGAATTCACCGTCGATTCCAGCATCCCGAAAGTTGGCATCGGCAGTGTTATTACCAGGAGAGAGAGAGAGCGTAAGATACAGCGAAAGCAGGGTGCGAGCGAGAGCAAGAGCAAACGTAATCGTGAACGCACGGAAGAGTTTTTTATGCTCTTGTTTTGGTTTCTGTCACTCCGCGGTCGTGAAACACACTTCCAGTGAAACCGTAATTAACAACACTATATTGGCCACATAGCGAGCAAGTCCGTTAGCAAGTGCCGCCTTGTGAATTTCAAACCAAAAAGCCTCTAACGAATACTCCGTGAGCCTCCGTGTTGGTCCTCCAAGATCCGCCCCATCTCAATCTGCCCTCCAGCGCTGCTTTCTGCCCAGCATCCTCGTTTTTGTACAGGTTGCGTTGGAAACGAAAGTTTCACCGGATCCACGGAAAGAAGCCCGGGCAAACGGTACGGAGCCAAGCATTAAGACGAGTTTCGGATGGCCTCGAGTGAGCGGTGAAACCGTAACGAAGAAACAAGAGTGAGGCAGACAAAAACCGCGTGGGTATTGTGAACAACACAAGAAACCGTCTCCGAAAGCGAGATAAAAACGTCGAAAACGGTCCAACCGCGAAGAGGTTGCTTTTCTTGGTGCTTTCGGCACAGTGTTTACCGATGACGAAGTGACCAGCTCAAACAAAGATAACGTACACAATCCGGATTGGATAGTAAGAAGCTCAATGCTAATCTAATGCAGAAAGCCCCAACTGTGTAATGTCCCAAACTGTGCAAATAAGTGATAAGACGGATTGGGAGTACTTGAAACTTCAGTGGGCGACTTCAAACGGGCAATCGATTTGTTACCATATTTCATGCCTCACCATCGATTGTGTTTGCTTTGATCGCACTTGATTTGTGCTACAAAAGAGTCTGCTCTTCACCATACTTTGCGAATATTTAATTAAACACCTTTTGTCCATTTATTCGTTTCCCATTCAAAGCTCTAGCTGTTCACGTGCATCGCTCGTCCGAGACGAAAAGAAAGTGAATAAAGATGTTCGCGTTCGGTGATTAGGCCAAATTAAAAATGCATGTAACGGATAACCGCAGCAGCAGTAAGTGAAAAGAAAAGCCCTGGTCAATGGAAAGAAAACAAACCGTGTTTGCCGCGAGTGTTACACAAATTTGTGTTTGTTTATGTGCCTGTGTTTGTGGCAGTCTGTGAATTGGTCGCGTTCGTGTTTCGTGATCGCGAGCGTGCTCGTTTCCCCAATTTGGCTGATATTTTGACCAAAAGTTGTTCCCATTATGTGTGCGGCTTTTTCGGTGAGTGATAAAATCGGATAAATGCTAAATCCGTCGCTGGTGAAAGGTGTACCAACCCTTCCACTAGGAGTGTAGTGACCTAGTAAGTGGTGGAGTGAGCGAGAAAACCGGGGGAAACATCCGGTTACTTCCTTTCGTGTTCGTGACCAATAGAGAAACAGGGAGAGAGAGTGTGACAGTGGATGCCGTGAGAGGAGGAAAAGTTTCGACTGCTCCACCGATCTTCCGGGCCCGGATGTGCAAATAGTTGTGAAAATGAATAACAACAGCTCGCGAACGCATCTGCCGTGGATGTTCAACAACTCGCTGGCCATTCGGCAGGAGATCCAGCGGTTCGAGAGCGTCCACCCGTCCATCTACGCCATCTATCACCTGATCGATCTCATTCCCGACGGGCGCGCGGAAGTCGCTCAGCAGATCCGGGACCATGTCGTCTGCATTGAAGGTAAGGCGAACGAAGCGGAAAAGCATAATTAGTGTTTTGTTTTATTGTTCCCGCTCTGGGAGCCGCATAAAAATGTCCAAATTAGTTGTAAAAATCGAGCATCTTGAGCACGGGTTGTCGGGTTGTGTTTTGTTGAACCCCGTTCAGCTTTCAGCTGCTTGGCACGTTGATTGAGTGACGATTTTATATCATCTTCCGAATCAGCTAGTTCTTGTATGTCAATAACTTGAGACTGTTATAGACTCAAGTTCGTTATAATGGGGAAATCGGGAGGCATTCAAAGAAATTGAGACGCTTTTCGGACAGGTTTAGTGCGTAAAAATGCAACACTAGTGTAAAAAGTCGTCGTAAACAGCGCATTATGCTGAGCCCACATTGCAGCAGATTCGAAAGGAGCTGGGAGTGAAAATCATTCGAAGAGCCATTCAAACATGGGTCGCAAAAGAGCTGACAGGACATTTGCACATAATTTGGTTGATAACAAATTCGGCAAACTTAAAACCGGATCGGCATTTGGGGTGCTACTCGTTTTACGCCTCCATTCGAAAGCACGTAACGCCAAACGCCTTCTCGGGGAAGCGAAATCAGAATATGGTAAAATTGAATCCAGATGGGAAAACAGCTAGTTATGTTCCTTTCTGTGGCGCTCGCTGTTTCGTTCTGAAATATGCCGATATGACCAGATGTAGCTCGGAGACGGTCTGTTTGTTCTTCGTACTTTTCCCAGTGCCTTCGTTCGAATTATGTTGTCTCGAAGGCCGATCACGAAGACCGGTTTCGCAGAGCGTGATGCGTGTGATGTTTATGGTTATGCTAATGTACGTCGGCTAAAATTAGACTCCTGCAGAATCATTTGTGGTTTGTTTCTTTTCACAAATGCCGTTGGCGGGTTTTTTCGATCAAAAGAACCGTAAGCAAATGCAACGTTTTTGCCCCACGTTTTTGGCCCACTTTCAGAACGATTTCTGGAAAAAGTCGCTTTTTCGGGCGTCATTTGTTCAGCTGTTTTATGGGCCCACAAAACAGTGGCAGTCGCTGCGTCGATGAATAAAATTAGTAAACAAAACGACAGCGAAGCATCTGTGACATCATTGTTCCATGGTGGGGCTTGTGTTTTTCCTGACCTTAGGACATTGCGAGCTCTGTGATGTCTAACATCAGCCCACGGATCGGAAGATCAATGAACTTATCGTGCTTAGGGACGATATTGGTTGGGCCAACTTGCCGCCAGGTCTGTAACTCTGTGACGGAGTAAACTACTGTAGCGAAGTGATTTTTTAGGGTGGCCAGAATGTGGTCAAAAGTTTCTTCTGCCCATAGCTACAGCAATAAAGCTGGCTGATATAGAGATCACAATCGTTGTCTTGGCATTTTTCCAAAAGGTTTGAAAGAAAATCTTGTGCTATCTAAAACCCATCTTGCAGTTGTGGATCGATAAGAAATATCGTAGTATCAATAGTTATGTTTCGGTTTCGCTTCGTAAATTAAAATCGCTCGGAAATCGGAAATTAAATGGCAGAACGATCTTTTTGAGTCTGTCAATTTATTCAATAATGTTAATTAAATTTATCAAACTAATATTAGTCGCACAGAAAATCCCAATACTTCTTGCGTTTTTATGATCCAGCGAGTGCAGGCCAATTCTTTCTGCAAGAAAGTGCACATTGTAAGATCGTTGAACGATGCTCTATGCGCTTAGTGCCCTACCATTGACCTGACCACTATGACCGCGAGAAGGCAAAAGGTTCGCGGACGGCCAATAAATTGAGTGGAGATGAAAATCAGATTACGTCATTTGCGTTCACTCAAGGAAGCACCGCAAGGGTGAAAGAGAAACTGCCCTCAGTCTCTTAGTGGAGCTTTTTTGCTGTTTTTTTTCACTATTCAGCGTTTCGATTCCGATGGCGAATGGATCTATTTTCAGCATTGTGATTCGCCGAGCTTATGACAGCATTTTTTGTTTTGTGCAAACTTTTGCCATGAACGTTATTAATGCCTTTGAGCGTTTTGTCTTGCGTTTCTTTTGTAAATTGCTTTCGTACAAGTTTCAGATAAAATAATGAGACTTTGCCGTAGCGACACTGAGCATCACTTACTCCACTTCCGACCTACATTGTTCGAATGTTATCGAGCAGTCTTCTCGAAGCATTCTCGCAGGCATTCTATCCGTAGCGCCTTACTCAAAGGGAAAATGCTTCCTCAATGTCCCACAATGGGCAATAACCGACACCTTTTGCTATTTATCGTTACTGAGCATAAGAGGTTCATGGACTCTAGGCCAGGAGGAATTCTTCCGACAACAGTAACTTGCATCGATTACACTTCGACATTTGCGTTCCTCTAATGTATTTAGGTCAAGTTGTGTACGTTCGTTGAGGCTTTTGACGTCTTGACGATGTTATGTGGGGGCTGAAAGCGGCATTCGCGGGAAGGGAATCCTTTTCCAGCCCATCGTGTCCAACTTTCCGTGGCACAGAGGAAAGTTCGTGCTCTAACGAGCCAAGCCAAGCCTAGCCATGCTCTAACAACATTCTGAAGAGACAAAAGTAGACCGTTGGTGTAGGACCGTTCGACAGAGGCCAATGTTTGTTGAGTCGAGAGAAAATGGAAGGAAAATGGGTTCCGTAACAGAACCTAATTTCCTTCAGATGTCAAGCATGGCTTTTGTGCTTCACGGTCATACGATGTTCGTTTAGCTTCGCTGCCCCGGTGCCTTTTTTGGGGCAAAAGTTTGGTTTGGTTTGGTGAATTATTTTTATCAGTTTTCCCCGGAAGGGGTTGAGTTGCCGAGGATGCAAATTTTAGTTAAAATAATCGAAAGTATCTTCATATTGTTACCCCAAGTCAAAAAGGTATCAGTTATTTGCTCAAGTAAAAATAATTCAGATGAATTCAGAGTGATATTCAGAGGAGAGAATAAAGTGGTAAAAGTATTTATCTTTCTAGTCATGCTTATGGCAAAAATGCAGGCCGCTTGTTTTTGTTATCTCCCACGTTTCTAACTACTTTGTACGGATGGACGCAAGAAACGGAAAGAGTCGGCCCAATTTACACAAAATGAAGATTAGTAAAGAAGGACCTATAATGGCCACATCTTCTCAACAGACTGTTCGTGCGACGAATTCATACTTAAGCGTCACGTTCAAGGTCCTCTTTTCTTCCTGCACTGCGGCAAACACCGATGAAAGATGCGATGTAAAAACGATGGAAACTAATAAAGGATCCAATTCCGGGAATTTCGCACGTTTCGTGTCCTTTTTTACCTGCAAGCCGTTTCCGTGAATACCGTGGTCAGCAAACGAAAACCGGACCGAAGGAAAAAGAAATCTAATCCTTCAGAAGGTCAGATGGCTTGGGTGTGTACCGTAAGAACCTCAATTTTGGGCTGACCTTATGCTCATAAACCTATGCATTAGACCTTCGGAAACGTGTCGTAGTAAAATGTGAACATCATCGATGGCGCCTCTCGGTAGTGGTTCAAGTTCGACGAAAAAGGTAGATTCCAAGTCGGCTGTGTACCGTCTGTTCCGCTTTTACTATGTGATAATTTTCGCACCCTGCATACCCTCTGCAGGTCATAAAAAACTCCGAAGAAGGCTCCGTTTCCGGCCCAATCAGTGTGTTTATTTGAATAACTGCTTTTCCTGTGTGAATTGCAAAGATTTTAATAAGCGGTACATTCAGCTTGCACATTTCGCTATTTCAAAAACAAATTTTTGTGAAATTTCTGCTAAATTACCTACCGGTATTAGTATAACTCATTGGCGAACGTTTAAAGATGCTTCTGGCTTCTCGTTTAAAGAAACTTCTCTTTCATCGTCGTTATTTGTTGTGGCCCGAGCGATAATCCAAACACACAAAAAAACAGTTCCTGCTAGCGTCTCACATGTCAAGCTTATCTTTGCACCGATCCTAAACATTTACAGAAGCTGTGTTTGTCTCTGGTTCTAAGAGTCTCCAAGGTACGGCTAACCTTTCTTCTCTTGGCTCAGCCGGCCGACGCAAGATGCCCGTTGAAAGATTACGTCAACCACGGCAGAGAATATGGCATCATCTGCTCCATCACCTCCGCCCTCGATCGCACCCTGCAAGGCCATCGGGAAGACTTGGATTTTCTTTCACACTTCTCGGCTCGGCCTAGGCTCGGCGGTTCTGTAAACAAATCGCCACGGGCCCGCACTACTCTCCAAACCGCGGTGTGTCTTTGTTTATAGCAGCACCCAGCACCCTCCTGAATGATGGGGTTTTGAATAATAAAATGCTCTATCCAGCTGAAAACTACAGGCGCCGCTTTTGGGGTGCGTCTTCTGGTCTATGTGTTTTATGTTGAGTCTCTGGTGCCGTTGCCGGGCAGACATGGTTATGGATGCATTAAATTTTATTGTCCCGCAGACGTCACTCGACTACCTCGACTGCGCTATGCTGCGCCACGATGGCGCACGTGCGGGCGAGCGACGCCCCCACGATTTAGTGATTGTTCCCCCGCACTTATTCACCTGCGTGTGCCCTTCGCACGAATTTCGCACCGATTACGTCGACGTAAATCACATCATCGTTCACTTACGTACGCCCACGACCCCCCAGCGAGGGACGATGTGTGATCGTTGAGTTGAGTTGCTGCCGGCATCCAAGTGTTTCAAGGTCAAGGTGCTTGAGTGCGGTGCGTAGTCTGTTGATAGGTTTTGGGTCCTACTCTCGACATCGTCGACATCCGCTGAAATTAAACACACTAATGAGGCCACCTGGTAAATCTTCGGCATTTATTGTCTTACATTTGAACTTGTTTCCACCCGCAGCGTTGTGGTGCGTGGGTGGCTGACACGTGTAACAAGACGATGCGGTAATGTTGCCGGATGCTGGGAAACAAGAAAAGATAGAAACGAAACCGCCGGCCGGCGGAAGATTTCTTTAATGGCGTTTTAGAGGGAAATTCTCAATACGCAAGGTCGGACCGAGGGCGTTCGCGATGGTTCTCGCGTGAAGCTTGTGTCGACGGTTTGGACGGTTGCACCGATCGCTGTTTGTTGTTGTTTGTAAACAATCGCTCCTTTTGCCTCCCCGGCCGGCAGCCATCCATCGAAGGAACGTAACTTTTAGGGTTGGCTGTCGAAGCAGCTGCAGGTGTTTTGACACGCTGACAGTGAAAAGTTTTGTCGTATTATCGGGCTGGCCAGGGCTGTATTTAGCGTCCTCTACAACCCACTATCGCGGCTTTGTTAAATGATGTTGTTTACACGCTGTTGCTACCGTTTCTGTGCCCAAGCAATTAGATAAACGCGGGGACAAAGGAACAACCAGCGGTGGTCTGGTTGTGTCTCGTCAATCTACCGATGAACGGTAGAGTGTTACATTTCCACTTAACATTTGTATTTTTTACAACACATTGGTTAAACGTGTTGCGTTTTTGAAATAACTGTTGGACATTTGTTGTTGTTTCGATTTGAACGCTCTGTGGACGAATCGGTTCGGAGTGGTCTATTACGAAGCTCTCCAACCTACTGAAATTAGATTAGTTTAAATATGCCATTAGATGTTCTCAAAGCCATATTTACACAACTAAGCCTTAACAACTGCCTTCAACTGGTCTTTCCGATAAGTAAAATGTACTTGATTCCATTTAGCGTCACGGTTATGTTGGTCGCTAGTCAATCGATACATTATCTATTGGAATCTTACGTAATAGTCAATGGTTCGCAGTTAAGTAATAAACAGTGCGCCAACGAAACGGCACCTGCCGAGCTTACCGTAACGTGCACGTCGAAGTGTAATGTCTTCCGCAGAACAGAAAAAACACCTTATCAAACAATAAACAGACACACTGCAAACATTCCCTACGCGCTGCGCAAAGAACGCAGTTGCAGTAGAAAACGGTTAGTTCCACTTGGCAGAAGGGGAACGGTGAGTGTCCATTGTGGAACCTGTCTGCAGCTGTCGGTGAACAATGGACAGTACGTGACGAAATGTACATCACGCATCCGTTTGTTCAGGAAGCGCTGTTAACAACAACGCACAGCATAGCGTGCAAAAACGGGAATAATTTGACTGATTTTTATTCGGCATCCCGGAAGAATGGTTCAGGCGGAATTTTTTTCTTCACTGCATCGGCTTGAGTTCTTTTGAGTTTGAGTTCTGCAACTCGCTGTTGCAAAAAATACGATTCAGGGCTTTACAGTTTCTATGTTGCAGTTGCTCATTTAAATTCTCTTTCAACGTTGAATGGCGTCATATGAGCGGCAGAAAGAAAGCCTGCAAAGCATGACATCATTTTAGCGTTAGAATTTTAAATAAGACCCGGAGTACTTGAGGCATCTACATGGCCTTATTTAGACGCCTGTCCTTGCTCAGCTATGCATGGGACGGTGCTACAGCTGATGCTACATGCGCCAGTGCAGCATTCAACGTCTTCTTGTGTGCTCGGAACACCCAGAGCATCCTGACGTCAGAGTTTTTACAAGCGTGTAATAAAATTCTTCGACTGCTCCATCGTCATGACCACGACGATGGAAACTGTCCCAGCAAAGCACACCCGCCAGGATATTACATCCGCGTGCTCCGGTTTTCCACCACTAGAGGCAGATGAAACCCCGTTCTGTAGACTCACCCGCCAACCAACGTTGAGGCGTTATTTATAGTGAATGCTCCATTCTAATGCTGCCCCGGTGCAGAATGAAGTTATGTAAACATTTCAAGCCGAAACCGACGCGCCTCTTCTATGACCATATGAATTGGATTTTCTTCTGCCCTGATACTCTTGGTTTCGCACTGGCAGTGGCAGTTTGTTTGGCACTATTATGGTTACCGAGGTCGTAAACCACGTGGCCTGGCCCGTCGATATCTGGTCTCAAATGCCAAACCAATCGCTTTTCGCTACCCCCCAATTTCAACCCCCCGGCGGAGTGATCGAAATGTCAAAACCACTTCAACTCGCTGCAGCATAACAGCAGTGTCTGTGGCCAAAAGAGGGGTGGCAGGACTGCAACCAGAGCGCCCGCGAGATGAATGTGTATCTGATTCTGGCGCTCCGTTAACGTCTTTGCGTAACTCTTGCGAGGAATTATTTATAGAATTAATTTTCAATTCCTCTGTCGCTGGGTTTATGTATATCGTTGTCGTTGGCGGACGCACGCAATGACGAACGTTCGCTCTGTATCAACAATGAAGTGACGCAGCACGCCACCGCGGCCATGAGTAAAGTGGTAAACAATAGTGTCGACTTTCGGCGGACACAAAACAAGCTACATGATTTCGCGTGACCTTTTCTTTGTGCAGATTTACAACAAAACATTTTTCCAACAAGCTTGCAGTTTTATACTGCTGAAAATTACACAACATGTTGTAAAATAATTGTACACCTAAAGATGATGAAGTTTACCAATCATAGGTTGAGTATTTCATGTTAAGGGCGCATGCTCAAAGAAATTGTTTTCCATTCCAATGCTACTGGTGGGCGAGTGTGTCCTAGCACTTGTGTCACGATTCGCCCTGATCGTGTCGCGATCGTGATTATGTGACAAGTTCACGTGCTGCACCAGCGACGTGGGCACGACTTTCCTTATGAATGACAGGCAGACGTTTTTTGCTTCGCATGCGCTCACGACGAAGGCGTGTGTTTTGGGTCGGCCAAAAACCACGATTATAGAATCGTGCAAAAAGGAACGAAAGTGGGTAGCAGGAAAACCGGTTCACCTATCGCGTATTAGAAACTGCGAAACACTGTTTCACAGACGGTGGCGTTAAAGGCGCCGATGACATGATGCATTGAAGGATCCGTATTCGTTTAAACACTTTTGCTAAATCAATTGTAACAAAGCAGGAAACGGTAAGAAAATGGAAATGCTTTTTAAGATTTTTTTTTAAATTTTGCTAGGCCTGCATCATTGTTTATTTATCAAATCGTCATTGCTGACCCAAATGCTGTTCCATCGGGAGAGTGATACATTGTAACTGAGCCCGCCAACGAACTACGGCTTTCTCCCCGAGTGAGTTAAGCTGGTAAATTTGTCACCTCAATTGCAGATATTTTTCAACAACAAGCATCTGCCAGCTTCATGCTCTGGCACTTCCGCCAACAGCGTTACAGTTGGCACAAGCCTTATAAGAGCATTAGCCGGGGCGACATGTGCAAAAGGTACACTATTGAATGTAATTTTATTTCATCACATTTTTCTTGTCTCCTTGATGTTCCATCGCAACCGGGACCCAAGGATATACGCTACCGGGCTTGGCGGGCAGAAGAAGAAGTTTGCTCACAATGACAGTGTTCCTGAATAATCGAGCATCATCATTCAACACTCACCGGCGGTCGTTGTGGCACATCGTCCACAAAGCATAAAAAGAGAGAAAGGGAGAGAGAAAAGATGTGCCATCCACACGCGTCCGGGAAGCCCCGAACAGGTTTTCCGCAAAGACAAAAGAAAAATTTCGCCAACAGTTGACGCTCGATATGTGGGAAGCATAAAATGAGACATTTTTGCAGGAAGTTGCCACTCGTTGGTTCGTGCCTTTTTTTTGGTTTCGCATACCCCTCTGCCAATGATGCGTCATGCGGCGGATGGCACAGCAGGTGATATCCGATGTACCGGTGGGGAGAACGCGAGCTTAAGAATGTATTCATTACCAAGTGGCGGAGGTCCTTTGGGGCATATTTTGTGCCGTTTTCCCTTTTTTCGCCTTGAGAAACTCAATCACACTGTTGATGGGGATAGCGAAAGGAGCCTTGCTCCTGAAGCGCGTTCAACCTGGCAATGTATCGTGTTCCGCACTGGCGTGGTATGGTTCTCACGAAAATAGTCGCATATTTTCCGTACATTAACACCCGTTGTGGTGGGTTATATTCGGGGTGTTTTCGTGAGAGCGTTTACATTGAAAACCATAGGCGGATGTAAAACCATAACTCCTCTATGGTTCATTTATGACAACACCCGCCGAGCGTTCCCGAGCGTTCCGAACACGTTCTAAAAGCACCATGTACCGTCGGAGCGGTCGTCAATTTTATTTATGCATGTTTGAACGATTGTGGCACTTCAATCAACATAAATCGTTCATTTCGCTGTCAATATAGGGCTTCATTGGAGGACGCACGGCCCTTTCGACCTTTTAAGACGGCTTTTGGAGCGCTTGTTGGACTCACTCCCGTGCTGACTGTCTCTTTTCTATGTTACCTTATCAATATACCTAACTTTTTTTAAAATAAATTTTCTAAGAAAATGCATATTCGCGGTTTGAGTGGCGTAACAATTGCCGGCGAATTTCTGTCTTGCAGTTCGTTGTGGCCCGAACTGCTGGCGTATTCCAAAGGTTAATGTGTGTGGCCAGAGTCCCAGTTGCAACACCTTCGTGCAGCATGCAGCTCATTCTGCTCACGTACCACCGTCACGGAGGCAGAGACCGGGCTAGGCGTGAAACATCCAGACAGCCTGTCCTCGGCAAAGTGTTTCACTCGGCGAACCATTACTGTATGCTTCACGATGTATAATGTGCGCTTGCATATGGTGTTTAGCTGACATGTCGACCGTTCTCGCTGATATCGATTGGCGGCGGCGACGACTACAACGCCAGTTCGAAGGGAGTAAAAGTTTGATTGAAAGGCACACATGGAAAATAAAACGCCACGAATTTGCCCCAAACGTCGAAGAAAACGGAACCGTTTTGTGCCGTTGCCTTTGCCATTGGGTCTGGGCTGTAACGTAACACTGTGAAGTGCACAATGGTTTTGGGTTTGGGTTGAGTGGAGCTACTCTGCGCTCGTGCGGCTTGTTTCGCCGTCTGCGTGGCGCGCAGCGTACTGATAATGCATCTGGAGCAAGTAAAGCATAAAAATAGCAACCCGGTCTCCCGATATGTGGCCCCACGCTGGCGATGAAAGCCGGAGACTATCGTGGGCCCCCGTGCGGCTGCCTGCAGCACATCCGGTCCCGGTGCGGGGAGTTGGACAAAGTGTGTCGACAACGCGGCGAAAGGGTCGAGCTGGTCCGTTCCAACATTAGCTAGAACAAACCTCTTCTCCTCGCCGGGAAGGGGGCTAGAGCCGACGCCCCCTGTCTTTTGCTGAGCCAGTTTTACTCACCTGTGTCATAAGGCTTCACCAGGCGACGTCCAGGCTGATGGCGCCGGTGGTGATGAATTTTTAATTGAAATATCGATTCCCTCAACCCTGCCGTAGCGGGCTGCGTGGCCGAGGTTCACTTAACCGTGCAATGCTCATGCGTGTATTATCTCTGGGTCACGGTTAAACAGGAGAAACTTTCCAGTGGAAGTAGAGAAAGTTCGCCGCATATCTAATATGAAGTATCGGGAATTTGCTTATAACTCAAAAAATTTTCTGTATTTTTCTAATTTTATTTCGTTATCTTTAAAATAATCCCTGCTCTATGCAATGCATTTATATCTGAAGTTGTTTTAATTTTCTAAACGATCCGAATAGTTCTTTTTTGTAATACCCTTCAACACATTCTTCCTTTCGGCTCATATCTCACCTATTGACTGTAAAAGGTGTGCTCGGATCGATCACTTGAGTTTAGTCAAATGGCGTATTCGATGTCATGCGAAAACCTCCTCATGATGCAAGAGTCAAGGATTGTCTCTTCATAAAGCTGGTCTTTTTTTTTACCAGATTTCAAATCTAAAGTCGAATTTGCGGTCAATTCGGCGCAAACTTTGTGCGATGTTCAAGTCGAACGACGATGTTCGTTCATTCGTCTGATGTTCATCAATGCCAATGTCAAAACAAGTAAAAATTTCGACTGTCACGAACGAAGGTTTTATTTCCAATGTCGTTGGAGTTCGTTAATCGTTTAGTTTAAAAACCAGCTTTTAAGGCCTGAAAAGAATCCCAGATAATTGTGGTTTAAATTATGCTCCATATCACGTTATAGCCGCGGAAATTCTTTCTCCTTACACTTATGTCATACTTTACTTGCAATTGACCCTCAACTGGCTGGTATTATTGAACGTGATGCTACTAACGGATGTGGCATGCCTCGCGCGGCCAAAACATTCTCGGAACGCAACATATGCGAGAAAGCATTGCTGCATCTCGATTTCCACGGGCATCCTGGTTACGTAACGTCGTGAACAGCACCTAGATTCGAGCTCATCAAACCCCTTGCTGCCATACGATCAACTGCCTGCGTTCTTTCGCACATTCACCTTGGAATGTGAAAATTGATCTCAGGTTCCTTCTTCAGCAACCGTCTGCCCCGGACTTGCGCGCGTAAATGGAACGGAATGTGTCTGCCAGCGAATTCGTCGGTCGCGCGCCTATTCCCGTGTGCAGTCTAAGACTGTGGTTACTGTCTTACTGTTTGTTGTGCCATTAAACTGGCGCCGTGGAGAATATGGTAATTGTGTAACAATATCTTCGTGCTGGCGCCGTGAATGAGGGCCTCGAATTAATACGATTACACGCAACCGTACGGCGCTGGGCTGTTCGGAAAAATCGGTACGCTTCGGCGGTCGGCAGAAACATCTGGGTGTGTACATTCCGCGCGGTGGGTCGTGACAATTTTCACTAAACCTGCCCGAAGCGCTGGGTGATATGTTATCACCTAACTGCCCGGGACGGACTCCTCGGTCCGATACGTGGTCGTCCGGAGAAAGAAATTGTTATTTCTTGGTTGTCATTCTGGGCGGGATTCCCCCGGTGTCAGTATCTTCCATCACCAGCTGGTTGTGTCGCGGGCGACGTTTAGCACCGCTCCCACCCAGCCCCTCGTGCAAAGTGCTTTCATCTGTTGAGATGATGCCCTCGGGGCGTCCTCGATGAGTGGGGAGCTTTCTGTGCTGGGCCGGTAAAGGGCCGGCACTAAAGATGGCACCTAAAGACGGTGTTTCGTCCACGCAGAAAGTACTGGAAACGGTAACCACAGTAATAGAGAACACGCCTGCCTTCGGCGGTCGGGGTCCCTGGGTCCGGTGCCGGAGAGAATGTCACGATTCTGCTGACGGATGAGTTGGCATGTTCCGTACGCAACATGACAGCGCCCAAGCACAACCGAGTGGTGGCCCACGCCCCGGTACATGAGTTTAATGAAGTATCCTGCTCGCCACGGAACCTTCACATCGTGTTCAGCTCTTTGTCGATCGCTCGTGTCGATCGGTATCAGATGAAGTAGTTACTGGATGTGATTATCGTGCCCTCGTTCATGTCGCCGTCACCAGGCGTGCTGGCCACTGCATCCTCTCAAAATCTCATTTCGCAATGAGGCATAAAATCATTTCCCGATTCCATCCCAAATTTGAATCGCGCCAACACCAGCTCCAACTTCCACCAGAGCTCCAGCTCACACAAACACAAATCACCACCTCCCAATCTCGCGGTTCGGAGTTCAATGACCGAGAAAGGAAATTGCCCGGCCAGCACACATACACCCCAGAGATCATCATCCCTTAAAAAAGTGGGATGCCCAGCATCATCGTCTTCGCAGTCGCAGCGGGAAGGCGACGGCGAGCGGCATAGTTTTCGCCCTCCGGGGCGAAGCGATCTTGCTTTTTAACTCAAGATCCAGGGCCCCACGGCATGCCAGAAGAAAGAGGAAGCATAGAAAACGCCTCACTCAGAAATCGCGCTTGACTTGGATTTCAGTCCACACTCCTCTTCGTGTCTGCACCGAGATCCAGGCCCGGCTACCCGCAGATCATCTCCTTTCGGGCGGCGGCCAGTCCGTTCAGACAGGCCAGGGTGGATAGAAGAGTGCACGGAGAAGGAGTTTGGGTGCGGGTGAATCGAGTGAAGAGGAGGGCTTAAGCATTGTGCGGATCTTGTGCGGAGTTCGCGAAGCTTATCGACACGGCTCGAGAGCGTTCGAGAGCAGAGAGGTTCGATTTCAATTTCCGAGTTCGTGCTCTTAATAAGCCTCGGTGCCGGGGCGTCTCAACAGCAACTTCCCCGGCACGGGACGGATTAAGGAAGGTGCTATACGTGCCCGAGTTCCGTGTTGAAGCCCGTCCCGGGTTTTCTCCTCATAAAACCCAAGGTCCCGACTCGGGGTGGGCCTGATCTAATAATCGCTGCCATGTCTGCCTTCATGTTCTCCAAGGCGTAACAAACGAGCACTCCGGGCGGAAAAGAGAGAAAGAGTGCGAGGGAGATAGTTCGTTCGAGATGGCCATTTACTGCGCGGCCACCACCACCGGGCATCTTCGCTCGACACCGATTTATGCACCACGTCAAATGGTGAGATCCATAAATCACTTCCTCACGAACGCGGACAACGGCGCAAACTGTGTCACCACGTGCCTGGATTATTTCTTAACCTCCTCGATGGCCCTGCTTGATGATGTTTGTTGTTTCGATTGCACCCCAATCGCCGGTCCCGGTTGTCAGTTACTGGAAGATACGGACCAAATGGACCCCGGGAGAACTGATTGTTGAGCGACCGGTGCATTGCATCGATCATTTTACGTCCACAAGGCACTGGACACTGGAGAAAGCCACCCGGGGGCGAGGTCCGAGTTCGAGATTTCCATTTAACCCTCAGTTGCAACACTTTGCTAACTGTGCACAGGTTTGTGAAAAGCACAGTTAGCCATCGGCGACGCGTCCCTGATGAATGCAACATAAACCGGGACGAAACAAAAGGCGGCCAACAACATTTTTATGCTGCCTGCCGGCGGTTCCCAGAAGTGGTCGGGCGTTATTGTGACCACAATTTCAATGGGTCGTCAAAATATGAGTAGAATTGATAAGTGCGTTCGAGTGCGCTCGCAGCACCTTGCTCACGATCGCGATGTTGTCGGATTTTTGGGGGGAAACGTGAACGCGTGTTGGTTGGTTGAGTTCTTCTTGGTCCCAGAAGGGTTCCCTTCTCGTTTATTACGGCACGATTTATTACGATTGTTTTTGAATTGTTTTGCTGAGTTGCTGGTTTGCGATACCAAGTAGGTTAACTCTTATTTAGTTAAGGTGCTGATTGTTTTGGGGCTCGGGTACAGTTTACTACGTCAACCGAACACCGTAAATTCGCCCAGCTCGACGAGGCTTAAACTTTGACTGTTATAGAACAATAAAAACCAGGTTGTAAAAGGTTCCGAAATGTAAGCATGCTGAGGATCCTATGTTTGACTGACTGCGACTTACTTACCGGCCTTAAAAGAAATCAAGATTCTTCAAGTTAAGTTTTTCGTAAATGGTTTTGGATACCAAAGTACAAAGTCAGTGCTGCTACCTATTCGACGAACGAGCCAAATTAGTTGATGATCGTTCGAAGAAAATTGGCATGGTCCGAGTAAATAGTTTGGGGCATTCTATGCTTTCTGTTAGCACCCCTTCCGGTAGTTCTGATTCTTCGGAAATGAACTCTCGTTTTCGGATTGTTTGGTCGGGAAACTATTTTGGAGCCAATTTGCTGAGCAAGCACAAAGGAAGTGAGTGATAATTAGCGCGAGTGTGGTGGTAATGTATCGCATTAACTCGCCTGCCAAAGAGCTTATGTTCTAAGCATGGGCCATTGCTGGTTGCCTTGAACAGTGATTGGCGCGAAAACTACTCGTTAAAAGCGATCGAAGTGCTTGGGATGTAGCTGAACCCCTAATGTGTATTTCGTTGGCTTCCTGGGCGTTCTGATACCTATGAAACATCTTTGTTTTGTAACTATAGTATCGCAAATTTCTGAAATGTATGATTAATATGTTATTTGTAGTGTACATTTAACTAATCCTCGTTTTTATATTACAGGTACGGAACCCAACAGTTATGAACGAACGGTGCCTTTCAGGTTTAGTATAATAACTCAATTACTTTATCGTGGTCCAGCCGCACACTAGACAATTTTAGCGGTTCAGTTTAACCTATGGGAAAAAATATTCTCGATACTTACCGTTGATCTTCTACACTTTCTGTTGCATTTCCTATCGCAGTACCTATTTTGCTAACCTTCATTTCATACCGCACCGTATTTACGTCAGTTGCACTGCGGAAAACTGCGGTCAGACAGGATATCATTAGCACCGTCGAATCCCACAGAACTTGACCTTCCCGTGGCACCGCAAAATATGAGCGGCACGAAATTTGATTCCATCTGCTGCCATCGATTGCGTAAGCGCGCAGCATCCAGCGGACCGCTGGAATCAATAACTCCAGATTGGGAACCGTAATCGCTGACGTAATCGGATTATAAATTTCACATTTGCATCTCGGTGCTGCTGGCGAACGCCCACGAAGAACTTCCTCCTCGCCGAGCACCGATCGCAAGTGGATCCACAAATCACGCAGAGCACAATCAAATGCGATTTTGTCTAATTGAAAATCATCAACATAATTTACCACTCAACTATGTGCGTCATGTCCGTTTCGGGTGATTTATGCTGCTTTATGGTGCGGGTGGTCTCTCGGGCGCCGGCTGGCCAACGGAAATGTTTTTGCTACCCATTACTCATAGTATCAAACATTATGCTCAAAACTCCGGCGACATGAACACATTTAAAACAGTGTTTTCACGTTGATCGTGATTTGCACCGCGAGGACATTATTATTGCGAAAAACGCCAATCACACGGCGTTTGGCGGGTCGTTGCTGTCGATTATCACACGATGCTACGGCACCACAGCGGCGGCTGATGAGTAATTTCCCTAGCAATTACTGCAACGTGTCATGGTTTTTGTGAGAGGAAAATTGGCGCAGGATATGAATAAACATTCTTCCCACTTATCCCGTTCCCCACACGGGCAGACGAACAGGAAAAGGCGGTGGTGAATTTGTCATGGCGCTGAGGTTGAGCAAAAACGGTTGCAATTCGAAACGGAGAGCCCCGCTGGGAACATAATGTATATAATTACGAGATGGTCCTATTTTTAGCCACCACAAATCAAGTGCAACAGCAGCGCAATGGGGTTTAAGGTTTGTGGTGTTGCAAGGCAAGGGCAGCTCTTCTGGGATTCTTTCTTTTGGAGACGATTTTGCAATGAAGCTGGAACGCAGAGAGCGACCCAAGTCTTTTGGGATCTATTTTTGACTCATCAGAAGGCTGACAATGTTTCATTGGGCTTGTTTTCCTCCAAACATCCGCCCATGACGTCATAGTTCGCTTTAACTTTATCACCGATGGAGAGGAAATTGGTTAAAATGCAATTTGGCTTCATTTTAAAATCAATATCTTATGATTCTCACACAGATGTGACACAGCGATAAAATTATAGTTAATGATAAAATAAAAGGTTAGTATATTTTAATAATCGGACAATAATAGAAAACATTTAGCTGAGGCCCCCAAACCGCATTCAACGATAATTGAACATCATAAGTTTGGCCGGAAACTATTCTTCGGTACCGTGTGGCCACTCAACCGTTCGAATAAATACGTCAGGTTTTACCATACTTTGTTCCGCAAAGACGCAACGCAGCCCAAAACGTCTGCGACCACCGGTTCGCCATACATAACGCCTTCGCGGATTTACCGAATGGCACCGGTCCAAAAACTGGGCCCACGGACTGGTCGGACATTGGGGTGCGTGGGCGGATGCTTTTATTATTTGTGGTTACTGTGTATTGCGATGTTGGGTGCGTTTGTGTGCGTCACGCGAAAGTGATCTGGCACGGTACGGTGGTCACGCGCTGGTCAAGCTTCCATTACGCGAGGCGTCCTTTCCGACGGCGGGTGGTCAGTGTTGGCGGGGTTGCGTTTTCTGGATGGCCGGTTTTGCAGGTCTCGCTGAAAAGTAGGCCAAAGTGCCGGTCGTCTCCCTCCGGACTGCCAAGCCTCCGGCGGCCGGTCAATGGGAGCGTGTTTGGGTTCATTGATCCGCAAGTTGAAGTTGAATGGAGTTTGCTCGAACGGAGAGTATAATATTTAAATATTTTCATAACGGGATCGCGATAGGGTTTCAGAGGTGGAAGTAAAAGTTGCTCGCAATAATGAATATAATCACGATTTATTTGTGAAATACGTATGGTATTTAGTGCGCTCTATGTTTGGTTTGAGTTCGAAAAAGTTTGATTTGACCAGCTGTCGATTCATTCGAATATTTTTTTATATCAGATTGAAGCAATGTACTAAAACGATAAGAAGAAATATAAGATATAAGATATATAAGACAAGAAAAGAAGATGGGCTAAACATGATTATTCTTTTCACATTCTGATCCTAAAAATCTTGTGTTCTTGTGAAAAGTTATGGGTTTTAGTCTATGTTTGCATTTAAAAACACTCTTCACTATTGTCTTCATACACAGGCGAATGGAGCACTTGAACGTTAATTTTGTTGCTCTGACGAACGTCCTTAAGGCAGATTTTTCGATTCAACAGAGGCTTCAGGGAATCGTTCTGGCTCCAGCGAGTGTGGTCGCCCGGTACGACCGGAGAACATGGTATCGGCAAAACTTCTCCCTATGGTCCTACAATTCTTATCTCCATAACATTATCCTGCTCACCGCCGGTCGGACGGTTAGACGAGAAAGTTTAGCATCACTTTGTCTAACGAATTGAACATCTTCCCCTCGGGAAAACGAAAATCTCCGTTGCGTTGAGTTGGACAGAACCAGCGAGTTTCCTGTGAGACTCCTCGGTTCATGATTTTCCGCTGATCTCGTCGGCATCTTCATTACCATCGTAGTGCTTTTCCTGTTCGAGTTCTCGGGAGCAGTCAGTAGAATAACTTTCCACAAAGTTGGAAGGCCTCAAGCTTTCGAGGAGCACAGCCCAATCGCTAGCTACTATTGTGAAGAATAAATTGCTTTTGGAACTGCGGCCGTGGTTGATTCTAATCTGATTACCTCTAATGCTGCTCTGACCCGTGAACGTGCCTTTCTATTGCTTCACGTTGGAATAAGTTAAAAACAATCATCCCCTTAGCACTATTGGTTGATGCTTTAGCGAAAAATTTCGGCCAAGAACGTCAACAACAATCTTTTAACAAATCGTGTTCACTTGCAACAACACTTAAAACGTATCCATTCATCATGGGACAGTAAAAAATGGAACAAAAAATTGCAACTACAAATTGAGCAACAAAACTGCCGAGGCCCTGCACAAGGCGGCCGGCTTTAATGAGCCTTTAAATGGGTGATATTCGCAAAAGCCTAGCTTCGTGACGTTTCCCCATCACGGTGTTGTGTGCCGCCTCACAGTGTCTGCCTTTGGTCGGCATGTGTGAGCTTTAACTTATGCATATTGTTGTTCCATGGGAAGTTGATCGGTCCGAATTCTCAGGCCCCGCAATGTAGCCGCAAGGTCCTCTCGGGGGGGGGGAGGCCAACCTATAAGACGAGCCTTGTGTTGCAGGGCTTTTGGGGCAGTTTCTTTGTCGCTTGCCGCTGCTGCGAAGGTTGTATTTCGCGACGACGATCTCCGGAATCCCTCTCGCGGGGTGGTCTAACAATGGGTAATAAAGCTATTCATAAGTTGAAATTAGCACCTTTTCGGCGAGATCGTCTCATTCGGCCGTAGCCGGTGCTCGCTGTGAAGGCAACATAAATCTAAACACCCGTGAGCCTTTGCTCACGAAGGGGGAGTAGTGGTGGTGGTGTAAATGCTTGGATGCGATGTAAGAGCATAAAACAATCCGCTCTCTTCTCCCCCCTGGTGCTGTCTGCGAGCCAGTCAGGGCAGCTTTTCGATTATGCGATTGGCGCCTGTCCGAAGTGCGAATATTTGCATCCGGGTGGAAAATTACATTTTGCATCAGAAATGAGTTCAGTCAGGAGATTTATTACTTCACTAGTTAGCCGTCATCGTCATAATTCCTTCTGTCAAGTGCATTTTCCTGAAATGCCTTTTCAAATGATTTCATAAGCGTTGAGAACGGAAAGATGAAACTTACCATATAAAGTTTGTATTCCATATATGAACTGAAAACGTTCTATTTTCAACACTGGAAAGTTGTGGCTTAAAAGAACTGTACCGTCAAATCTCGGCCGAAGGTTAATCAACAACAAGGACTGATTCCAAATAGAAAACCAAGAAAATATTTCTACCGATGTTTATTTTAAAATTTTATAGTGCATATCAACTTAATCCGCTACGCAAAGCGCACACAGTCTGCATAGAATAAACATGATTTCCTATTCCCATTTGAAGAGTGTTATGCTTGCATAATATTTTGCCTCCTCGCAGCTGCGTACCTGAATGCCGAGAAATTCTTCACTCCCAACAATAACATTAAACGATGCTCCATGACGCTACTGTTGTGGGGAAGGCGTTTTCTTGGGACGATAAAGACAGTGTGAGAAATAAAAGTTCTCAATCGATAAACAATCGACACGGAGCAGTGAAGTACAACACCGCAGTTTCTATAGCGTGCTGAGACACGATGACCAGAACAGCTGTGCAAAGAAGCTACCCCAGAGAATCCCAGACTTCCAGACGTCGGATGAACCACTCGGCGTTTGCGATCTAAAGTGGTTAAGGACCGGGATGAAGTTTGGTTCGCTCCGAGGGTGTGTGTTTCTAAGCATGTGGGAAGGGCTGAGAGACCAATTCAAAGAAAATAAAAAAGCGCCACGCAGTAAATTAGTGGATGCTGTTAACAATTTCGTTTTTTTATGGGCAATCGAGTTTTATATCTCCTATTTGAGCCACTCTGGCATTCCAGCAGTCCGGCGGTTGGTGCTGGTGGTTGTAGAACTTCGCTGCTGAAGAACACGATGGCCTGTGTTCTGTGAAGGAAATAGTACAGCCTCGGCCGAGGTAAATAACCCGGGTCTGCATGCACGTCACGTGTTCGTTTCGTGCTGCTTTCGGAAGCCACATCAAATGCGATGAACAAATTAACGTGTGTCTAATAGCGAAATAATTGAAACTGATTAAACATTCATCGATAATTCTGAATCATCATCGGAAGCGCAACGTTCCGTAGGGTATCCGGTCCGGTGTCGTGCGCTGGTTGAAGCTACGATCAGAATTGCAAATAAGGAATCGGCCAAATATAGAACTAACCGCAGCATTTAGACAGTCACTGACCACCGTATATTGTAAAGGACGTCTATTAGGTTGTTTGTCCATAAGGCAATCTTTCAAGTGTTGATAATTATGCTGGGTAAAATTCAGAGCTAAGTTTGTTCCAAAACTGCTAACATTTAGAACAGAATAGCTATGACCAAAAAACAGAAGACTCTGTTGAACTGAAACTGAACTTTTAACTGTAGATCGATGGACTGTATAATATCTGATCGATTTTTAATGGTGACCATAAAATGGACTCTAATGAGGGAAGATGGTTCGCAATTGAATGATGAGTGGTGTCATCAGCGCTATCATTAACTCTCCGGTCTCGTAAGGGTGCGACGGATCGTAAATGGATTAAAAGTATTCTCATAATCTTTCCAAATCGATGCGCAACGCCAGCTCGAAGAAGCTTCAAACCCTTTAAGTCGTTTGAGTACGGTTTCTCCCCTAGAAAATCGTTTCTACCGCAAATCGTTCGTCCTGAGAATCCTTTCTGCTTACGCTGTGGCAAGAAATCAATAGGGGACGCTGTGCATGCCCGATAGAACTTCTTCGAGGAAGTTTGATTGCACCATAAGTTGGACCATTGATTTATGTGATTTTGAGCTGCTGGTTTCGAGAGGATTGTCGCACCGAATGCAAATGTGTGCACTGTCGCAATTGCAAAGGCTCGAAACACACGCTGGATGACACCGTTTCTGCAGACGATTGCTGTATCTCAGCTCTAGCGACAACAACCGGAAATCCACTTGCGCCTTCGATGCGACCAAAGCTCATTTGATATACATAAGCAATCAATAATGTTAAGGCGGATGATTTGAAGCTCTTTGCGTGCATCGTCTAGGGGAGATTGCATCGAGTCCTATGCACTGCGTTCTACGCACTTTCTAACATGAATCATGTGTGGGATTTCCTCCTCTAGCACGAAACAAATTTCATCCCTTCGGAAATTAATTCCGCTGGACGTGAACGGCAGTACCGTAGCTGCTCGTACTTTGTCACACAGCTCATGATGTGTTGGCCTTCGCTGCGTTAGCGTCAACTCTCTGTTATGCTGATGCTGATGTCGTCAGAGCTACGACGAGTCTAACAAGAAAAGATTGTTGGCGCCATCGCGGTAGTCGGCACAAGGTCCTAGAAAGGTCGTTGATTTAGCAATGAGTTTCGATAAGAAACTGTTTAGACGCGTTATCATTTCGCAGTTGTTTGCTTTTAAAACCTGTCTGGCATGATTTGTAGAGAATGTCCTGTTTGGAATGTAGACAACATTATCCCTTCTTTTAATAGCTGTTACGTTTTTCACTTGTAGACTTCCTAATTTTGTTACGTAAGCCATACAGAAACCTCGCCCGCCCTGCTTATGCTGATGTTGGCTGGTGTTTCTTCAACCTGACCAACCCAGAACGGAATGCAAAACGACAACGAAAGTACTCAATTTTCGCTTCAAAACTCGCGGACCTACAGGACGGGTCCGAGCAGTTCTGGAGCCTAATGACTTCGGTGACCGGCAACGTAGCACTGACGGATAGCCGTCCGGTGGCCTCCTTACTCGTTCGTAGGGGCTCGCCCTACGGTTGTTGAAGTGCTTGTTCTGTCCACCGTTTATGCTGCCGACTCGCTAGTGTTGCCCCGCAGCACACATGTTGGAACATAGCGTCGGAATTTGTCCGCAGTTCAAGGGCAACTCCTTCCTTCTTCTTTCGGCGGCGTTTGCTTTCTAACGTGAAATCGCGACCGAGAATGTTGCTGCAGCTGGTGTTATTTAATCCACCCAGCCAGCGTTCGCGTCCAGCACACTTTTGTCCAGAAGGGACTAACGGCTGACCGGCGTGGCCGGTATTTGTGTTTACCATATTATTAGCAGTCGTGTTTCGATCGCTTTCGGCGACACATAAAAAGTGGGCACCATGCGAGCCCTACGCGCGAACACAAATTACCCTTCCAACACCTTTCGAGCAGGGTCGGGGCTTAAGGTAGGTTATGTGGTGGGTAAACGTCGCGACATCCGTTCGGCCCACTTGAAGGCCTTGATCGCACGAGTGGCTGCTCCCCAACCCAGGCGAGGCGCCGAGGCGGTAGAGTTTGTTTACAGTTTCCAAGAGGCAAGGTCAAGTGCTAACACCATGTTAGGAACGGCGGGTCAGCTCTAGAAACGGCGTCTGCGTGGAACCAGGTTTTTCAACACAAGTGTCCTGGTAGATCTGGGTGCAATGCATACGATGCACGTGTGGACTGTTGGCATTATTTGCTAGGCATCTCTAAAAAATCGAAAGCGATTCTTCGTTCCATTGGTAACGGTAACAAAAAACACCAAGAAGATGATAGTAAAGGCCAATGCATAAACGTCAGAAAAACCACAATTTGCTATCAGTTGTGGCGCACGACGTAAGATTAATTAAATTCGCGCCAGATGTCAGAATGGTCGGAAACATAACCGAGCAGCATGATAAACGCTTTCGGCTTCTGCACCAAAAACACGTGACACGCAGTCTTTGTAGATATGACATGCGCCTCATACCAAATACTCCAATTACATACGGCAGGGGAGCACTTGTTTGTGCACGAAACAAGGTGATGCCATAAAAACCACCAACCATGCGCGCCGTGACCGTGAATCACGGACAGTTTCTTTCGCGCAAACCAGGGGCTTCGCTTAATTTATGCACCAACCGTACTGTTATAAATTATTGTTGACGAGCACCGCTTTCAGAGTGACGCATTAGAGCCAGAACTTTTTTGGCTTCACGCCCCATAAGCTCCCATCGTGTGCACGTCACGAAACAGCGAAAGCCTGTCGGTGCAAGCAACGAAGTGCACTTTCACTTTCACTACTTGTGCACCGTTTGTGTTTCAGCGGTTCAAATGTACACTATTGGTTTTGTGCTTTGGGCACACCAGCACCCCGGGGTGATTTTGTCGGTGACCGTGGTCCTGGATTTTATGAACGCTCGCAGCGCGAACCGAGGTCACGCCTTGGTCGGACTGACCGAAGGACACGTTCCGCTGGGAAGATAATAAATGGAACCACAACGCGAAACCAAGTGGTGGCTCGCTCGAGTCCTTATTAAGGGAAACGTGAGTTGGTCCCTATTTCTCACCGTTGCCTCGTTTGCTCCACTTCCACTTGGTGTGGTTTTTCTAACGGCCGTGTCCGAATAATGGTTCCATGTGGTGAAACTCCTAAAAGCATGTAATTGAGCAACCAGTTCTGGGAAGAACCTGCCGCCACCGCCAGTGTCATGGCAAGTAGCTGCGGTTACGATCGGAAGGTGCACGTTTCCATTAGTGCCCTCCGCAAAAGGCTGACGTTAAAAAACCGCGGAACGAGCCACGTTTTCAGTGGTGAGGCAACTTCGTTCACCAACTTTGGATCCGGTTGTGATGCCTGTGTGTGCTGTTCTTCGCAACTCATCTCGAAAGTATGCTCATGTGAGGGACCACCTTTTAAAGTAATCACCTAATTTCCCTCTTTAATTAGATTCTTGATTAAGCCGTCTCTAGAAGTCTTGGCGCCTGGATGCCATGTTTTGCTTTCTTTTTTGACGGATGAAATAGCTAGCGAAGACGGTACTTTCTGGGGAGAAGCTCCACTTGTGTTGTCCCATCCATCCAAGAGTTTCGGGAAAGTTTTGGGGGCCGTTCGTCGAACGTGGTTTTGGCATCATCTTGATGGGGACTCTACTTCACCAGCTCGCAAGATTACGCTGACGTTAATGAGGCTCTGGGCTGGGCTAATAGAAAACTCATTTGCTTGCGACCGATCTTTTTTTGGAGCCGACCGCAAAAATTTGATGCCATTTTGAATCATCACAACTCGAGCGCACGATTTACGTTTCACTCCATTATTCAAAGCTGACTGAAAGCTCCACAACATTTCTTGAAATACTTTCATTGTAGCATTGGTAAATCCCAAACGTGTGGTGGGTAATTTATGTTCGCTCGAAGTGATGAGTTAAGTGTAGGACCAAACCCAAGTATCGAGCCTTATTAGAGGCGACTCTCTTTACCTCGAAATTCTCGTCAAAAATCTTCGTAATCTCTGTCTGCCTAACTGCCTGTGGAAGGTTCAAGTCTAGACGGATCATTTGGACATTCAGCGAAATGGAAATAAATAATGCTGTATCTTCGTTCAATCGTACCGAGGTACCGTACGGAACGGGCACTGTTAGTTCCGTCGGATACATTCAGTTCCGGAAGCTTGTTTCACCGCACGACTGAAAGCGATTCCTATGGCCCGAACCACGAACCTGGCCATGAGTGTGCGGTGCTGTCTGTCGAACACATTACACCGTTTTTCACTCACTCAATGGCAACACGGCGATAGTGCTCTGTGAGCTTTTCTACTTCCGCCGATGGAGGCAGCATGTTTATGATGGCACATATTTTTTCCCCGCAAAGCGGCGTCCCAGTCTTTCAGCCTCTCACCGCATTGCAACAAAGTCAAAGAGCGGTGGTAATCTGCATCGTTAAACCGGCAAACTGCTCGATGCACTTGCAAAGTGGAAGAGTGCATTGTCGCGTTTGTGGCTAAACTTAACGATGCATGGCACTGCAAACAATCGCGGGTTGGCGGTTGCTGCTGCGGCTGGCATCGGTGAAAGATAGCAAAAGCCAAACGGTAAAAGCCGGCTGGAGATGCATCCCGAAGATCGTCCGAAAAGGGCAGCTGTGTCGCCAGTTCCCCCGTGATGGCTTCTCCTCTGCCATTCCGGGTACGGTGGGTCGTTAAAGTTTTTATTTGATTTTACTATTAGTCTGTCAGCTCTCAGGAGCAGCCCGCCGTCCACTGTGTCACCGCTGCGTGTTTGCCAAGAGGAAAGTTTTACGCTCACAACAACTCCATTCCGATGGTGGTGCTGGTGCCGGTCATGTAGATGTTTGCGAACTATGGATCTCCGGCAGTGTGGCGGCAACATAAAAAAGTTCGATGTCCGAGTGTGAACCGACGGCAATAAAAATGAAATTTATTGCCACCGGCGTAAGGTGTGTGAGAAACTTCAAACTCTCCAAAGGCAAAAGTTTTGTCCTGTTGTTTTTTTTTTTTCGACAAACCCTTTTCTTGCAAAACCCTAACACCGAAGCGAGTCCTTCTTGTTTGCCGCAAACATTTTGGGCTATTTTTTGTGGGGGAACAAGATGCGAGTTGTTGTTTTGGTCACACGTTTGGGGTCGGTTGTAACCGAAGTTTCAACATTGTTTTTATTTCCCAGGCGGGTTCCTAGAATTGACGTTAAATTTACGTTATACACAAAGTTTTACAATTTTGAAACTCACAATGGTGGTCCTATTTAAACAGTCGTCCTCCTTAAACAGCAGCCTCTGGGAGCAAAGCTGAAGACCTCAATGGATCCACTTCTGAGCATCGCAGAAACACAAGCAGGATGCAGACGAGGAAGTCTTATTTTAATTATACATGGAGCTTGTTAAGGATCTTCCGTTCGTCTGGAAAATGGTTGAGTAAGCTTTTCCCGCCCGCAACGTGAAGCTCGGGCCAGAGTCAGAGGCACTGTGTAGGGAGTGTCTCTCTGCGATGCTCTTTTCAGTTGCTCCGTGAATCGGAGGTGAATTGAAAAGTTCCAAAGGTACGCCTGAAAACTATTTTCATTTTGTTTTCAAATACTCGGTTTTTCTTCGTAGTGTCGGATTCAATTCACTGTAACGATACGTAACGGTTCCGTAAATTACTTGGGCACGTCTTTCGTGATCGTAATTGACTGCTTTTCCACTAATTTCTTGCTCTAATTGAAGTGTAAGTTGCATTTGTTCCGGTGTTCCGGCCGAACGCTCCGAGGATTCGTTTTCTGCTGCGACGCCTTCCGTACCTTGTGTCCTTCCGTTTTCCGGCAAGAATGAGTCACGGGGCCGGCGTCGCCTACCGGGCCGGCGGGCTCCAAACGAGGATGGAAGGGAAATTGTGCTAAATAAATTATACCGCAAACAAGGTCCTTCTGTTGCAAGAGATATCATTCTGTATGCTCGGTGCTCGGGGCCAGACGAATTATGCGTCAATGGAACTCTCTCGACGCGCGCGGTCGGCATCACAAATTACAAAGCTTTTGCGTTTTTACTCTTCGAAGCTAAAAAAATATCTTTCGCTATTTTCATTTCTTTCAAAAAATACCACAAACATCTGAGAGTCTGGATTGGATGAATTCAAAACCTTTTACTGGGCTAAATTTCTTGTGCTGGTGTCTAGCGTTATCCATCAGATAAAAACTCGGTCCGGAACATGAGCTGCATTCGAAACTGAACAAACATTGTAACCGATGTCTCTGTCTCGACCAGGAGATTCTTTTGATACGATGTTCCCGTAAAGTAAATATCGCCTCGTTCGCCACGTTGCTAAAAATGGCTGCCCTCGGCCGCCGAGGTCGATATGTTTTCTTTACAACCTTCCCCACAACACACCCAAACAGAGTTTCCAATGTGCTGGCATAAGGTGTGAAATTTAATCTACATCGCCGGAAAGGCGTTTCGTTTTCCGTACCCGTGGCACGTGGACTACGCTGGACCAGGAAGGAATCGGGCGGAATCTAAAACTCCCCCAGAGCCTGATTGTGGAGAATTGTGAAATTGGTTTTGTTTTAGAGGATGATGATTTCTACTTCCATCGGAGAGCAGAGTTCGATTTCCTTCGCCATAGTTACGCTCGTTTTGGATGAAACACAAAATAAAGCTGTGAAGGTGGTGCATGAAATAGGATTACGGAGAAAAGGCGATCCAGGCTGCCGAACGAACCCGTGTTCGGAGAACCGGCAATTTGTCGTGTTCAAGGAAACTGTTTGTCCATTTTTCAAGCTACCGGGAAAATGGAAAAATGGCGTGACGGCGAAGTAGTATTAGCTGGATCTAAATTGTGTTTTTAATTTAACTTAAATTTGACCAAAGAGCTAAAACAGCAAAAAGCAGCTGACGAGTGCATTTCAATTTTTATGTAATCCTCGACGGTTTGCGTTGCGACGAAGTTTGTAATTAGTTATGGTTGGTAGAGATTAGTGGAAGAATTAAATGTTGTTTCAAGAAAGCACACGTAATTTAAAGTTGTCATTTTCATTTTTCTCCTTTCAGGTGAGTTTTCATCAGCGACCACAGTTTATTATTAGTATTGCTAAGCGTTTAGTGAACTACGAGGTATGTTACTTCTTCTAACCGTACGTACCGTAATACTAAATTAATTTGGTTTTTAGTCAATTACGCGATTCCTTGAACGTGTGCGTCAACTTGCATAACCTTCAGCACCACTTATTAAAATATCAATTTTCATAAAACACATTTAATGAGAGCAACATGCTCGTTTGCCTACCGCCGTTCGGCTGTTTACAATCTCTTTTCGAAATAATGATCGTAATGGGTCCCGATCATGATGGTTCGCAGATCGTTTCAATGTCGGTCGGTCGTGCGTCTCAACATTGTTGGCGTGTGTGCTTTTTTTTCTACGCAAATCCCATTGTTTGCTGTCACGAATAAAAGAGTAAACCAAAGCAAAGACACAGCAAGTGGCCAGGGTTGCCTGTGTTCTTAAGTCATAGCGACACGTCGATGCGGCGAATGCACTTGATGGTTGCGCACACACCACACAGCAGCAATAATGATACACCGGCGCGATGCATGAACCTGAACGGGGTTTCAACATTATCAACACCCCACCCAATAACATCAACATTGAAAGCGTACCGCGGGGGGAGCGCGGGCGGTTCATTATCATTCATTACCGTCTATGCTGTGGCGAGGTGGCCGCTGTTGTTGTTGTTGCTGCACATGTTGCGATGTGTGCGAGGCACGAAATGGACTACCGCCAGACCAAGCAACGTCGTATGCTCTGCGGTGGACCCGGGGGCTTCGATTGTGGCCTCAATTGTTTAATTGCAGTTCGCTCGATTGTTCACCGTACGCACACGTGGCCTTTGGTTGTGTCGTGCGTGAGGGGTGCTCTGCGGCTTTTAAACTGTGGCTCGTGCTCCGCTCAAAATAAACATAAATCTATCACGACACCAGTTAATGCATTGTGGAAGACTACCGAAAGCTGACTGCAAATATCCCACCGACACGTAGGCAAATCGTAATTCCAGAGAGAGGCCAGAAAGCGCCCGGTTCGTATCGGAAGTCTTCAAACGTCTTCAATCTCCTATGCGGTTCCGGTGGTATTACCAGCCGATGCCACAGGCAACTGAGAATTGTCCTTTGGAAGCTGGCAGCTGCCGTGCCAAGGACCAAGTGGAACTCAGGACCAAGCCGGACTCATACCACGAAACGAAATAATCCTAATCGGTCACATACGATCTGCAAGCCATCGAGAGAACCATTCGAGCCATCCGCCAGACGTGCGGAAGTGCTTTTCCGGGAAAAGCTGCTTCCCTTTTCGTATCTTACACTCTTCAGAGTTGAGAAGGGAACATGGATGGATGACAGAGGCACACGGGTTTCCCTGAACATCAAAAACGTACTCCAGACAGACGCCAGCAACTGAAACCGCACGCTTCGAGATAGTTTTGGGTCGGTTTGCACGTTGCCACGAGCACCTACCCAGTTGGCTAATCCCCCGTGCATTTGCTGATGCTGCTTCTCATTCGGCTATACCCTTGTCATCGTGTGACGTTAACTGCCTTCTGATTTGAGGTCACCTTGCTGTGTGACTGTTGACTCCGGCGAGATCCACTTCCAAGGGCCCTTTGAAATGATGGCCCCTGACGGAGCATTGCCGTAGGGCGTAGATCACTATCTGGAGATTTGTGGTTGACCGGTGATGGTAGCTTAGCCTCCGTAGGCTCTTTCTGTTCCGGGGTAATTAATTGCATTTCCAACAGAATACCACAAACTGCTCTACTTTAAACGATGATTGCTTCCCGCCAGGATAACGGTAAAACATTGAAACATTTTCCATCAAAGTCTAGCCACAGTTTGAATAACTCATCCAAAGCGTAAAATGATGGAAAACCGCAACGAAAAATTCAACACGCCATTCTTCCGATACCAATAGAGATTTTGTGGTTCTTTTCGATTGCCCTCGAGAGAGCCGCAGGATCCAGGATGGGCAAAATCGATTTGCCTGCTCCTAGGAAGAGGGTACCGTACGTTGCAGCGCGCAACAGACACGACGAGAAATGTATTATTTTAAGAAAATCCTTCCAAATCCACCCGGGGGACCGTAACGACTGTCGTCGAATCGTCTCTCCGCCGGAAAGGATTTGGTGTTGGTCGACTGTCGCCCGGTTTTTTCCGTGCCTTCGCTGCGGCCAATATGAATTTGAAAGATAAATAAAGATATTGCTAGGCAATGGAAAATAGATTTTCGCCCTTTCCGGAGCTTCTTTTTTGCGCACGGAATGTCCTTGCGGTGGCTCACAATCCTTCGTTGATCTCTACTTCGAGGGTTGATACCAAGTACTGCGTGCCAAGTGGGTAAGGCGGCATCCCACCAATGGCCCTCTTTTTGCATAGAATGCATTCGACCGACCTTCTCTGACTGGGTCGGTCTTTTTCGCGCCACATTCCGTGCTGTTTCGAAAGAGGACGACAATTCACCAACGGGGAAATGGGGTTTGATGGAATTTTCCCCGAGCACGAAACGATAATCGATTTTCTGCGTTCCGCCGTTGCTTCCGGGCGGGCTTCTGGCGTCTCGTTTTTTTTTTTTTTTCGTGAAGTGTCTCCTCTATCTTGTCTCAATCGCGGGCGCGGCCCGTTTTTTCGTTGACGCGAGCGACGCCGTCCTTGTGATTAGCTCTGCCATTTCCGGGGCAAGTCCGGGGTCATGAAAATGGAAATAAAATATTTATTTCGCAGACGAGACGGTTTTTTTGCTCGCCCTATTGCTCATGAAAATTAAACGCCCCTTTTTAACGGTTTTTTGGTCCGCACGGGAGAACACGGTGCCAAACCGGAAACGGGAGATTAGCCACGTACAAGACGGAAACACCGGGAGGGTGGTTAGCTGGGCTTCGCGGAGGATTGTCGGTTGCTTTGTGCCTGCTGCTGGCGTTTAGCCGAGAGCATTATTCGGCTAAGTGGGAGGATTGAGGAGCGATGGCCAATGACGTACAACGCGCGTCAATCGGGTACCTTATTGCTGCAGTGCACATTAGTGCCGAAGTGATCAAAAAGCAATTGAAGCTGTCTTTGCAATGATTTATGGTAAGAAAAACGGGGATAATTCTTGATTGACGACGATAAACTTTACTGACATGTTCCGGTTGATATTGTTTTACTCAGCATTTTAACCATAATTGATTTAAACACAAACCTCAAACTACTTCCGCTTCAAATGCAATCTCGCAACTCCGATTTTGGCTGTGTTGCCATTTTTTCACTCGAATAAACAGCTTCCTGATTTGTGTAGCCCATTTTCCGAGCAGTCCACTGTGGATTCCGATGCCACCACCCGATGTACAACATTTCGGTGGCCATTCATTATCCTTTCCCTTGAAAGCGGATGTGGCGAGGATGTGGCCGTTGAATCGTTATCAATGAAAAAAGGCTGCATCTCTGCTAGGAAAGCCCGTTCCGGTTCGAGGTTATCGGTTACCATTTTCCGCTTTGAACTGTACCTTTTAAGCCTTGCTCCGTCGTCGTCGCTGTGTCTCGGTTGGTTGCGCATATGGCACGATTGCCCCCCCCCAAATTGTGTGGCTTTTGGCCTCGCTGCATCTGATGGCACTGCATTCGGTGCAAACGATGCGCTTTGCCCCGATGCATTCTGGTTCGGGTCAATATTTTATCGAGACCGATCTGAATTTTGTCGCATTAATCGATGGGCACATTTTGTGAAGATAAATTTTGCTTTCCGTTTCGCCATCGGTTTGGTGATCGAGTGATTTATTTACACATAATTCTTGCTGCCAATTGGTTCCGTACGCCTTACTCGATGAGGGCAACAGAAAAGAAATTAAATGGCAAATAACGATTATTCCAATTTTAGCTATACAAATTATCTATTAATCCATGAACTGAATATCTTTTATTTTCCATTCAAAACCAGTTGTTTGATAGCCACTCTCGTCGAGTATTTCATATTATTTCGATTGAATATTCAATTTATCGTAAAAATGGCGTGCGGAAGTTGACAATACTGTTCGTGTCTTGGGGTGCCTCGTTGATGTTAATCCTGAGCCTTCGCGCAATTTATTACCCATCAACTTCAATGAGGGTCATTAAAATCTCAATCAACGAGATTGTCTCTCGAGAGCTCTTCGGGAGATGGCAGACGTAAATGTGCTAGGTTTACATTGACCACGGTGACAGCTTTCACAGCAACGTTCCGTGATGCAGTGACTTGTGCGTTACATTATTTCCGCTTTTTGAGTAGCTAAGCTGAACGAACGATTCAACCTTTCCCTTAAATTGTCATTGGTTTGTCGCTATTACCGCGCTTCCGTGCAGCGACGTAACGTATTGTTGCGTCGTTCGGTTTTTGTTTTAAAATTGCATTTATCCGGAGGCATTCAAGCCGCTCGCCGGGGGGAGGTAGACACGTGCCATGGAAACGTTGTGACGCGATTTAGCATGTCGGGGAAATTCATCCCGAGCGCCACACGCAAACACACACAGATTCGCTGATTACCTTTGCGACCTTCAGCCATGGTTTGCAGATTACATCATCCTCGTCGTCGGTGGGTCTGCTGTTGCTGCATTCAGCTCGCGCCTAAGCTTCGTGGTTCCCGCCGGCTATGAAGTACTTGCCCGACAGGCCTTTAAGATTCGGACTGTCTCTGAGTTTTTGACGCAACAGATCTTGTGATAAGCGGAGTGAGTGTAGCCCGGTGTAATTACTCCTCCGATTTTACATTATTTAACTCTTTTCGTATCTCATGTTTTCGGTTTTATAATTTGAAAGCTTCACGAAATGTTTCTACCTTCATAGTGCGAAAGAAGCGCTTTCACAACTCGTGTGACTGTTGATTGCAGGAAAATTCAGTCCACATCGTGACTCGCGCAGGCTAATTGGATTTCGCCGGTTCGTTTACATTTTGTCTGGTGGGGTCTGGTTTTTTGCTATGCGTGGTCCTTCCTGCAGCAGAGTCCTCTACAACAGCCCGATCCATGCAGTGCACTTGTCAATTGCAACTGGACAATTTCCCCACTAATTACCCGGCATCCAGCATCCAATCAAGATCAATTTCCGTCCACCCGGAAGAAATTCGCTATTTTTGGCTCGGGTTGTCCTCTGTGATCCTTGCTACCTGCCGGGAGACTCGACTTCCATGAATTTGTTGGTTCACCTGGCTGGTAGATTTCAGATGCGCGTTTCGCTCCACACGGGGGACAGGCTTTTCCAACGAACAGTGTTCGGGATTTGTGCCAATTTCCACACCCAAAGGAAGCGTCCATGGCTTCGGATTTGTGTGGATCCCAGTCGAAGCGAGACTGATTTACCGTTCGAGCGAATAAAATATGTTTTCCATCAATCTAATTGTCGGTTGTGGCGAGGGGACCACGTGTTCCGGGGGAAACGTTTCGTCTGGAATAACCAAAATGCGAGACGAAGGCATGTGGGGGCATTGAAAACAGCTCTTCCGCGTCCTTGTTCTACAATCGTGGAAGCTGGTTTCGGTGACTAAGCGGGAAAATGATCGTTATCATGCCCTCGAAATCTCCGCAAGTGCACGTAGAAGTAAGCGGTGTTATTCGGGTAGCAGGACTACCTTTTTTGTGTGTTGGCTTTTCTAAGTTCTTTTCTGTTTCTTTGTTTCATACACTCTGAGACAGCTTCTAGTTTGATTCTGTAAACGACTTGCCGAAGCTGTCATTCTCTTCGATTTCTTCATAGACGTGTGAATAATGATTTTTTGTGTAGTGTTACGATTATTTTACACTTAAATGTCCATTTCCCTCCAGTTATCATAATATTTAAAGTAATTTTTCTCATAAATGTAGTTGCGACAACAAACCGATAGTTTTTTAGTACAACTTTTAGTACCTTCGAACATTTTAGATCATTTAGCCAAGACCCCACTATTTTATCCGGACTTTTACCTCGTGCGCGCAGTGCCACCTGACGGGGGCTAGCGAAAAGCTGAATGTGTCTTGGCTAGCTTTCTATAATCGTGCGTCCTGTTAAATCCATCTGCCGGAGAAAAGCTAAACTAACAGTAAGAGTGAAATTGAAAAGTTTCATATGGGATTTTTTCCAATTGGAATTTTTAGTTGACTCGTACTCTCACTTTGATATAATTGAAATTGTTGCTTACAGTAAATACAATAACTTTCGTTTCTTCCAACATTATTTCATAGATTAAGTATTCTCCAACCGTATATTCTTCGTGCTGCGATATAATTGAATATTTATATCAAATAATGCTTAATGTCAATCAAATGTCCCTGGGGTTGAGGAGAACACTTTTCCAGTTGCGATTTCATTACAACACAAACCAAAAGAATTCTTAAAGAAGAAGGACGATGAAATAATACCAAAGGGGCATTTCGAGGGGGAGCAGATAATTACACATCTTTCGATGTCATCATGATCGAACGGATCCCTGCGACGTTCCGAACCTGCAAGTCGGAAAAGTTATTCGTAGCATAGCACCCAATTCGGCGACCGATGAGTCAACGTTCTGCTCGCCTGTCCCGTATTTGATTTCGTCCACGAGCAATGTCAAAGGAGCAGTGAATAAAGGAAAAAGGGAAATTCCTACCCACTACCTTATCCCCAATCGTTTCTCTGCGCTGAGTTGCTGTTTACTTACATTTCCCGGCAACGGGAAAAGGATTCCCATTGTTAGCCAAAGTGTATGGCTCGTCCTTACGCTTGGCTGTTCTTCAGAAAATTGGGCCAATCTTGCTTTTTAAGCCACACTCGTCATCGTGCGAAATGGACGAGCTTCGTAGCACTTTGCCAACCAAGGACACGTGCTGTTGAAGAACTGATCAAATGTGGGGACTATTTGTCTTTCTGTGTCCTTTCTTCGCTCGGATGAGAAAACGCTGTACCATGAAGGTTTGCTATTTTATGCTAAAAAACGGTTCGAACGATTCTCGAAAGGACATCGAACAAAGAGACAACCTTGAGTGTTTGTCTCTGTGTTGTGTTCGTCTCAAACACAGCCGAGCTCACCCGTTTTTATCTCAATTTGTGGGAGTTTGATAGCTTGTAAAGCATCTACGAACCCACGAAACGGTATGTTTTTGCTTTTAAAGCTGCAGGAGCAATATTTTCCTCCTGTGAAGTAACAACTGAGACAAAGATGTGGAATATGCAGAAAGTGATGCTCATTGCTACCTTGCGCTGTCCTTTCATTATGAAAGGAAACTCCAGCAACAGGGATCTTTGGTTGGACAATTTAAGAAATGATGTATGTTTTACTGGGGATTTACTTTGAAGAGGTAATTGAGATTTTCTGCCGTAATACAGTGGATTTCTGTTGTTTGTTGAGAAAAGTGCAACCTCGGTAGTTAAAAAAGGATTATTATTATCATCTCAAAACTCTGCTTCTCCTCTGAAAAGCATCCTCGAGAAAATGATATCGTTGGAAAATTCCCTACGGCCAAACTATCGGAACTGAAAACAGCATTCTCAGCGAACCCAGAATCAAACTTCTAATTTATTAACACCCTCTGTAAAATAAAATTTTCACTCATCACCAAGGTTGAAGATGAAACTTATGATCAATACTCTCCGCTAGTTCACTCTCTAATAGAGTAACGTTCGTCCTTATTGAACTATAAGGGAACAGGGTTATTGTTTGAGAGCCGCTTGACCAGCGCAGCTCGTAAATAAGAAAACAAAATGTGTGCCCAAAACCATAAACGTCTTTAGTAGCTTCTGCAGAGTTACTGCTTCTTCAATTAACGACGAAGATGGAGAAATGTTGAGACCTTTTGCCACCGCAATGAAGCCATCAAACCTGAGGGACACTAAACAGGGGAGAAATGCCGCTTTTGAGTCCTCGACCGACTTTCACTGATTCAATGTGACCATCTCTCAGGTATACCTTTGATACCAATCAAACTTCTGGTTTCACTTTCTTTCACATCGACGTCCTCTCAATCGGGTGGTTATGATTTTTGATTGAAGCGGGAGCGAACCTTTCTCGGGACGGATCGATCCGGTCCGTCCGGAAAGAATCGGATCGAAATCGAATTAGTTGCGCTCGACAAACGGTGGTTTTCTTCTGCCCAAAGACCCCAAAGTTGCCTCATCAATAGGGCTCATAAATTGCCCACCGCGGATTAGAGCGCTCTCGAGGGCAACCTAATATTTCGTGAAAGAAGGATACACAGCTGAAGGTGATTGATTTGTTACTTTTTCGCCGGATGCGGAAAAGAAAACTCCCACAAAGGCTGGGCGACCTCGCCCGCCATACCGGATCCGCATGACTTTCGAGGATGCGTAAGACCCGCTGGACCGTGACGGATCCTTTCGGTTTGCCACAGAAAGGAATAATATTTGATCCAAAAGCGTATCGTTGACCACCGATCCTCTGGACGCGCCATCCTGTGCATCGCAGCTGTGTAGTGGAAAGACGACCGGTTCACGTCGATAGCTGACCGGCAGAATGTGGGAAGGTTTTGGAAAACATGTTTGCAGTTCAATCGATAGTTTCAAGAGTGAGAAATTTAACAAAAGGGGAACAAATGTAAACAGAAATCCAACTCTTAGACGACTCTGACGAATCACCGTTCTTAGCAGACGGAAAAGGGGGCAAAAGTTTGGTCACCAAAGCATAAAACACACCTCCGGCGATGTAGTAAACATGACGTGCAACGAGATTTGTTGAGACCAACATCGATGTGTGATGTGCCATGCAAATGACCCGAGTCCGGCACAGTGTCCGATGGTCTGTGTTGGAGGCAAGGTTTTGGGTTAACTGTCCTTCGATGGTTCAGACGAAAACGAGATGTTCACTGGCTGTGAGATGGGATGAGAAAAATCAATACAGGTCAACGACTTTCGTCGGCTGCCTTACTTCGCCGGGATGCACCTACAAAAGCAGGTCGCTCGAGAGAGATGTGAGAGGTCGAATGAAAGGTTCCGAGTTTTTTGTCAATTAACAAACTGTCACAGCTGTCTGGCTATACAGTTATTTACTAACAACGAGAATGAGTCTCATAGTGGTGCTGTGGTTTCATGTAAATGGATCTCCCAGGAATATCAAGTTAAACAGGAATTATTTTTGACTTTATTTGATCATACTGCTATGTAAACTATGAATCTGTAACATCTGGATGACCGGTGCTTCTGTTTTCAGCAATTTATGTTTTGGATTTTTATTAAGGGTCTTAAATGCCTAACATACAGTAAACAAATTTCAAACTTATTGTAAGATATTAAAACTACGTATTACGTATTACAAATATCAAAATTAAGTTTCGTTTAAAACAGTGTTTTTTTAAGTACGATGTACAAACGGAGTGCAAGGGAATGTGCAAACCAGAGAAAATTGCGCAGGGCTGGACACTGTTTACTCGCACATCATATCGGTACGCCAAAAACCGCCCGATGCATACCGTCACGGAGGGTCCGATTTGAAACCGAAAACATATGTCAGATTAGCAATCCTCGCCCTTTCCTGTACCGTCCAAGAGTTGATGGACGTTGAGCCTGGCCGATGACGACTCCGGGGTCCGAGGACCATCACCAGCAAACAGCAGCAGCCGCAGCTATTCCGTTTGATGGATGATGGAAAATGACTTTTTTCACACCGTGCAATTAATTTTAATGGCACTTCAATGTGCGTCCAGGGAGTCCAGTGTTCGAAATGGCCACCGCCAATGCTGTGCTGCCCCGAGAGCAGGACATTACAACACAGGACATTCGGTGGCGATCTGTCAGTCGTCATGTCCGATTGACACAGCAGAATGTTTCCGTTTTTTTTGTTTCTTCTAAACTCTGGATCCGTTTGTCGAATGTTGACAAACCATTAGCCCTTTTCGGGAGAGGTAAAAGTTAACCGTCGAAGAGCCTCCTCCTTTCTGTGCGGTGGTCAGCTGTAGGTTCTGCTAACAAATTGAGGATCGTGCCCGAAAAGCCAACTCGTACCATTTCTGCTCTCGAGCGCAATGGTGATGCATTTTGATTAATGATCCAGCGAAGTAGAGAGTATGCGTTGTTGTCTGGCCATTGAGGCAGGATGTTTTAAAACATTCAACGCCATCGCCACACCGGTAGGTCCGGAAACCGCCAGGATATGTCTAGCTCGATCGATGACCCAATTGATGCCCCAGGACATCGGGACATGCGGACAAAGTGAAACATTGTTCGAAAACCAAGGACAGTGTTGACCGTTGATTGAAGTGGGGACGCGTCACAGGTCACTCGCGAAAGTGCATTCTGCTTGACGTTTCGTTTTTTGTCATGTACCGTCAAAACCGTTCCAGTGGCCAACGTCAATTGCCAAATTGTTGGCACACGGGCGGCAACTGCACCAACGTCCAGCGCAATGAGGTCAGCGCAGACGGCAGATGGTTGTTCCGCGATGCACCGTTGACCGTGCACCGCAATTGCGGTGGTACACTGTTGTTCTTCCATTACAATATTCTCGCTACTGTTTTTGAGTGTTTTTTCTGTTTTATTGCAACATACCCTCGTACTCTGGACGTGCGGTGGGTTTAGTTTTGTCTGACAGAAAAACGGAATGCTGCAATTTGTTTCACCGCATTTCCGATACCGATCGCGCTCGAATGCATAATCATGTTGCTATTCTGGCGTATAGAGCGCTGATGCATCTTCACGCGACCGTATGGTGTGGTCGTGACTTTATCACATCTGCTTGTGTGCCATTGTATCGACGGTATTCAGGACTTGTTGCTCATAAAGTTTATAGTTTCTTTATGGTAATTACCATTAAAGAACCAGCGTTCAATAAGCTCCTCTATAGATGCGAAACCGTCATATGTTGCAAAATTACATTACTTTGTTCAATGTATATCATTCACAAGTAGGATGTGTAGGATTTTTTATTTCATCGTAGATCAAAATCCTCTCTGTTCCATTTAACTCCTCAAACAAATGACCACCAGTGCAAAATGCATTACATCTTTAATTAAAATTTATGTGTCTCTGCCCTTTTTTGTGCAACTGACCGCATCAGCAGTTGCAGCGATGCAAGCCTTCTCGAAGCAGGAAACAAAATCTCGACTAACAAGAAATTATTCACTCCTCGCTAAATGATCTTGAACGAATACCTGGCCTTCTCGCTCGCTGTTCGCAAAACTTTCGCTCGGCAAACAAACGGGGCCGTGTTGCCCGAACCGATCGCCGGAGCCCACAATATGCAAAAAGGTAAAATGAGCCTCGCAATGGATGGCGCACATAAATAACTGTCCAAACTGGCCATTCGTTGCTGTGCGGAAGATTTCGGAATGGTGCGGCTCATAGTTTTCCACCACCGCCGTGACCTCTTCGGTGCCAGGATCTTCCCAGATGTGCCCGAAAAAGGGCCCGGTGCATTGCGCCGGCTCGTCGGCACGAGCAAAGGCAAGCATTAAATGATGAGTCTACCTTTCTTGGCCCTTGAGAAAGATCTTTTCGGTCCCTTTATGCATCAATAGTCGATCCCTCTTGGGTTGCCCATTGGCATGTGGCAATTTTCGTAACGGTGTCCATCAGCCAGCCAGCCAGTCAGTCGGCCAGGCTCCGGAAAAAATGCTCTCGTTCCTGTAAATGACACGTACTTCGATGGATACACCCTGACCCAAGGACATCGGCAGAGGAACAAGAGCGACACAACAATTGCATCTAAAATTGCATCAACATCGGATCGGACACACAAAAGCATCTCATGGACATGGACGAGAGTGAAGTGGAAAAGTCAATTCCGTCTTATGTTTCCGTGGCCCTAGAGTGATGGGAGCGAATCAGGATCCGGCCTTTCTCATTCTTACCCTGCTGTCTGTCGCTCGGGCTCGGGCGCTTAAATGAGCCTGGAATGACGGGGATGATGTTTTGCCGTCTGTCCTGAACGAAGGCACGAAACCCACCGGCGCCCGGTGCAGAAGTGTATAAATTACAATCATAAACTGTATTGGACATTCTCGTTTACGTAAGCCACACACCACACATGTGTTCCGCTGCAGGCTGCTGCCTATGGAGCATTTTTTATTCTGCTTTTCTGCCGAGCGAAACAAAAAAACGGGTTACCAATTTAGCGCTTGTTACGGTGCCGGTTGTTCTGGACGCAAGATGGTGGTCGGCCACATTCATCCGATTGTCCTTGAAGGATGGACATCGATCGGCTTGTCGCTGACGGGCGCCAACCTGCGTCCTTCGGGGGGGAAAGACAAGACGAGTTTCGCTCCTCTGTCGTTGGCTGCTAATGGACTTGCGGGACAGTTGCTTTTAAGGTGTCAGCTTACATTGAACACTGTGCAAATATTGGGCGAAGAAATTGGGTTTGCTTATGCTGTTGTATTCCCGATGGATTTATCTTTCGACGATGTTGATCAACCAATGGCAAAATGTAAACGACAAACGTTCCTTCGAAGATGTTCGATAAAGCGATTCTGCATTGGTCTAAAATTATGCTGAAGAACTTCAGAACAGCTCTACTGTAGAACACGATGCAGAAAAAAGTTACTGACGTGATGTGGAAACTGCCCTTCAAGCTGAGGAATACACAATAATTTACATATTTTTCTACAGATTTTTTATACTCTCCGATGCTGAATTTTTTCCACGCTGCCGAGCTGTTGTCGAACCGCGATCGGTGATGCGTAAAACCTCGGAAAAGTAATTTTCCAACCTTCCGGGAGAGCGATCACTTTAGTTCCGCTTTCCGTTCTCTGGTTGACAGGATTCAGAAGTGGTATTTCGTGGTGAGTCAATAGAGAACGAAATGATGTCATTTTTTTCTCAAATGCACTATCCGCGCTCCTTTATGGCTTATTTTTTGTATCGCATTCTGTTCGGGCGCGTGTTTGTTTATTGTGTTTTATTTAAATTTAAATACCAAAGCTGCTTCGTGAAAAACAATGCGTTGGACTTCATGGGGTCCGTGCGGCAAGAGGGTGGGGTTTGTGAAAGTAGGGCGATAGGTTTGGAGTAATGCACCCAACACACAAAAAACTGTCTCCTGTAACCGACCGACCGACCGACCGTTTCAACGGCGGGATAGGTATTGAACACATGCCAATGTTGCACCGATGCACCAGAGACGGGAGTGCAATACCATTCGCCACCGTTTAATGATGTCGACAGCTGATAGAGTTTCATAAAATATGTAAATAAGCGGCACTCTTCAGCCGTGGCTGCTGCGCGATCAACGTGTGGACGTCCCCTTTCGCTATCCTTTCCCAGTCGCCAGTCGAGAGGGCGACCGACCAGCCATCGTCAGTTCGAATCGAATCGAATCGTATCAACAAACATTTCACCTTCGACGGTAAGTGCATTCGAAATGCACTGGAAGCGGCGCGTTCCGTGGAGGGGCCAGGCTTTTGAAAAGAACAAAAAAATCAATTTAATATGACCTCGTGGAAAGGTGGTTGACGCTTTTGTTGGTCTTTGAATGTCCTTTTTTGTTTTGTTGGTGTCTATGCGACACTCATCTATGCAGTACGGGTACACATCCAGAAGCTTCTAGCTCTCTTCCACACGGTTCAGTGCATACACCATGAACTCCAAAATGACCGTGCGCCGCAGAATGATATCCTTTTCCCTATGTCCTTCGGTAGCACGGTGAAGCGTAAAAACAAATACACTTTGTTTTTTTTCTTTTTAATAACTCCACAAACTGACACATTTGTTAAGTACAGTCATTTTTCCAATATTTACTCCGACGTTTTTGGTGGTCCGCGCAGGATATGGGGAAATGATTGGTAAGCCATTAGGCCTTGGCTTCAAACAGGAATAGAACAATTACTTTGTTTCCGAAACAACGCACAAAAACCGCAAAAAATGACAAATTAATAGTTCGACTTTTCGTTGATCGCCGTGCAACCATTCTCTTCGGTCGGGGGGCCTTTTTCCTCGGCTGGATAACTCCTTCGCCGTTGTCTCTCGCCTTCCATTGCTTATCCGTGTGCTTGCGGTTCGTACAATCCGATCGTTGACGTAACCCAAAATTACGTGCAATTAGGCCGCCGGTAAACGTCGTAGTCGCGCAGGAAACAAAAAAACAATTCTTCGCTGCACAACAACAAACGGTGGCCGCCGGTGGACCCGCACCGGTTAGTGCAAAAGGATATCTCGCGCAGTGGACGGCAGAGACCGAAGACGCCACGGCCACAGTTTGGTTTCCCTTCTTTCAGTTGCCGAGAGAGTGAATAAAATTACATTTTAAATTGCTTACAATTTCGACAACTTCGGGTAATGTTCCGCACGCGACACGATAAGCGATCAACGACGCGGTGTTGCTTAAGTACCGTCATGGAGGAAATAAATTAGAGGGCCCCCCGGGGACGTCCTGCGAAAGGTCCGCTGAAAAACGGGACACTGCCGCAGAGCCTAGTTTCTCTCGTGATGCGTGAAAGATAAATTACAAGCACGGGTAAGACACGCTGGACTCCCGAAAGCCAGTCATGGACTTATATTTAGTTTTTTCTTTTCGTCCCTTTGCTTCGCTCATAACTTCTGACACGAGTCCGCGGAAGATGACGACTGTTATGTGTGAGCCTGCTGAAGGGGCCCGATATGCACCGGTGGGTTCGCGAAGGCTCGCGATCATCGCGCAAAGACAAAGTCCTTTCATCCTTTTTTTCGCCGTCCCGCTTGCGTCCCGGGGATTCTCTGTGGCACACGGCACACGCCTCTCGGGCCCCGAAGTGACCGTTTAATTAGCGTTAAGGGTCGGGCGCCGGCCACCTGGAATTGTTTTCGGAAATTCTTCGCGGTGCGAGCGATCTTGCGATGGTCATCATAAATTCATAAATGCAGAAAGTGACGCGTGCGTTTTGTGAGTCGATTGACTGCATAACCGACTTGTTTGGAGATAAGCTGATAAACGTGGAAGTGAATTAAGCCATGAGCTGGTGAAAAATGTCTCTATCTTCGGGAAATGTCATTCGTTTCTATTCTGTGTGTAGGAAACTGTACGAGAGTATTAATTTTAACTTCAAAATTTCATTTCCATGATGACTCTACTTTGCATTTTGTTATTATTATTTACTTGCTATTTGGTAGATCCTGCTTTTCTTTCCATCTTTATATAATTCACTTCAATTGTATCAAAAAATTGGCTTGAAGTAAGCAATCCTTCAGGCCCATCAAACATCTGGCCATTGCTACTTCAGCCTGCCTGTCACGTAAAGCACATCCTATCGAAAGCGTGCATCCAGCGTAAAGAAAATGGGTGCAAAATGTTAGTTTCTTCTCTCCAAGAAGCTAACCGCAAAAGGTTACCTCCTGGTGCAGGTGCATCAATGTCACTTTGCTCGCCCTGCGGTTTATGCGGTCTAATTTCGAAAAATGTTTCACTTTCCCATCGAAGGGTAAGCCTGGTACTAGTCGTCGTCGTCGTCCTTCTTGTTGTTGTTGTGACGAAGAATCCTGTCTTGAACGGGTCCAGATGGGCGAATGGGGTGATGCATAAATTGTGCAATTGACACCGCTTATTGTGTCGTGTTGCAAATTGTGATCCTTTCAATAAGTGGTTCTTTTCTTGCCACTCGAAAGGGTTGTTGTTTTAGCGAACGGCCGAACACAAGGATCGTCATTTTACATGCCCTCTTTCTCTCTCTCTCTTTCTCGTCCACAGGTATGTATGGTCGTTTCCACGCTAGGACACCTCGGCGGTGTGAAGTCAAACCACCACACCGGGAAGCATTAATGCGCTTTCCAGGGGAACGATTTCGTGCTCTGCCGTAGCTCGCTCGTAAGTGTCCAACCGGAGAAATAGGAATCCCGGTGCAGCACCACCAACCAGCAACATCGGGTTTGGATAAATAGTGCAACGGCAGTACGAAACAGAAATAAAAACTTCATTTCCATACCAATCCCATCAGCGAAAAGTTTTCGAGCCAGCGTTGCACATGCACGTCGGTGTGCAGCGAATGAAAACAAACAGCTCATTCGCAGCGCCATCATCGGCCCTCTGTTCGTGTTCCAGTTCGCCCGGGTTCGTCCAGGAAGAAGATGATGCTGTGCAGGGACCCATGCCGAGCGTAGCGCATAAAAACTAAACTAAAAACACAAGATCCGGGCTACGGGCAGAAGGAAGGAAAAAATCTCCCAAGCGTCCGGATTATGGCGCGTGATCCTTAGCGAGCGAGGTGACGCTAAACAAACGGACACCAGCGCTCTGGGGCTCTGGTTGAGGCGGTACAGCATAGGAAGAAGCATAGAGTGCTGGCCGGGACAGCATCACGCCCTGCAAACCTCTCTGGCATTTGCATAATGAAGCATCGCGATGGGCTCGCTTCGGCGTTGCTCAGGATGCGAACCTGCGGACGACGACGGGTGCAAGTCACGAGGCGAGCGCTTCCTGTCCTGCGGTTGCCACGTTCCGTGCTGCAGATACCTTCGTCCGCGGTGACCATTTTCTTTTGCTTGGGGACAACTGATCGCAATGATGAACGGGACCGTGCAGTACCGTTGATGGAGAGTGTAATCAAAATGAGACTATCACTAAAATTTAACCCTCGTGTGCATGGGAGTGTTCGAAATTGTAACTTGTGACAGAGATTAAGAGTTTCTACGTAAATTAACATTGAACATTAAAGAAACATCTAGTGCGGTCAATAATACTAATCTTACAATGCAAATTAATGGCATTACATTTCTATTAAATTACATGCAACATATAAAGAGCATACATATTTTGTAATGCAATATGTTGGATATTCATGAAGCTTCTACAGACGGTAATAGCATTCCTTCAACTTAGTACATGGAACGAACTTTGTTTACCACAAAAAGTCAAAGCGTAGATGTACAAAAAAAGTGGGCGCAAATAATCAAACTACTCCCAAAGCACTCACTAGGTAAAAATAATTTATCTCCAAAACGCTGCAGCACGTTTTTGCAAAACACTGGCACTGGGAAGCTGCACCGACGATATGCAGATTTGGGCAGCGGCAAACTAGTTCAACGTGGCTCGTTCTTCCTGTCGCTGCATCGTGGAAGTGGAACGCGCACGGATTGACTCTCGCCCTTGGAGCCAACTGCCATTTGCACACATTCGGTGCAATTCTCATTTTTGCTCCAACAGCAACGACGATAAGCGTTGTGTAACTAGGACACGACGACGACGATGGTCGACTCCCAAGGATGGTGCTAGCTGGGGTTTGCAGCCCGCTTGTTGGTATCCTGCAATCAGCTTTTCGAATGGTTCGTTCGGTTTGCTGCCAAGCCGTTCGTTAGAGACTTCCGGCGTGTGACGGGAACTGTGTCAAATCCAGCGCCGCACGGATAGTGGCCTAGTTTAATTGCAGAATAATCGGTGCGCTAATTTGGACTCATGAAGCGTGTCCTTGAGTGAGAAGAATTGAGATATGCTTTCGACTGAGAAAAAGAATGTTGTACTGTTGAGAAGCCACCGTATAATCCTAGATATGCCTCTTGACAAACAGTGTCTTTTTTATTCTTATTCCCTACTTGCTATGCAAAGACCATCGCCATGTTACACTATTTGTTTTAAGGCTCACGCATCATTTGGTGTAGCTAATTGCCAAAAGAAAAACGGTGCGCCTTTTTCTGTACTGTCTTGCGGATGCTGTGGTTTCGACGGCGCGCCACTCCTCCTGGTTTGTCCTAGGTTACGGCTAGACAAATATGAGGCCAAATGTTAATCATTTTTTTATTCAATCTTGGGATGTACTACGTGCCATAAAAAGTGCACCGAAATTTAATCAAGTTGATCCGAAGCAGGGGACGAAGCAAAAAAGGAGCCGCGATTCCTATTATGTCCGATTTGATTGTACGAAAACAAATCATAAACAGAAGCGCTGCAACAGTGCGTCGAAAGGATTCTAATCTTCTTTCCAGCCGGAGCCACACGAGAGTAGGTGCCTGGAGCGGAATACCATTGGAGAAGAAAAAAACTGTCACACAAAAGGTGGGGCGCAAAAGGAAAGTGTCAGAACTCTCGCACGGCATCGGGGAAATTATTTTTCCGCCGACCTCGAAGCCACGATGGCATCGGTTTATCTCACATTAGCCCAAGCATCCTTGAAGGACCCTTTCTACTCACTCACAGTCTTAGTTTTATCATGGCATGCAACCTGGCGGTACATGAGACGTATTTTTTCATTACCCATAAGAGACGCCCTTAGATTTTGCTTGATAAGACGGCTTCGCTGCAGACGGCGTAAAAGGCAGGCCTTACGGAAGCTGGTTTACATCCTACCGACCCGAGGTTCCGGGGTCTAGGTCCGCCTAGGTGCGCCTGTCAGTCAACCATGCCAGGAATAATTAGCCAGATAATGAAGCGCGCGACAGAGGGGCCGATCCAAGCTGAACTATAGATTAAAATCAGACGCCCGAAAAAATGGTCCAATGTCCCTTGCGGGAAAGTACCGAATCACGATCTGATTTGACGAAGATTATTAAAATGCGCTTCCACAGAAGCTCGGAGCGGGCACGGGGAGCGATGTTGTTTTGAAGGATGTTTCTGGGCGGAAAGTAAATATGTAAATACACGGGACCACCGGCAGCGTCTCGTATTCCTTCTCGGGGCTGGCCAGTTAAGGGATGAGGCGCGAGATTCGGTTACGCACCAAAGACGCTTGTAATCGCCGGTGTAATCAATTATAATCCCAATCCCGTCTGGGCGACGCGTCCTCGTTAGGAGCGTCTCGCATCCTTACGGCCCCGAGGCCAAGAGTGATGCACTTTGTGCGGTTGTTTCGGCTATCATCTCAACGACCTGTTCGGCGGAGATTCAACCCCCCGGGGAGGCTGCCACTTCTGCGATTCTTCCCTGACCACTTCGGTCAGCTAGGTCCCTGAGGGTGCAAACGGTCAAGCACAAGCTAGCACCGGGCGAAAGGGTCAACCGGCGGTCCCAGGGTGGCGGATGAAAACAGGATTCCAATTGCTAGATGAGCCAACGATGATGCTGCTGGTGGTTGGACGTAGGGGCTCATCGCGTGTCCGGCTAACGGGACGTTTTAATCTTCCGTGAGATTGCCAGGGACCCTGCAGGACACGGGATGATGTCTTGATGTTGGAAGGTCTGTGAATGTTACACAGTGGTTGTTGTTCTTTCCCATAAGATGCTCATTTGCACGACAGCAAAACAAACATTCACCCCGGTCAGGTCATTGATGGTGAGATCGAAAAGGGCCCGCGACCGGATAAAGGATAGCCAGGATGATGTTGGTGAGAGTTCAAACAAATTATCACTCCGCCCGAGGATATTATTTGTTAATTTTTGGTACACGACATGCGCACGTTGGAATTCGTTGATGGGATGCCAAAGGGTTCCAGGCGGTTTCTACCCAGAGTCTGCTATTTAATCCCGAAACCATGATAAATCGCATACGGAGAAATTAATAAAAAAAAAGTAAAAGTTTTCCCAGAGTCTCAGAGTTTGAGAAAATTTCAGCTTCGTACGCACAACTTCGAACATCCCATTGCATGCTGGTGACTCTACACTTTAAACCCTTTGAGCATAAATCACCGACCTCCGCATAAATCACTCGCATAATTTATGCAACCACCCCTTGCGCACATTTCGCAAACTGCGCCAATTAGTGGCACCAGCTTTTTTTGGCAATCAAATTTTACGCTGCTAAAGAAACACTGTCCATAGCAAAAAAAAAGGTAAAATGCATAAAATTGGCACCCCGGGGCGAGGCGCCGTGCCAATGTTGCGACAATAATGCACAACATCATAACGCCCCAGATTTCGGTTCTACTTTCTTTTCCCGTTCCCGAGAACCGTTTCTGTCTTCTTCGCCCGTCCCCGACTCGGCCCAGAACAATTGTTGGAAGTCAAACGTCGAGAGGCGCTACTTAAAATGCCATAAATGTGTTATGCAAATCATGTCACTAGCTGTCGGTGTCACGCGGTGAGGTTCATATTTTCTTCGCTCCGCACGCCGCTGACGATGATGATTGGAAATTTGTTTCACGCAAATTTCACCTCCCAAAAACCGTCGGTTGGTCGGTTCAATCGGTAACCTCCTTTCTCGGGACTCGGGAATTGGGGGAAAATCGGATGCTGCGTTGCAAATGTCGGTCTTTTCGTTGCTCCCGTTGCAAAGGGTTAGATCCGTTAGATCCGGGTTGCGCTTGGCATGTCGGTACCGTCTTCTTCTGTCAAGGGTTGCGTGTGTGGCAACCCTTTCACTTGGCCACGAACCCATCGGAAAAAGGGGCGAAAATCGAACTCAAAACGGTTGTGGATCGTTCTTTAGGCGTTTGTTCCCAAAAAGGAAATCAGTGCATCTATTGGTGCATCGGAAAAAGCAGGACGCATATAGCAGCAACAGCAACAGCGTGTTCGACTCCCCTCGAGGTCCCAACCAGGGATTTGCATCGGCCCTCACCTGAACCCTAGGCAGGCCAGGTCTTTCTTGACGAGGGACATGGTAAAAAAGAGGAAAACCTTCCTTTATGAACCCCAAAGGGACGGACGAGACACACGGAGGCAAGGCACCCAACTCTCGTTCCTTTTCGCTGCCTGGTTGACATTTCGCCTTTCCGTTGTCAGCCGGAAGGGGGCTTGCGTCACTCTCTGGACACGTCGCTCAGGTCGAAACTTTCTTCCCCGGACATATCTGACGGCCAAGGACGAACTGCGTGGCCGATCGACTTCTGCTTTCCACGACTTCCCTACCGGTTGCCGGCGCATAGCAAGGTTCTCTCTCGTTTCGTCTCGAGTTTTGCCTTTGCCCCTGCAACGGGAAGGCGCCAACTGCGGGCCAAAAGAGGAATCGTAATTTCATGCCTGTTAAAATAACAATCAAAACAAGCGCATTGTGCGCAATTAAAATGAAATTACTTTTTTCTCTTTTCTGCTCCTCGTTACTTTCCGAACGACGTCATGTTTCATGACGGGTTCGTGCCTCATCTAGCGCCGGTTAGAGAAAGTGTTAGAACCGAGAGTTGCCGAGAATGACTGAAGCGACGAGCAATCCCTTCATAGTATTCGAATTTTCTTTGTAATACACTTTCACTCTTGCATGTATCGGCAAGGTTTTTCATTCAGTTTTTTTGAACACTTAAAAGTTTCAACGATGGAACAGGTAATAGTGAAAGCAGTTCAGTAATCAAGTTTCCGAATGAAAAAGGTCAATTTTAAATTCAACTAAATTAATAGTCTCGAGCATGGTTCTACATTTGAGTATAAAAAGGTTTTTATGAAATTTTACACTAATGTAGGTGATTTAAACAAAAATATACTAGTTCGCCTCATTGTTTTTCAAATGGATATGTAAATTAGTTTTGTACTATTTGAACTTTCTTCTGTTTTATCGAATTTGTTACACATCACACGGTGGTTTCTTTTTCGATAAAAATCTAATCAAATAAATTCGTACGCATTTCGTCGAAAGTGGCGCTAATGCGAAACACTTTGGGCAATGTTTGGTTCGATCCCAACTTGAGCCGTTAAATCCAGCGGCGCGTTCGTTATTAATAATGGCACCGACCCATTAGTGTCGTCCAAAGCATTAACATTCCGAACGCGTGGAAAACGGCTCCCCGTTTGCCACTGCTCCACTTTCACACCTAGAAACGATAAGCGGCCCGCGATGATGATGGTCAGCGTTTGGCGGAAAATAAAATCATCGACAGATACACCACCCACCCAGCTCAGGGCAGCGATTGCCATTTGGGTTTCAGCACCGACGGCCCGGTGGAGGAAAATGTGTCATTTGAATCATGCTTCGCATCACGGAACGAGATAATTTTGGACGGTTCGTTAAGCGGCGGTAGCAGCAGGTCCTTGTGCGGTGCGCGGCTTTGGTTGAGGAAAATTGGCTAACTCGAAACTAGGTCACCGGATCGGCTGGTATTAACGCTTTTGACGTTGATTGTAAGAATTGTTCCAAAGCTGCCAACCGAGCTGCCGAACCCCGCGTGTTAGATCGCGCCCGATGGATGAACAGATTCTCAGGCGAAATGGAAGTTTTGCACAACTTTCGCGGCTTGCGCTACAAAGTTTCGGTCGATAAATAGAACAGGCCACATTTGTGGTCTTCCAGTCGATGCAAAATAGCAAGTGGCGTAGAAATGGTGTTACGTGTTAATATTGAAATTTTACCACGGAGCCGATGTTTAGTGTTAAACTCTATTGGAGTTAGTCCGAAAGTCGAAATTGAAACTCGATTTGTTTTTGTTGAAAGTTTCTTAAAACCACACATTTCGAGGGACGGCTAGAACACACCAAAATGCGTTCGAATTTGTTTGTGTTTTCTTAAAGTTACTTAATTTTCCTGCACCCTGGGTCCGTTAAACATTTTTCCAATGTTTCGTTTCGAATCGGGTTGCTTCATGTTTGCGGTGAGTGAAGCAATGCTTTTGGGACTTGGTCCCGCACCGTTGCCCAGGAAGCCAATCTGATTTTGGGAAGGCGAACCCTCAGAACGCTTCTCAGAAGGGTGTCCCGGGAAGGGTGGTGTGTCTCTTTTTTTGGCTACAGCACCCTTCTGCGTAGCCGAACCGGACAGGTAAGAAAACTGTCAGGATGTTCACCACTAGACTACAGCAGGATCCCGCCGAAACTGGGCGAGAACTCCAACTGTCGTACCACCAAGGAACACGACCGGTACCAGCGGCATGTTCAAGGTTGCACGCGGAAGCGTTGCTTCGTTTCTGGAGGTGGTATTCGAGAAGGTCCACGAAAGTGCAGACATCAGCCAGTTAGGACTGGAAAAAACTGACTACCATTTTCCATGTGTGTCCCGCCGCGTGTACAGCATTTCGCATAAACGTAATTGAATTTTCGCTTATCTGTAACGATTTGACGACTCGGGTTGGCGAATGTCGAAACTACCCCCTTACAATGTTCACTCAGCAACATAACCGGGAAAAAGGTCTTAGGGCTTCTTACAAACGAAACGCCTTGAGTAGTCTATTTTAGAGAGCAAGAAAACCGACCGAAAACCGAGCCAGAATAGGGCCACTTTTTCGCCACGATTGTAAAATGTCATGAACGGAAAACTGTCGTTGTGAAAGGCTCAGGAAAACCGGCATTCAGTAGTTCAGTAGTTCTTTCGTGTGGTGTTTTCGATTCACATACTAAAATTTAGATTCGAAGGATTTTTTTCTCAGGCTGCATAGTTCGAGTCGCAAGAAGTTCCACTCAACAATGCGATAGAAATAATTAATGACACCTTCAGTTAATTTTGTCTGCTTCATATAATCCTTTGAAATGTAAATTTAAATGCTGGTAATGGAAAAATAACTATTTTATCACGCACACCTCTCGGAGCGCTTCTCTATGCACGCAAAGAGGACGAGGTTAGTCAACTGTTTGTTTAGCGTTCTGTTGACAAAGCTGATTACCGACGACCGAGGTCGAGCTTTTTAATCCCCGAGCAGAGAGTGAAATTGCCACAAAGCCGCCACTTCCGGTATCGATGGGATATTCCGGTCGCGAGATCTCCAGTGTGTTGCCATTAATAAATCAATCGACCACCAACAAATGCACCCAACCCGACGGAGCGTTCCGGGCTTTGGCAGGCAGGGCGATTGATCCTGATTAGAGGCCACTAAGAGCACGAGCACCGTAACCCTTTCTGGTCGGCTCCGCGACGCAAGGAAATGTGCCTGCAAGTCCTGACAAGGACACGCCACAGCGAGGACGCGACGGAGGTCCTTGTGTGAATCGACCATTAAAGTGCAATAAATAAAAGTGCACACACTAGTGTGGCAATCGAGCAGCGTTCCGAACAACCACCAGAACCCCCGGGTACAGGTTTTACAGGCCCCGGCCACAGTGGAATCCTTTCAAGATCCTGCCGCGTTGTGCCGCTCTCTAATCGACGGGGGGGTTGCGCAATTGCGTCGAGCCACCGAAAAGGTCGAGAAGGTGCGATTAGGAACACTAACGCTTAGGAAACCCCTTTTCTTTTCTCGCTTCGGCCACATACTCGGGCGCCAGGAGTGGCGTGTGGTGTCTGATCCGTGTGGAAGGATACGCTTGAATGGCGCGCGCATATTTGCCTTGCCCTGTAAGGGTTGCGCGTTTGTTGAGGGTTGAGGAATCTCTTGCTAAGGGCGCAGGATTTCCATTCGCCCCGCGACTGGCGTCGATTCGGTGCTCGACTCGTGGTCCGGCTACGAACGGGGAATTCGGTCACCGAAGATGGTCATAATTCAACTAAATATGACAACTCGATGAATGGTTAATTCCTTCTAATCCGTTCGTTGTGATCGGTTTATAACGATGTTTTCTAGAAACTAGAAACAGCAAACCGAACCCTAAATTTAAGAGGAGTCTTCGAGACTCCGATAGATCGGGTGAAAAGTTTGAGCGCCACACTTTTAAACCCGATTCTAAAGTCTATTCCGCGAAGCTTTCGCCGTTCCCCGGTGTAGACGTTGGTAGCATAATTTCTCACGCATCGTTCGATCGAACTAATTGCTGTCGAATTCGTTTCAAATTTTGGGTTTCCACCAAATTCCGACAAATCCGTCACGCATAGCAGTTTGCATAACACAACAACGCCCATCGCTCTGCACGTTGTGCTGTGCATTAATTTTGCTCCAAATTCTAAATTGCCCTCGCATCATCCCGTGTCGCTTCCCGCCAGCAGCAAGGGGCACTTTCTTTCGTGCAAATATTTGCAAACCCATAATTTACCGATAATCAGGGGGAAGGCGAAAGAACAAACAAGCAACAAGAGTGTCCGACGGTGGAACGCGGTCCCCTGGCATAATAAGAGTGTCCAAGGAGACACGTATGATGCTTCCCATGGGCCTCTGCGCAGGGTGCACCACAATCAGCTAGCAGCAGCTACGGGGTCAATCGAATCGGTGATAAATCGGTAAACATTTGTTATGCGATCGTTTTAAACCTATCCCCGAAATAATATGTCCCTTTAGCGAACCGGATTTTCCTGGCACTGTGATTGTTTTTTGCCTCTTCTTTGCGTTTTTTGGCCATCGGCTGGAAAACTCGAGCAAAATTTATTGGCGCCGTACACGCAACGTACGCAATTCGATCAAACTCCTAGCTGCCTGGCGAATGCAGTCCTGGGTGCGTTGCGATCGGATTGGTTGCAAATTGACAAATTGCATCGCGATTAATCTTAAGCGACCCTTCGCTAAGCCCACTGGGCCTATTCGGCTGCCAAACCCGGATTGGGCTAGCGAATTAGGTCAGTTTTTGGCGGGCTCCGGTTTGTGGAGTGAAATTGTGCCTCAAACCAATATTGATTTAACGCCGTAGAACAGACATCAACCACACTATATCCGTGCTTGGACATTGCAGTAGTGTCCATTCGAGCGTCACTGTTTTGAAACATAATGACAGCTGTCAGTGACGCTCATCTTTGCTATCTGTTGGTTATGGAACTAGACCACGTTTCGTTGGGTGTGTCCACCGAACTCCACTTCTCTTGAATGATTTAGTTCAAACTCATAGAAGCTTTTGTGTCAGCTCGGAAAAGGTCCACTAGTTGCCGGAGGTCACTACCTGCCGCCATCATGAAAGGATTCTACGTTGGCTGCCGTAGGTTTAGAGTCATATTCCAACTGACGGGGATCCTTCGAATGCTTGTCCCAAAACGAACACTTCTGGTTGACCACTGTCTCCTCTTCTTCGTGGAGTGTCTTGCGTGTACCTTTTCCATTCCTTATTTCACTTCGAGTCGTCCCTAATGTCGGTCAGCAGAAAGGGGTCAACAAGAACATTGAGTCGAGGGTAATAAAAAATGCAGCACAATTCTCCATTTGAACCGAAACTTGATTGATGGTTGGTAGGTCGGATTGGCCTGCTTGACCACCTAGTCCCTTGTGCCGACGATGGAATATTGCATGATTGCGACGGGACTTTTCAATGTTTGTTGATAACAGTCCACTGTGCATGTCATTCTGGTCCAGTACTGGATTAGTGTAAGTCCGTTGAGATTTATAAGGCACCCCAGGTTAAGACATCGGAACAACATTAATGCCCGGTCTTGACCAAGGATTACACGGTTATCGTATCGAACCCATCGACGCAGTGTGATTGAGATACTTAGCGGCGGTCATCAGAAGGGACATCTTCAAAGAGGACACTGTTTTGAGTGGTTCCGGAAAGGGACAAAGTAAAGGACACACCACCACAAAATAGAAAACCACCACAACCGGCTCACGGTTCACCATAACAAGTTAAGCGGCTCGTGAGATCGGTTTGAAAGTGGTGTGTGTAAAGCTAAACTTTACTTTAGGATAAGACTAAGGATTACAAAACCTAAGTGACGGAAGATGGCAAACACGACCAGAAAAAAGGATGAAACAGTCGGTATGTCTCTAGAGATATTGGATATTAATTCTAACTTAACGAACGATTTTTTTTCTTAAAAATCGTAATCCATCTTTTGCAATATGTTTCGTTTGTTGAAAGGATTCAACAATCAAATGTTGCTTCAATTCAGTTGATTGAATCTCTAATGGAACTTACCAAAGTATTCTATACCGACCAGCTTAAGCAATGATAACCAACCAATGGTCTTGCCGAAAGACGATGTTCAACAAACCGATTGCAATCTTGCGCAACGCGTTTAAGCCACACTAAGTGCAGTGTGCGATTTCGTTATTTATTGAAATCGAATCCTTTTCGTATATTTCTTCACCCGTTCTTATCCCAGATCTAAACCGCTGCCATAAGGAAAGGATCTCGTGTACCATCTGCTCTCAAATAAAGGCATCAAAACCGCAAAGCCCCCAAAAATCGGTACCAAACCACTATTGGGCAGGAATGCGGGATTCGGTAACAGTTTCTTCATTGGGTCGATCGATCTGGATTCTTTCCTGTTGCATCCTTTTCTGCAACTGCATTTCCCGACCCCCATACACGCGAGGCTTTCATTGTTTACAGCATTACTTTCCAACCGGCAAAAGAATGAGGCGAAGAAAAAATCCAAAGCACGAATTCGATTTTTCGCAACACAAAAAATGACAGAAGTTTGAGAGAGAGAAAAAAAGTTGTTACCAAATGTCAACCAGGTGATGGATGTTTGATTGAACTGCAAGGCAAGGCGACCAAAAAAACAGGACCAACTCCATTGACTGATGGGAAGCGAGCGGACCAGCATTAGTTCGTTTCGATGCTGGCCTCCGCCAAGAACCACGGAAGCGAAAATCCTCACCATGCCTTGGCTCGCTCGCTTTTCCAACCAAAATATTTATTTCCGGTTTATTTGTTAGCGTCTGCCGTCTGCGTGTGTTTAGCACGTTTTTTTTGTCTTCCAAATTTCAGACGTTGTTTCGCTTTTTCGTCAAAATTTGCGACACCTTTCGCTCGCAAACGAGCAACAAATGAGGACGATGTGTGGCCGTGAGGAGTGCTTCCGGGTCTTCCGGCTCGTCACAGCAAAACAAACCACATCCAATTAGTTTCCTCATTCTTCCGGAGCTGGTCTTTAATCCCATTGTTCACTGGCCGATGTTGCTGCAAGTTATAGCAACGTGGGGATGCCACGGTAGCGAACCCAACCGGTCGGCGCCCTGGAAGCCGGTCCTCGCCGCTGGTGCGTGAATCGAGGGATTAATGGAAATCCTGGCCGAAATTAAATTCGCATTACTCCTAACCTCGGAAGTGATGGACATTGCATCAACCGACGTGGAGAAAAAAATGCTCCGAAAATCACACGCCGATGGACCGTGGCTTCTCTCGCTCCCCGTATCCGTCTGGGCCTCCGTGGTCGCAAGCCTCCGAAAAGACCTGATTTTATGCTGGAACTAAAATTTTGGAAATTGAATTTATTCACCGTGAATTCGTTCACTTTCAGCGGGCCAAATTCAATTAACGACTCCGCGGCGAAATGACCGCCGTGGACAACGAAGCAGGATTCGCCAAAAATTCGCACGCATTGTTCGCAGGCCACAGGAAAGCCATTGTATCTTTTTTTCTGTTTCTTCTTCTGGGCAAGTCGCGGTGGCATCTGCCACAAACAATTAAGGTCCTTTTCAGGTTCCCATCAAACTGTGTCACAGTTCCGCGAAGTATGAATTTGGCGGAGATTGGCCATTGCTTACGTTGTGTTTCGACTTTTTTCCCGGCTCTATCCGCGGGTTTTGGTTGTTTTATGTGTTTTTGATAGATAGCCCTCTGAGAAGAGCCGCACAGTCCACAGGAGCGAACGAAACAAAAAGGTGATCCTTTTCGACCACACCGAGGGCGATCGTAAATAATTTTAAGTGCCTTTTAATTGCATCTTAATGTTCGCTGCATTTCTTAGCTTCACTTTCTGGCACCGGGGGCCCTGTTGCGGTGTTTTTATTATTCTCCCGTTTGCCACAGGATAATGGATATTAATTCACAGTTACATTGCATGCTTTTAAGATGGTGAGGTTTTTTCGTTTTTTCTACTGCCTCGGACTCAAATGCATCACCTGAAGTGGCACACAGCAGCCGTGTGTCCCGTGTTCGGGACAGTAAAGCACACTGGTTGTGTTGTTTTAATCACCATGTTGCACCATAAATTAATATATTGCACATAATGTATTGCTGTTAAACTGAAGATAGGCCATTAAAGAATGTGGCTTCGCATACCGTTCACTGCACTTGGGCGCCATTATCTTCATTCGTTCAAGGGAAGAAAGTCCTTCGGGAATCGCTTTCTAATGGGTTGCATTACACACTGCACACTTCAAGAGATTGAAACGTCTTAGTTTGGTGCAGAAAAATGACTAATGGCATAATGTGCATCCTTTTCAAGGCAACGCAATGCAATTCAGAGAAAATTAATCATCGCTCCGCTCGTCCCGTGTGCCTTTTATAAAATAGCAGGATAGTCCGTGAGACTCTTCATTGAAGAATCGCTGCCGGCTCAAAGCAGATAGCGTTTTGATTTTTATGGCAATAGCGCATTCTCGTAGAGATTTGATTTGATGTTTGTTTGACACGATGAACATTATGGGTGCAGTCTAATTTTCGAGTGTATAGCAAAATGTTTACAATGAGATCTGTTTCGATATTTGCAATGAAACTGGCGCGGTAGAACCAGAAAAGGATTTTTAATTTGGTAAGTTCTTTTACTGCTTTGTAGCCCGTGGTGTGAAAATACGAAATGGCAATCGACATCTTTATTTGATTTGGGTATTGTTTCGAATAATGGGTTTAACGAAGAACTCGTTTCGGGTCCTAGTCAGCTTTATGAATCATTTTGGATGAATGCAACAGAACTTCTTATATTTGCAGTTGTACCAGGCGTTTGGGAAAAAGGAAAGAAAAGCCCAAAAAATTATGATCCCTCATATTTTTCGCCACCAATTGAGTACCAAAACATTCTCTGACCGGAGAAATTCACAAGAATTGTCAGTGCCTTTTTGGTATTCCTTGCGCTTTTTACCGCTGTTTTTTATGATATTGTTGATCCCTTATTTAAGGTTAATTTTTGCTTTCTTCCGGTTGACTTTTATTGATCACACAAGCCTCCGTTTCCTGTGCTTAATGGCTTTCTTTAGCGAAGGGATCCTTCTTTTTTTCCATTTCCCTACAAAATTGGCCCAAAATTGGGTTTCGAAATTCCCTTTTGTTTGGATTACCCCCTTTTGCCCCAGAATGGTAACTCCTACTTGTTGTTCACTTCGGTACAATAGTCCAAAAGATGTACGAAATCATAAATAAAGTAAAAGATTTGGCGATGCGCTCGGTCTGGATTCGCAATCATAAAATAGAAAGAATAGGGTGACACAAATAAAGGGCACAGCACTTACAAGTGAGATGTTACTTTCCTCGCAAGAGTATAAAAAAATCCGTTTCACACGGCATTCCGCGTTTGGAGAAAGTAAGAAAATCTTTATTATTTTTTCCGATATTTTACCTTTTTTGAATTGTCGTGATTCAAAATAGTCAGAAAGTTCTTTGCTGCTGCTATCATGCCCAAACGAGTAGCGGATAGTTCCGACGTTATATAATGAAATTTGTACGTGGCAAAAAAAACATTGACCGGGAATTATGCCGACCGTCCACAAATAACTGAAATTGAATTTCATTCATGTTTGCCGGCAATTCTGCCTACCAGATGTGAACTCTATCTAAAGTGAATTTGTGACTGGAGCTCCGTTTCGGCTATAAACAAATTAGGATTTACGAGAATGAGAGAAAATGGGGTCGTACGTCATACGTTCAGTTTGTAAGGTAAATATTTGATAGACTCGCTTGAAACTGCACACTCACAAACGATGGTGGCCCAGCGAAGTTCATTGGCCTAGTTTCGTCCTGTTTTCCAACAGATCACGGTATTACGTACCAGGGATTCTATGTCGCTAGCACGTGCTTCGCCACTGTACGGGTATCGATTTTGTTTGCAGAAATACTTTGGACCACGTTTAAGTATTCTATTCGGAAATGGCACACCAGTTTCGAATTAACTTTTCATAGCTACATTGCTATGCCAGTCATGTTCGCTCTACCAAATCGAGTTCTATTTTTACCTGCATTTGCTTTTCACTGAAAACAGTAATACTTGTGGAAATGGGAACGTTGACTATATCAAACCAGCTACCAATGCTATAAAGCTTCTTCATAAGTGCTTGGGATGAGATGCTGTTTGGAAATTCGAGGATAAGTTTAAAGAGAATATAGCATAGAGCAGTATTACGTTTGTTTGCTGTGCCACGATATAATTTACAAACCTTAGATTATTTTGTAGTGCTGCTTAAATTGCGAGACGCGTTTTAAATAAGTATTACACTAACTTTTATCAAAAACAATTTGCGAAAGAAAACAAACCAAACGAACGATCTTGTATACAATCGCTTTCGCGCTGTTCTTTTGAAATTCTTGCTTAGTGGCGGTTGATAAGCAACTATCCATGTTAACCCTACCGTGAACCATGTGACTATGTTCGTACCTTGAGAAGATAGTTCATTAGCATTGATTTTCCAGACAACAATTTTTTTGCTGTGATAATTCTGACAACCCATGTGACAGTGCTGCCCAAAGAAGAGGACTTCAGGGATACATTGTTGTCAACAAAAGATGTAATCGATAGAAGGTAAAAGAGAGACCGAGTCTCGAGATGGAATGATGAACCGGAAATTGTTGGAAAAGCATGGGAAAGGTTTAAGAGAGCTAGAGAGCTCGAACCCACCCGTCGATAATCCGTCAATAATGATGTAAGTCATTTGCATATTTTCGTCCTGCCGACTTGCTTGTTCTCGTTTTGTTGTGAAAGAAGTGGAACAAGCACTTCGTTCGCTTTGCGATAACTTCTTTGCCTAAAGCTCTTAGTGAGACACTTTAGAAAATTATTTCATAACGCCTAGCAGTTCTTCTAAAAAACTGAAACATTGTATGCCCTTCAGTTAGTGTGGTAACTTTCTGCCCATCACTCATCAACCGATGCTACTAGTACGTCTTGGACAAGGACTCTCGCGTAGCAACGCGCTGTCTACGCTTTCCCGGGCGATCCCATCGGGTCCTGCACCGGATAGCTCGGGTTGCAGCTGCAATCGATATTGTTATTTTAAAATGATCGAACATTGACAGCCCCTGACATATCCTCGCCGAACCCGAGGGCCAGCGGCAAGAGGATCGCGCGCGTCTCCCTACTTCCCATCCCCAGCTTTATAGCCAGCGGCGCAAGAAAATCGAATCTCGTTCGTCCGCCTCGCTGGTGCGTGTGAAGAAAACGCAAAACCCAAAGCCTACATCCGCTCGAAAAATGGCTAATCCGCCAAAATGCGTTACAATAATGTTGTGGTGCGCGCTTCGATGTTGTCCGCCATTCACCATCGGCTTTATTCACCCTCCCAGGGCGAGGAATAGGATATCGGAACCCGGAAAAGAAAGCGGATTTTGACGGTTTATTGCTTTCCGATTCTTTCGATTATGCTGCCAACGAAGTGACCCCGGGCGGCGCGGGTCAACGGGCGCACAGTTGACGAGGGGAATCGAGTGACCATGCCACGTAAAGTCCTTGCCAAAATGAGACCGAATTTGCTGGGAACGAATGTTACGATTTGAATTTATTTGATTAAGTAAGCATTTCTGATGATGTTGCATAAACGCTTGGGCAGTTTGTATATTCAGTTCTATATTTTTGAGCTATCGTTTTTTCTTTTGGTTTTATTACATTTCGTTAGGTTTCAACAAACGGCCGGTTAGGTTTCCAAAATTTTACCTAATGGCATGCATGAGCATGTTGCATGTTGAGAAAAAACCTTAAACGAAGAGTTTTTCCTAGAGTACAGTTTATAAACTAATAATAAGTAGCTTCGACCAAGTCACCAAGTTGATAAACCAACTACAACAAAGTGTAATTCCCGGTGGTCGGAGGGCTCAAGAGGAACGATCCTTTGTATAGACGTTTCATGGCTCCTAGGTCGAAAGTATGATCGGGCTCTATCACGATCCAACCATCGCACGCGCTCGTCCCCGCCGTGCGTTGTGCTGTAAATGAAACGACTAGATCATGCTGCCATGTACAATTAATATACAAACGGGAAGCAGCATACGATAACCATCTCCAGAACTCCCCGATCGCCGAGGGGAAAGAGTCGGCGAACCGTTTGTTTTGTCGCGTCGCGCCTCGCTTAAGGGGCCCGCAATAAGGTTGAAGATTTTATGGCCTCTCAGATGGTGATAAGATTTCAGAAGAAAAGGGCAAATAGTGCGTGGCTGTATTCTAATTGCATTTTTGTTCTCGTTTCATTGCAGGTAAATTTATCATCCACGAGCCACGCTTTCACAGGACGGAAATCTCATCACCGAAGCAAGAAAAACGCTGTCAATCAAGCGGCGTGTGCCACGCAAGTCAATTGTGCTCTCTGAAATATGGTTATTTAAATACCTTTCTTGGGTTTTGACTATCACTACACTACTAGGTTTTCATAAAACTTCCCGAATGTTGCTCTATTTTAAATTGCTTTTCATAGTCGTCTGCAACATGATGTGTCAGCCTGTGGACCCATTAATGAAGCGATCCTCTGCGTTGAGCATAATTATTTTTGCGGTCCACCAAAAAGGACAACGGTGGTGTCGTTGCGCGACGGACAAAGGTGGCAATTAAACCTTCAACATAACCACCTCCGAGTTGCCCGCTGACTGGCTTTAAAATCGCTTTATTATTGTTCGCGCACACTTTCTTCCTTATCATGCCTCATGCGAAGCTCATCATCACGGGAAGGTTATCCTTCTGGCTCTCTCTGTGTGGCACTGGCACGTGGCAGTTGCATTTCCCCATTTTCCTTTGGCCCAACATATGACGGCGACGTAATCGACCATAATTTCTGGTTCGACAAACTTGGACGGGAACCTGTGAGAGAGGCAATAAAACAGTTGACTTTACAACTCCGCCGAGGCGCCAAATAGCGATCGCAGAGAAGAAAGTGCCGAAAGTCTTTCACCAGAAGCCTTTAATAAAATGAAGAATTTCGAGCGGTTTTTTACTGCCTTTTATTGCTTAGTTAGCAGCTAAGTTCTGCGGCGGAGGGAAGATAACCGTTGTTCGCGACATATCTTGTCCGTCAAATACCGGAAATACTGTAATCAACGGCGGTGTTCATCAGTCGAAAGATAAGCCACTCACGAGAAAAGGTGCGCAAAGGATGTTTAATTTTTAATTAGTCCATAGCGTTCGTTGTGGATCCGGTCGTCCAGTTTCCGAAGGCTTAGCAATTTTGGGCAAACGCCCATTGGCTAATGCATTTCCCGTGTACTTCAGCCAATGTATTTTGAGGTTTACGCCCTCCAAAAATGTCAATATGTTCCAAAACTCGGTAAAAGCACGTTTCAAGTGAACGGTAATCATAAAGCAGACACCGGTCGTACCGTGTCCGTTTCCCTAAAACAGTTAAACCAAACGCCTGTCAACGTCATCCGTTGGTCTAGTTGCAATAATGCACTTAGAAGGTTAGTGTAGGACACAAAATTACATGTTTGGGCAAACGGGCAACGATAAAAAACCGTTTATGTTTAGCATCATCGTCAGCCGCTAATGATAGACTTTGCATACCGAGAGAGGGTGTTCCCGGTTTTCGTTGGCGTATGCCGGCGGAGCGGTGTCATATCGAGGGGGTTGCGTCATATGATCGAACCGTCATCTTGCCCCACAATTGTACATTTTTTATTGCATTTCACCCTCTCGATTGTTGACGTTTGGGAGAAAGGTACAAACAGCTAACAGCCCGTCACGAATTGCACTTATGTAGGCGCACCCTCCAGGCAAATTGTTCCGTTGTCACCCCTCGCCTCCGGTGTCCTATGAACTGTAAGGGATTTTTCAGTGTTTCAAACAGAAGCCAACACTGCAGATGGAATGCTGTAATCGATTTCACGCGTCAAAAAACTGCATTTCGTTTTCGGCCATATGTTAATGTTGGCAACACTGTTGGACTGTTTTATTTCAATTATCTCGATTGATTTAAAATGTCTATCGATGTTGAATGATATGTGTAAAAACTGTGTATTTTGGGCTATATTTTCTTCAACTAACTGTTGAATTTAAAGTAGCAAAATAACTTAAAAGTTGTATGTTTCCCATTTACCTATCCTACGTTATAGTTCATTGTATACTTCACTCAGCATTGTAATATTGTATATTGTGTGCTAGTGATCTGACTCTTTCAATTGACAGCTTCCTGCAAACGTCAAAAATCATTAAAAAATCGGGAAACCCATTGAAATCCAACTCAAGAAATAAAATTGTCATCGTGCGGCCATCGACCATTCCCGGTTCAACTTAATCGAAATGATCTTCGACCTCTCCCTCGACAGAAATCGATACGCCACTGCAGGCCCAGCATAGAACCTATTGTCAACATAACTTTTTGCATCATTTATTACGGCGTTCATCGTCCGGGGTACCTTCGAGGGAGGTGAATGTCACGAAAATCTGCCGCTAGAACATCCTGCAGCCCCTTGTGTTCCGTGAGCAGAAAACACTTGCACGGACCGCGTGATCCGTAGAGGGTTGTGTTACGTTCGTGTTCCATCGTCCTCTTGCAGATATAGACAGGAGCCATGTGGGAAGACTTGCTGACTTGCAAAAGTTTTGTTCTCTTGTGTGCTGCTCTACTTGGGACCTTCTTTTGCCGTCGGCGTCTCGTCCCTATGTGCACAGTTTAAAATCGTATTATAAATATCCGGTGGCTATCGCTGATGCTGTGCAGTTGTGCGATGATGGTCAAGATGCTTCGGAACGATTTTCTTACTCTCACCGTCAAGAGGTGTATGAATAATGGTGAAATGTTTCAGTTTTTTCTGCGCCCTGACGCATCATCATTTACCGCCCATGACGTCTTTGGCCAGAACCGTGATTTATCATATTGCGATGGCTTGCACTGTCTGCGTGAAGTTGTATCTTTTGGGTTTACTTTGTGTCGATTGTAAATTCGAACAAATTTATGAGAAAATCACGTACTCAGTGCGTCACCTCGCAGTTGCGTTTTCAAAAACCTATTTTTGAATTTGTAAACTTTCGAATTACTCATCCGTTCAATCGCATCCGCAGCTTGAAATTGTGTCGTGTGAGTAATAGAAGCTAAAACGTTGTTTCGAGACGGTGCACAATTAGCATAGTGACATCACACGCTCCGTAGGCTGCAACAATTGCTAGTTGGTTCCAAAGCTTATGAATCACGGTTCTTACTTCATCATGTTCGTGCAATATTCACCAAGCCTTATGGTGTTTGTAAAATTAGGCTGATTGTAAATTCATTTTCGATTACACAGCCCCATTGGAGTAAGCGTTCCATCGGCTTGCCATAAATCACATCGAGGTCATCAGTACGGTGCTCGGTTTAATGTGAAAAATAAAAGTAAACCCATATCTTACGGCTAAAGTGAACACATTCATGTGAGCTGTTTGTTCAAAAATTATTTTTTACGATCAGATCACAACCGAGAAGCCACTTTTTGGTTGCCATTTGTGGCCGACCGGCCTCGAGTTCTCGGGGTTTGGCTTGTGACGAGCATCGTGGAGTTTGAAAAATCAGATGTCATCTGATCATACACAAGCTTCAAGTACGCGGTTTCCGGCCATTTGGGACGGCATTCGTTGCAGTTTTATGTCTTTCTACAGCCGGCGACTCCCAGTCCCTCAGTATCCTTTATGGTTTGTTTTCGATGGGAAAAATACCAACACACAATTTTGCTGCTTTACCGTTTGCGCTTCTTCAGAAAAGGAACCTCGCATTTATTTTATAACAAACTTTTACGACTTTTTGATGTCACTCGACTGTGTGGCGGTTGAACTGATGCCTCCCGGTGTCCCGCAGGAAGAACGATGCCTTAATGGTCGAATGAAATCATAAGAACCGCTTTCGAAAGAAGAACGCCACAAACATGCGGCAGCACTATCCTGGCGGGCAGCGCTGGTTAACAAAGAGCATAACCCGGCATTGTACGTGAACTTACATATTGTTCGCCCATCATTATGGGCGACCGATATGGGTGTCCTGTCACAAATGGGCTCGTAAAAATCAAACCATCCATTCTTGCACGGACAACTGCCTCTTCTAAATGAGACAGCGAAAGGGCTGTGTTTCGATCCGAAGGATGTTGAAGGAGTGATACTATTAAACGGTATTTTGAACTACGCTATGTACGACGTCTTTACTCGGATCAGATGCCATCGAGAAGACCAAAGGAGTTCGCACAATGTTTGACAGCAGAAAGATTATCGCTTATCACCGTTAGCTATAGTTTATTTAAATTGTAGACATCACACAAAAGGAGCAATAATTCTATTATAGATGCAATTGTCGTGACCAAGTAACACATCTAATAACCACATGATGTACTACAAAAATCGAGAAAACATTCGACCTACGATGGACCCTCGACGCCTTTCTCTGGCACATAACGTACGTTGAACATGGCCTGGAATTTTTTTTGGATTATCGATTTAAATTGTTAAACCTTTTCTTGTTTATATCCCGTTCATTTTATTACGGATTGACAAACGTATTTAATTTCTTATTCCACCGTAGACGTTACTCATTCCGTACAGCAGATTTGGTAGAAACAGCCGAATACGTTTTCAACGTCTCTCGACAAACGTATCCATTACGGTCCTCGTGGGAGGATGTGTTAATTTTTGACGTTGCGCAGACTGACTAAAGCTGAGTCACACCACACGGCACATCCAGACCATTAACCGGTTGAAGATGCAGCGAACGTTGCTCGCCGGCATGAAGTTGCCAGAAGGGAGCCAAGGTGTCGGGAGAAAAGAGAATATGATATCATTCAAGCTGCAAAAGGTCGCCCACGGGTCTGACCAAGATTTGCGCAAGATTACTCGATGGTTTCACCGGCAATATGTAGCGCTGGAAGCTCTCTTGGCAGTGCTGGTTGAAGGTGCTGAAGAACTGTTTTTTCCCTGCCGATTCCTCTTGTGTTGGGTGGCCAAGCGAAGCTTTAACGGTGGTAAATTCCAGCAGCAGTTTCGCAGCGTTCTAGATGGCAAGATAGTATCAGCATTAAAGTTGAAGGAACTGGCCTGACCTCGAAGTGTTACGGAGGGCAGTAGTCTTTACATATTATGAAGTGGAACAAAAAATATTCTCCCCATGAACATGAACACAAAATCCCATAAATATTATCTCCCAAGTGAACTGATTTTCACTAGTGGATAGTGAAACCTGTAATTTACCGTGCGGTTGGTTTGCATGTCAATTTTTTTTGTAATTAATCTCCACTACAGACACGCCCTGGAATTATTATTTCCTGTAATAATTACTCTCCAACCGCGTACGCTGCGTAAGATTACCCGCAGCATCCCGTCGCGTTAATTAAGGCTTCACTTTCAACACCAGCAATCACACTCAGCGGATTCCAAACCCGGCCACCCGGGTTAAGCTAAACCGACATTGCCCAAAAAACCGTTCTCGCCCAGTAAAGTCGCCGAATGATTCCGTTCGCTTTCACTTATTGTTCAACGCCTTGCGGTTTTTTACTCCAATGGGCGATGTTGTCGTTTTTTGACATCCTCTTCAAGGTGGATAATAATATTTATGGTTTCATGCATTAGGGCCAGTACTGCCCTCCAGAACAGCGGTGGCAAAAAAATAATCCCGCCATGCATGAAACGAAACAGTGCTTCATAGGGGTTAATAGGGGGCTTTGTCTTCCACCGCGCGTATTTCAACAACGTTCGCGGCGCGTTCTTCCCCCGGGTCGAATAAAGACATTTTTCGTCCCAGGAATTTTTCTTTCATCCTTGAAATCCGCCTCCTGTCATTCGGCTCTAGGTACGCATCCTGGCCTTGCAATTGTGTTCGTGGTCATAGCATATAATTAGAGCCACCGTTGAATGGCGGAAGAAACGCTCGGTGCAGGCGACTTTTGATTGCATTATTTCGATTGTTTCGCCCCACGTAAGACGGTTGGGCTCGTTTTGTGTTATTGAAAACTGAACGGATATCAATAATCATCATAATTCTTATGGCAAATGGTGCCCCTTCGGCGTTCATTAAGCGAAACCTTTGGGGTCCACTCAAGGACCGCGAACTATTTTGCCAACCTCTTGTGTTGTGTTCTTTTCAAGTGGGCACAATTTTCGAACGTGGAACTTCAAAATTGACGTCAAAAAAATACGCAGCCCAAGGAAGATATCAACGAAAGTTATGAGCCTTAGTTTTTCGTGTTGGGTTTTTTGTTTTCGCCCTTCATTCGGCACTGCCTTTAATTAGTTTCAGTGATTTGCGGGAATTTAGAATGCCTCACAAATTTTGGCTCGTTACGGCGTTATCGACGGCATCCTTAAACATTTTTCTTAGCACATTCGGGTTTGTGGTACCTACGTAATTTATTTACTCTCGCTGCCGACAGATCGGGCTGCAGTATTACCGGCCGCCATCCCCTCCTGGTGAGCAAAGCAAATTGTGGTGAAAGCAACAGGACCACCAAAACGGTAGCAAATTCGAGCGGAACGAAACCCTCCAAATCCTCGGACAGCAACGATGATCTGGTTTCGCATTGTTTGCTTATAATTTATTTGCCGATAAATAATAACTCCCATTCGTTGACCAAAGCGTGGCGATCTGTTTTTGAGAAGGAGCGCGCTAAGGAAAGTCCTCCCTGAGGTATGCGGTGTTCAACGTAGACTCGGAGCTCAGAGTACAATAATGCTCTACATGGAACGAAATGGGAACATAAGGACTAGCTACGGAATTGTTTTCTGTCCAAACCGTACGAAGAAGGCATTATGTAGGAGAGTCACCGGACCTTTTGACGTCCATAAATGGTGGTCAGAAATAATGTGTACCATTTCAAAGTGCAGAATTTTACCGCCCTAAGAAAGTACGGAAGAAATCCGGATCGAGGTCGATCTGGCGTGTAATGCGGGCCAAAAATGTACACCATGCCGAACGTTTCATCTCTCGGTGAACGGTGCCTCAAGGTTTTAGGGCAGATCGCACCGTATCTGCGAAGTAGAGTCAAGATCAACCGTAAATGTACACATCCAACCCGTGTCGTCGCCCAACCAACACCGTTACATTACGGGCCGTCACGAAGGTGCACCCACCTAGCTTCTAGAAGAAAGTGATTCAGACCAGTCCACTGACCGGTTAACAGCACACTTTCGGTCGATTTTAAATTTAGAATCGTTCCTAATCGGAAAATCATCGAGCTGTTGGCGGCGGCCGGTGCTACGCCGGTTGTGGGAACCGGCGATTTTCCCCCTTGGAAACACGCGAGAAAGCACCGGAGAATCACCACACCCGAGCGGACGGTGACTTTGGCCAGAAATTATGGCGCTAGGGATGCTAGGTTAATTGGATAAATTTCCTTCCGAACAGACGTTGCTAGACGGTCTTGAATGTATATTTTTGGACTTGCGACGGTCATCCGCGAATGAAACGATACAGATTGCCGGGATGCGGCGCAAGAATCTCTTCGATCGATCTCTAAGGCCGTTTGGATAAAACAAGCTCATGAAATGTCCCAAATTCCGTTGGTTGCTCTCTGTGATTCATCCTACGTTTATCTATTAGGGGAACAAACTATATTAACAATATATCGTGCATCCGCTTAGATTGCTTTAGTTCGTAGAATTTAACATCCTTCACTATGTCTTATAATTTGAAATGGAAAATATCCACAAAACACGACGGTTTTTGCAAACTTGGCCAAATTCTACCTTTCTACACAGATTAACAAAATGGATAACGCATCTTGTCGTAGTTCGTTAACATTTTTCTACCCGGCGGTATGAACCTGTCACAAGAAACCTGTCGAACCCTGCTGTGTTCTGTACATTCTGTCGAGGTACGAAACGTAGGTTTAATCGGCTTAAAAGGCTTTTTGTCCTTTGGTCAAGCTCTTATCCTTTTTCGCTAGCCTTGGCGCGGCGTTGGTTGTTTATTAAAATGAAAACCCAATCGGATTAGGTGTGATTCAAAACAGCGCCTGTCCTCGTCAGCAGAACCCGAAGGTGTTGAGGTTTTGCCAATAATGAACCACAGGAGCGGTTGTGGCCTAAGATCGATAGAGTCCCCTGTAGGTGGCGAGGGCTTCAAAATATTTACTCGAAACCCACCACACACGATATTGCCAATTCGATCACCCAACAGACCGGTTGAACCGTACTTCTTCGTCGGCAGCATATTTAGGCTCACGACAGATGCAAATTAAAATTGAACCCGAAAACCAATTTGCTTCCCGAACCCGTACGCTTAAGCCAAAAATAATGAGATGGTGTGTTTGCAGTTTTCCACAAAGCCGCTGAGACGCTGAAATGCAATCCAACGCCCGCCCTGCTGGGGCTGTGGGGATTCTTTTACTGCACCGTCATTTGCGGCGCAATCAGGACTGTTTCTCGAAAATGGCTTCTTCGAACGTCGTCGCACACGTAACGAAATAAAAGCCAATCTCGAAAGTTAGTCCCAAATTGAATTGAAAACATTTGTCATCCGCTACCTTCGCGCGGCCCGATTATGCGCATTTTCTCTTTCTTCGTTGCAACTGCACTGCATAAATCCAATTCCAGAGAGTCAGCCGAACAAGGATGCCGCCTACCGCAGGGAACTCCCTGGTGCCTGATGGGGTTTGGTGACAAAAATGTGCGGCAACGATGATAAATTGAAGAAAAGGATATTCCGGCGCGAGTGCTGCGCCCCGGATGTCCTCGGGCCGAAGATTGTCCGAAGGCTGACTCAGCACCAAGGCAAACACTTCGTGACGCTTGTCTGGAGAGCAGTAGCACCTTCGGTGGGTAATGGTATTGAAAAATAAATTATGTAAACCCTCAGGTCCCCTGCTGATGTGTGTTATGCAGAGCCGAGTCGAGTGTGTTTGTGTCGAATGGCGCTCAAAGACGCATTTTCCCAGTCATGGGGTGTAGACACCGCTCGAATCAATTCACCACCGGCCCATGATGACCGATGTCGAAAGCTTGCGCCCTAGACGGACTTGGGCGGCATCTTGTTTGCAGATCACAAGACTCCGGCCTAAGAAGTCCTTGGGGTGTACGTTGGCTGGCCTGCCCGCCTACCCGCACTACCCAAATCCTTCATTGCATGAATAAATAACGATGAAAAATTATACCTGCAGCGGAGAATGCAGACTCCTTTCCGTCTCGTAGAGGGCTCCGGGCTGCACACAAACAGTCCAGACGGAGCAATGAGCACGTGCCTGAGCAACAACTCTTGCACCGTTCACTCCTACCAGCCCTTAAATGGTCAGACATTCAAGCCCATATGTAGGCTTTCCGATCGAGGAACCATGGCGTTCCTGCGCCGGCAGTCCAGCAAGAAATCTTGGAATTAACCAAACAAGATGCGAGGTGAGCGATAGCACCTCGTGTTCGGATTGAGAGTGGTCTGCATTGGAGCACAGGACGACCCACGTGAAGGCGGACGCTAGTGGCCCTGTAAGCACCTTCCGTTTTGCTGGTAATCGATACGCCCCTGGAGGACGTCCAAGAGCAAAGGGACAGGACATTGATCCCTGGTCCCGCGTGTGTGTCGGTGGCACGTGGTGCATTTTTTTGCTTTCCGTTTTCAACCACAGGACACAATGCCCATGCAGCTGACAGGCCGGTTGGCAGAAAATGCGAGAAGGACCATTCCGAGAGGTTCGCATTCTTTCCTTTCGGGTCCAGCGAGAGCGATGTTTGATGTTTGCCGAGATCTGGTGAATGGCAACCGGAGTCACGCGAGTCGACCGCCCTCGTTCGATTACGCGAAGGATGAGCAGCAGAGAAATGGGAAGAAATGGATACGTCGGTAGCATAAAAAAAGGACACGAGCACACTTTACGGTGAAGAGGCCTGGTCGAAACCTATCTGGGAGGTTCGATCGGGCTCTCCCGTCGAGCCGCCCAATAGGCGGCTGGTACACGCGAGCGAAGCGTGTAAAGGACGATAATTTCGGAGGCGTTTGAAATTTACGATGGTCATCTTTGGGATAATCGATCGCCACCGTCGAGTCGGGTCTGGGTTATGCAATGCCCCAGAACCCGTGCCACGTGCCTGCGAACCGATGAATGCATAACCGCCGGGTGTGTCGTTGCGTGTGTTTAATAAAAAAACACATACAGACGAACACAGGAATTGAAGTATGGCCAGTCTGTCGCCCGGTGTTCTGGACAGGGACGATGCAACTTAATTAGGTACGACGCGTGAGTCTACCACCCGCCACGTTCAATTCTTCCTTTCATACTGTTTTCATGCAACTTTTTGACGTCTTTCAGTTTTTGGTAACTTCCTTCGCAGCCAGGACGTCTTCGTTTCGAAACCTCTGGTTAGCTAATTCATTACAACAAAACGGAACGCCGGAACGGAATTTTCGGAATTAGCAATTTGCCGCTATTGTTCCACTTTTTTCTGGCCATTTTGGACAATTGT